>NC_135531.1:165759202-166114151 GCF_045843805.1 Urocitellus parryii | reverse complement strand
ACTGGCAGCTGGAGCCACCAGGCACTGGTGGGCTCTGTAGAGGGTCCTTCCCAGGGTGCTCTTGATCTCCCTGTTTCTCAGACTGAAGATGATGGGGTTTAGGAAGGGGATGCCAGGGTGTAGGACGCAGCTGCGGGGTGGGTCTGAGGGTGGATGCCAGACTGTGCCAGTCTGTGCCAGACTCAGATAAGTGACAGGGAAGAAATGACCGAGAGGGTGAAGTGGCCATCCTGGGGGAGCAGGCGGGCAGCACTTTTTTGAACTTCCGAGGAGCACATCTGCAGCTCAGTTGACAAGATGTTGACATAGGGGGTGAACGCAGCAGAGCCATGCGGACACTCACAGCCAGGGCCACCGGCTCAGAGAGCCACACAGCCCGGGAGGAGATGCTCAGTCTCGAGGCACATCACAGAAGAACTGGGGGCTCCCACTGGCCTCCGTGAAGGGAGTCTGGAGAGCATCCCAGTTGGATGGCCCAGGAGCTGCCTGCTGCCTGCACGCACCGCACAGACAGGGGTCATGGTGAGCCCCCAGTGCAGCCAGCAGCAAACGGCAAGGTAGTGGTGCAGGACATGACCACAGCGAGGACTCCCAGGACCAGAAGATAAATAGGCAAGTTTGGGTGGCACGGGCTGGAAGGGAGATCTGTTTCCTTCCTGTCACAGAGTTTATGATTGATTGGAATGGTGAACAGAAATGTGATCAGCACCTAAAGGGGTTGGTCATAATACACGCACACAATGAAACAGCATGATCTGATCAATTCCATTCCCAGTCCCTTCCCTCCCTCCCCCATCCCCTCCCTCTGTCCTACTGGTCTCCCTTCTGTTTGTTTTTAATTTGTTCTAATTAGTTATAGATGACAGTAGACTGCTTTTGATACACTGTACCCATGGAGCACAACTCTCCTTCCTCTGGCTGTAATGGTGCAGAGTTACTCCAGTAGTGTGATCCCACGTGTATGTAGGGTAATAGTGTCTGTCTCATTCCAACGCCTTCCCCTCCCCACAGCCCACCCTTCTTCTCTCTCCCCTCTACATAATCCAAAGTTCCTCCATTCTTCACTACCCCACCCCCCCCCACTATGGATCAGCATCTGTTTAACAGAAAACATTTGGCCTTTGGATTTGGGGTTTGGCTTATTTCACTTAGCATGATATTCTCTAATTCCATTCACTTACCTGCAAATGCCATGACTTCATTAATTTGAAGGCTGAGTAATATTCCATTGTGTATATACACCACACTTTCTTTATCCATTCATTTGTTGAAGGGCATCTAGGTTGGCTCCATAGTTTCCCACTGTTATGTATAATTATCATGTGCCAATAAAAAGGGGGAAATAAGAATATAAATTGCTGGTTGTGGTGGCACACGCCTATAATCCCAGTGGCTCCATAGGCTGAGGCAGGAGAATAGAGAGTTCAAAGTCAGCCTCAGCAATAGCAAGGTGCTAAGCAACTCAGTGAGACCCTGTCTCTAAATCAAATACAAAATAGGGCTGAGAATGTGGCTCAGGGGTCAAGGGCCCCTTAGTTCAATCCCTGGTACCTTCCTCCCAAAAAACGAATTCAAGTAACAATAAATGTTGATGAGAAGGTGGAGAAAAAGGTACACTCATATTGCTGGTAGGACTGCAACTTGGTGCAACCAATATGGAAAGCAATATGGAGATTCCTCAGAAAACCAGGAATGGAACCACCATTTGACCTAGTTATCCCACTCCTCAGCATATACACAAAGGACCTAAAATCAGTATACTGCAGTAATGTGGCCACATCAATGTTTATAGCAGCTCAATACACAGTAACTAAACTATGGAACCAACCTAGGTGCCCTTCAACAGATGACTGGGTAAAGAAAATGTGGTATATATACACAGTGGAGTATTACTCAGTCATAAAGACAGATAAAATTATGGCATTTGCAGGTCAATAGATGGAACCAGAGACTATCGTGCTAATGAAATAAACCAATTGCAGAAAACCAAAGGCCAAATGTTCTCTCTGATATGTGGAGGCGAATACACAATAAAAGGGAGGAGGAGAATAGAAATTCATTGAATTAGACAAAGGGGAATGAAGGGAAGGGAGAAGGGATAGCAATAGGAAGACAGTAGAGTGAACCAGACATATCTTTCCTATGTTCATATATGAACACACAACCAGTGTAACTCCACATCATGTACAATCACAGGAATGGGAAGTTATGCTCCGTGTATGTATAATATGTCAAAATACACTCTACTGTCATGTACATCTAAGTAGAACAAATAAAATTTAAAAAAAAAATCTAAAAGGGATAGATTGCCTATAAAGAATATCTCAAGCTCCACGGCTTCATGTTCCGTCAAATGACGGCAAAGGTTAGAAGATTCCCAGGCAGAGCTCCCACACGGATCGCTAGGAACAGCAGAACTTGCAAAAGTTCCGGACTCCCAGGAGCTTGAGATGTCTCCCAGAAGGAAGTCCGTGAAGAAGGTGGGGTGGCCGGCTGGTGGGCTCTTAGAGCCTGAAGTCAAATGACCCAGTGATAAGATGATGCCACAAACAAGAGGGAGATTGTCCTCACCTGTAGGGAGCGAAACCTGGGCGGTGAGTGGGTAGGTTGGCTGGGGGAAACCTGGGCAGTGAGTGGGTAGGCTGGCTGGGGACACAGGCCCCACATACAGTGTAATCTAATGTGCTAACCCCAAGGGCTGGTCACAAGGAATGAGGAGGACTGGAGGTGAGCCTGGTTGCAGCATTCTTGCCTAGGATGGGTGAGGCCCTGGATGCCAGCTGAAAAGTCAGGATGTAGGGGAAAACAGAGATGCTAACAGCATTGCCTGGTGCACCACACCTTAGAAAATAGAGCTTTCTTCCAGTGGGATATGAAATATCCCAAATATAATATAAATACAAACATTAAAATACAAGATCACAAAGGAATGAGCGACAGATGACAGATGACAAGTGCACCTGAGGACTGGATGTGGCTCTCTGCACACCACGGCTCTCCCGCTGACTGAGCCCACGGCCCAGGGTCTTCTCGAGCATGGTGTGTGTGTGTGTGTGTGTGTATGTGTGTGTGTGGACCAGGCCATGGGCTTTGCCCTCCTCCTCCTGCAGGCACTGCAGTGCCTCTGAAGCTCCCCGGGCAGCGAGTTCCTAGCCTCTTCTGTGAAGCTGACCCCTTCAGTAACCAGCTTCCACATATTTTTTCCCCAGACCAGAGAGATCGATTATTTTGAAAGTCTTTTGTAAGAGAAAACCTTAGGATATGAATCTTAAAAACTCAGAAGAGAGCATGTTCTCCATAAAGGTTTCTGGAGTGGTAATTCAATGACTAAATAAATCTATCTAAAAACGTGTGCAACATAAACCAGCTAACAAATAAGTAACACAGGGTCTGGGCACTTCATTCTCCAATCTAAACCAACTTAACCAAAAGTGCCTGAGTTCCAAAGCCACCGCCCTTAGTGCTAAACTTGCACAATAATTTTGGAAAAGGAGAGCCAAGGAGGAAGCAGGGGACCTGCCGGGCAGGAGTAGCAGGGAGACCCCTCGAGGGCAGTGGTATGGGACTGGACTCGTCAACCGTGTGCTCATGATGAGCCAACAAAACACCACTCTGCACAAGCCTCCTGCACCACAGGGGGCACCAGCCAGGAATGGAAGTGCTGGGCTTGCGGCCAGTGAGTCCTGGAGGTCATCCACACGGCATCCTGCTGGGGCCAGCAGCCCCGCGTTCCACACTGACAGCTCCCAGGATAGCTGGCGAGAGGTCGTCATCCCCCGGAGGAGGGGTCGTGGGGCCAGCTGGCCAGCAGCAAACTCCAGGAGTGATGGTCAGCTCCAAGTGCGCTGGAGGCTCTGCCTTCGAGGCTCCCACCTGCACAGACTTGCGAGGCAGACCCACCATCAGTACAGCCTCTGATGTGTCCATCCAACCTCGAGGGAGTGGTTTAAAAAACAAAAAAAGACAAAACAATGACAAGTACGAGATGGTGTCATGTTGTCAGTGCTCCACGGCTGACACCCTGTGACTGTGGCAGAAATGAATACTTCAGAGGAACAGACAACAGCTGCTGAGCCCCACTCACTGCAGAGAGCAGAGGTTCTGTCCCCAGGTTGGATGCCTGGCTTGCTCCCTAGGAGTCCTGCACATCCTTGTGGACTCGGGTGCACCTGGGCACACCTCACACCAGAGATGTGTTTCCAAGCTCCGTGCTCAACGGGGTGCAGCCTAGGTAGTCAAGGTTTTGAGAATAAACAAATGGAATGGGGCTGAGATGAGAGGCAGAGATGAGGAACAGGGTGGAATGGCCCCTCAGGCTGCCCACTCACTGAGAAGTGTTGGAAGTGGGCTGGCCACAGTCTTCTGTGCAGTGGCCACCTTGGGTGACCAGGCTTCATGGGCAGGGGCATCTGCACTGCTTGTGGATTGTGCCCTCGCCTTCTCTCTGCCAGAGCCTGGCTGGGTCCCTTCCCCACCAGCATCCGTGGCCCTCAGAGGTGCCTCGCCTCCTGCCATCTCCTTCCCATTCCAAGTGTAGGAAGACGAATACAGCTTCCTTATTCTTAGCCTCCATCTCTGTGTGATTTACGCTCACACTAAGTGCTGAAGCTGCTGGGTCGTATCTGTGATTGGCATTATGATGCCTCGTGCACAGGTGCCTACCAGACACCAGCCTTGGTCCTTAGCCTGGGCATCGCCTTCCTTGGGTTGGTAGCTGCTGACTACAGCTGTCACAGTTCATGCTGCAGGTGCTGTGGACGTGGACGAGTTTGTCTGAAGCTGCCCTCTCCCCAGTTATCTAATGAAATGGCAGATTGGATGTTCACAGAGAAATGGGTGGACATGCTGAAGTCAGGGGTGGAGCAGACGGGCACGTCGCGATTGTAATATAAAGAGATGATTTCTGTTCATACAATAAAAATGAACATTAAACAATGAATGCTTCTGTGTTAAAAAGGACAGTCACATGTCTCTGTAGAGTGAGATGCGAGTGAGGTTCCATTCCACCGTTGAATCCAGTCACGGTGCATGTGGGGAAAGACTTCTGCTGCTCAGCCTGTCTCCAGTTAAAACTCAGTGGGACCAGCACAACAGCCAAAGCCACTGTGAACCACATTCACCACCCAGGAACCATGGGTGCAGGAGATACTAACTCGTTTTGTCCAGGCTATGCTTTTGCTCCAAATGGTTAACTGGCCAGTCCATCTATCCATCTGTCTCCTTATCAAAATGACCCAAGGACCGCAGTATGGACACTTTCTCCATGGTTTTTCCGTGTGGACTAGAAGACCACCCCCTCACATCTGACTGGCAGCTGGAGCCACCAGGCACTGGTGGGCTCTGTAGAGGGTCCTTCCCAGGGTGCTCTTGATCTCCCTGTTTCTCAGACTGAAGATGATGGGGTTTAGGAAGGGGATGCCAGGGTGTAGGACGCAGCTGCGGGGTGGGTCTGAGGGTGGATGCCAGACTGTGCCAGTCTGTGCCAGACTCAGATAAGTGACAGGGAAGAAATGACCGAGAGGGTGAAGTGGCCATCCTGGGGGAGCAGGCGGGCAGCACTTTTTTGAACTTCCGAGGAGCACATCTGCAGCTCAGTTGACAAGATGTTGACATAGGGGGTGAACGCAGCAGAGCCATGCGGACACTCACAGCCAGGGCCACCGGCTCAGAGAGCCACACAGCCCGGGAGGAGATGCTCAGTCTCGAGGCACATCACAGAAGAACTGGGGGCTCCCACTGGCCTCCGTGAAGGGAGTCTGGAGAGCATCCCAGTTGGATGGCCCAGGAGCTGCCTGCTGCCTGCACGCACCGCACAGACAGGGGTCATGGTGAGCCCCCAGTGCAGCCAGCAGCAAACGGCAAGGTAGTGGTGCAGGACATGACCACAGCGAGGACTCCCAGGACCAGAAGATAAATAGGCAAGTTTGGGTGGCACGGGCTGGAAGGGAGATCTGTTTCCTTCCTGTCACAGAGTTTATGATTGATTGGAATGGTGAACAGAAATGTGATCAGCACCTAAAGGGGTTGGTCATAATACACGCACACAATGAAACAGCATGATCTGATCAATTCCATTCCCAGTCCCTTCCCTCCCTCCCCCATCCCCTCCCTCTGTCCTACTGGTCTCCCTTCTGTTTGTTTTTAATTTGTTCTAATTAGTTATAGATGACAGTAGACTGCTTTTGATACACTGTACCCATGGAGCACAACTCTCCTTCCTCTGGCTGTAATGGTGCAGAGTTACTCCAGTAGTGTGATCCCACGTGTATGTAGGGTAATAGTGTCTGTCTCATTCCAACGCCTTCCCCTCCCCACAGCCCACCCTTCTTCTCTCTCCCCTCTACATAATCCAAAGTTCCTCCATTCTTCACTACCCCACCCCCCCCCCACTATGGATCAGCATCTGTTTAACAGAAAACATTTGGCCTTTGGATTTGGGGTTTGGCTTATTTCACTTAGCATGATATTCTCTAATTCCATTCACTTACCTGCAAATGCCATGACTTCATTAATTTGAAGGCTGAGTAATATTCCATTGTGTATATACACCACACTTTCTTTATCCATTCATTTGTTGAAGGGCATCTAGGTTGGCTCCATAGTTTCCCACTGTTATGTATAATTATCATGTGCCAATAAAAAGGGGGAAATAAGAATATAAATTGCTGGTTGTGGTGGCACACGCCTATAATCCCAGTGGCTCCATAGGCTGAGGCAGGAGAATAGAGAGTTCAAAGTCAGCCTCAGCAATAGCAAGGTGCTAAGCAACTCAGTGAGACCCTGTCTCTAAATCAAATACAAAATAGGGCTGAGAATGTGGCTCAGGGGTCAAGGGCCCCTTAGTTCAATCCCTGGTACCTTCCTCCCAAAAAACGAATTCAAGTAACAATAAATGTTGATGAGAAGGTGGAGAAAAAGGTACACTCATATTGCTGGTAGGACTGCAACTTGGTGCAACCAATATGGAAAGCAATATGGAGATTCCTCAGAAAACCAGGAATGGAACCACCATTTGACCTAGTTATCCCACTCCTCAGCATATACACAAAGGACCTAAAATCAGTATACTGCAGTAATGTGGCCACATCAATGTTTATAGCAGCTCAATACACAGTAACTAAACTATGGAACCAACCTAGGTGCCCTTCAACAGATGACTGGGTAAAGAAAATGTGGTATATATACACAGTGGAGTATTACTCAGTCATAAAGACAGATAAAATTATGGCATTTGCAGGTCAATAGATGGAACCAGAGACTATCGTGCTAATGAAATAAACCAATTGCAGAAAACCAAAGGCCAAATGTTCTCTCTGATATGTGGAGGCGAATACACAATAAAAGGGAGGAGGAGAATAGAAATTCATTGAATTAGACAAAGGGGAATGAAGGGAAGGGAGAAGGGATAGCAATAGGAAGACAGTAGAGTGAACCAGACATATCTTTCCTATGTTCATATATGAACACACAACCAGTGTAACTCCACATCATGTACAATCACAGGAATGGGAAGTTATGCTCCGTGTATGTATAATATGTCAAAATACACTCTACTGTCATGTACATCTAAGTAGAACAAATAAAATTTAAAAAAAAAATCTAAAAGGGATAGATTGCCTATAAAGAATATCTCAAGCTCCACGGCTTCATGTTCCGTCAAATGACGGCAAAGGTTAGAAGATTCCCAGGCAGAGCTCCCACACGGATCGCTAGGAACAGCAGAACTTGCAAAAGTTCCGGACTCCCAGGAGCTTGAGATGTCTCCCAGAAGGAAGTCCGTGAAGAAGGTGGGGTGGCCGGCTGGTGGGCTCTTAGAGCCTGAAGTCAAATGACCCAGTGATAAGATGATGCCACAAACAAGAGGGAGATTGTCCTCACCTGTAGGGAGCGAAACCTGGGCGGTGAGTGGGTAGGTTGGCTGGGGGAAACCTGGGCAGTGAGTGGGTAGGCTGGCTGGGGACACAGGCCCCACATACAGTGTAATCTAATGTGCTAACCCCAAGGGCTGGTCACAAGGAATGAGGAGGACTGGAGGTGAGCCTGGTTGCAGCATTCTTGCCTAGGATGGGTGAGGCCCTGGATGCCAGCTGAAAAGTCAGGATGTAGGGGAAAACAGAGATGCTAACAGCATTGCCTGGTGCACCACACCTTAGAAAATAGAGCTTTCTTCCAGTGGGATATGAAATATCCCAAATATAATATAAATACAAACATTAAAATACAAGATCACAAAGGAATGAGCGACAGATGACAGATGACAAGTGCACCTGAGGACTGGATGTGGCTCTCTGCACACCACGGCTCTCCCGCTGACTGAGCCCACGGCCCAGGGTCTTCTCGAGCATGGTGTGTGTGTGTGTGTGTGTGTATGTGTGTGTGTGGACCAGGCCATGGGCTTTGCCCTCCTCCTCCTGCAGGCACTGCAGTGCCTCTGAAGCTCCCCGGGCAGCGAGTTCCTAGCCTCTTCTGTGAAGCTGACCCCTTCAGTAACCAGCTTCCACATATTTTTTCCCCAGACCAGAGAGATCGATTATTTTGAAAGTCTTTTGTAAGAGAAAACCTTAGGATATGAATCTTAAAAACTCAGAAGAGAGCATGTTCTCCATAAAGGTTTCTGGAGTGGTAATTCAATGACTAAATAAATCTATCTAAAAACGTGTGCAACATAAACCAGCTAACAAATAAGTAACACAGGGTCTGGGCACTTCATTCTCCAATCTAAACCAACTTAACCAAAAGTGCCTGAGTTCCAAAGCCACCGCCCTTAGTGCTAAACTTGCACAATAATTTTGGAAAAGGAGAGCCAAGGAGGAAGCAGGGGACCTGCCGGGCAGGAGTAGCAGGGAGACCCCTCGAGGGCAGTGGTATGGGACTGGACTCGTCAACCGTGTGCTCATGATGAGCCAACAAAACACCACTCTGCACAAGCCTCCTGCACCACAGGGGGCACCAGCCAGGAATGGAAGTGCTGGGCTTGCGGCCAGTGAGTCCTGGAGGTCATCCACACGGCATCCTGCTGGGGCCAGCAGCCCCGCGTTCCACACTGACAGCTCCCAGGATAGCTGGCGAGAGGTCGTCATCCCCCGGAGGAGGGGTCGTGGGGCCAGCTGGCCAGCAGCAAACTCCAGGAGTGATGGTCAGCTCCAAGTGCGCTGGAGGCTCTGCCTTCGAGGCTCCCACCTGCACAGACTTGCGAGGCAGACCCACCATCAGTACAGCCTCTGATGTGTCCATCCAACCTCGAGGGAGTGGTTTAAAAAACAAAAAAAGACAAAACAATGACAAGTACGAGATGGTGTCATGTTGTCAGTGCTCCACGGCTGACACCCTGTGACTGTGGCAGAAATGAATACTTCAGAGGAACAGACAACAGCTGCTGAGCCCCACTCACTGCAGAGAGCAGAGGTTCTGTCCCCAGGTTGGATGCCTGGCTTGCTCCCTAGGAGTCCTGCACATCCTTGTGGACTCGGGTGCACCTGGGCACACCTCACACCAGAGATGTGTTTCCAAGCTCCGTGCTCAACGGGGTGCAGCCTAGGTAGTCAAGGTTTTGAGAATAAACAAATGGAATGGGGCTGAGATGAGAGGCAGAGATGAGGAACAGGGTGGAATGGCCCCTCAGGCTGCCCACTCACTGAGAAGTGTTGGAAGTGGGCTGGCCACAGTCTTCTGTGCAGTGGCCACCTTGGGTGACCAGGCTTCATGGGCAGGGGCATCTGCACTGCTTGTGGATTGTGCCCTCGCCTTCTCTCTGCCAGAGCCTGGCTGGGTCCCTTCCCCACCAGCATCCGTGGCCCTCAGAGGTGCCTCGCCTCCTGCCATCTCCTTCCCATTCCAAGTGTAGGAAGACGAATACAGCTTCCTTATTCTTAGCCTCCATCTCTGTGTGATTTACGCTCACACTAAGTGCTGAAGCTGCTGGGTCGTATCTGTGATTGGCATTATGATGCCTCGTGCACAGGTGCCTACCAGACACCAGCCTTGGTCCTTAGCCTGGGCATCGCCTTCCTTGGGTTGGTAGCTGCTGACTACAGCTGTCACAGTTCATGCTGCAGGTGCTGTGGACGTGGACGAGTTTGTCTGAAGCTGCCCTCTCCCCAGTTATCTAATGAAATGGCAGATTGGATGTTCACAGAGAAATGGGTGGACATGCTGAAGTCAGGGGTGGAGCAGACGGGCACGTCGCGATTGTAATATAAAGAGATGATTTCTGTTCATACAATAAAAATGAACATTAAACAATGAATGCTTCTGTGTTAAAAAGGACAGTCACATGTCTCTGTAGAGTGAGATGCGAGTGAGGTTCCATTCCACCGTTGAATCCAGTCACGGTGCATGTGGGGAAAGACTTCTGCTGCTCAGCCTGTCTCCAGTTAAAACTCAGTGGGACCAGCACAACAGCCAAAGCCACTGTGAACCACATTCACCACCCAGGAACCATGGGTGCAGGAGATACTAACTCGTTTTGTCCAGGCTATGCTTTTGCTCCAAATGGTTAACTGGCCAGTCCATCTATCCATCTGTCTCCTTATCAAAATGACCCAAGGACCGCAGTATGGACACTTTCTCCATGGTTTTTCCGTGTGGACTAGAAGACCACCCCCTCACATCTGACTGGCAGCTGGAGCCACCAGGCACTGGTGGGCTCTGTAGAGGGTCCTTCCCAGGGTGCTCTTGATCTCCCTGTTTCTCAGACTGAAGATGATGGGGTTTAGGAAGGGGATGCCAGGGTGTAGGACGCAGCTGCGGGGTGGGTCTGAGGGTGGATGCCAGACTGTGCCAGTCTGTGCCAGACTCAGATAAGTGACAGGGAAGAAATGACCGAGAGGGTGAAGTGGCCATCCTGGGGGAGCAGGCGGGCAGCACTTTTTTGAACTTCCGAGGAGCACATCTGCAGCTCAGTTGACAAGATGTTGACATAGGGGGTGAACGCAGCAGAGCCATGCGGACACTCACAGCCAGGGCCACCGGCTCAGAGAGCCACACAGCCCGGGAGGAGATGCTCAGTCTCGAGGCACATCACAGAAGAACTGGGGGCTCCCACTGGCCTCCGTGAAGGGAGTCTGGAGAGCATCCCAGTTGGATGGCCCAGGAGCTGCCTGCTGCCTGCACGCACCGCACAGACAGGGGTCATGGTGAGCCCCCAGTGCAGCCAGCAGCAAACGGCAAGGTAGTGGTGCAGGACATGACCACAGCGAGGACTCCCAGGACCAGAAGATAAATAGGCAAGTTTGGGTGGCACGGGCTGGAAGGGAGATCTGTTTCCTTCCTGTCACAGAGTTTATGATTGATTGGAATGGTGAACAGAAATGTGATCAGCACCTAAAGGGGTTGGTCATAATACACGCACACAATGAAACAGCATGATCTGATCAATTCCATTCCCAGTCCCTTCCCTCCCTCCCCCATCCCCTCCCTCTGTCCTACTGGTCTCCCTTCTGTTTGTTTTTAATTTGTTCTAATTAGTTATAGATGACAGTAGACTGCTTTTGATACACTGTACCCATGGAGCACAACTCTCCTTCCTCTGGCTGTAATGGTGCAGAGTTACTCCAGTAGTGTGATCCCACGTGTATGTAGGGTAATAGTGTCTGTCTCATTCCAACGCCTTCCCCTCCCCACAGCCCACCCTTCTTCTCTCTCCCCTCTACATAATCCAAAGTTCCTCCATTCTTCACTACCCCACCCCCCCCCCCACTATGGATCAGCATCTGTTTAACAGAAAACATTTGGCCTTTGGATTTGGGGTTTGGCTTATTTCACTTAGCATGATATTCTCTAATTCCATTCACTTACCTGCAAATGCCATGACTTCATTAATTTGAAGGCTGAGTAATATTCCATTGTGTATATACACCACACTTTCTTTATCCATTCATTTGTTGAAGGGCATCTAGGTTGGCTCCATAGTTTCCCACTGTTATGTATAATTATCATGTGCCAATAAAAAGGGGGAAATAAGAATATAAATTGCTGGTTGTGGTGGCACACGCCTATAATCCCAGTGGCTCCATAGGCTGAGGCAGGAGAATAGAGAGTTCAAAGTCAGCCTCAGCAATAGCAAGGTGCTAAGCAACTCAGTGAGACCCTGTCTCTAAATCAAATACAAAATAGGGCTGAGAATGTGGCTCAGGGGTCAAGGGCCCCTTAGTTCAATCCCTGGTACCTTCCTCCCAAAAAACGAATTCAAGTAACAATAAATGTTGATGAGAAGGTGGAGAAAAAGGTACACTCATATTGCTGGTAGGACTGCAACTTGGTGCAACCAATATGGAAAGCAATATGGAGATTCCTCAGAAAACCAGGAATGGAACCACCATTTGACCTAGTTATCCCACTCCTCAGCATATACACAAAGGACCTAAAATCAGTATACTGCAGTAATGTGGCCACATCAATGTTTATAGCAGCTCAATACACAGTAACTAAACTATGGAACCAACCTAGGTGCCCTTCAACAGATGACTGGGTAAAGAAAATGTGGTATATATACACAGTGGAGTATTACTCAGTCATAAAGACAGATAAAATTATGGCATTTGCAGGTCAATAGATGGAACCAGAGACTATCGTGCTAATGAAATAAACCAATTGCAGAAAACCAAAGGCCAAATGTTCTCTCTGATATGTGGAGGCGAATACACAATAAAAGGGAGGAGGAGAATAGAAATTCATTGAATTAGACAAAGGGGAATGAAGGGAAGGGAGAAGGGATAGCAATAGGAAGACAGTAGAGTGAACCAGACATATCTTTCCTATGTTCATATATGAACACACAACCAGTGTAACTCCACATCATGTACAATCACAGGAATGGGAAGTTATGCTCCGTGTATGTATAATATGTCAAAATACACTCTACTGTCATGTACATCTAAGTAGAACAAATAAAATTTAAAAAAAAAATCTAAAAGGGATAGATTGCCTATAAAGAATATCTCAAGCTCCACGGCTTCATGTTCCGTCAAATGACGGCAAAGGTTAGAAGATTCCCAGGCAGAGCTCCCACACGGATCGCTAGGAACAGCAGAACTTGCAAAAGTTCCGGACTCCCAGGAGCTTGAGATGTCTCCCAGAAGGAAGTCCGTGAAGAAGGTGGGGTGGCCGGCTGGTGGGCTCTTAGAGCCTGAAGTCAAATGACCCAGTGATAAGATGATGCCACAAACAAGAGGGAGATTGTCCTCACCTGTAGGGAGCGAAACCTGGGCGGTGAGTGGGTAGGTTGGCTGGGGGAAACCTGGGCAGTGAGTGGGTAGGCTGGCTGGGGACACAGGCCCCACATACAGTGTAATCTAATGTGCTAACCCCAAGGGCTGGTCACAAGGAATGAGGAGGACTGGAGGTGAGCCTGGTTGCAGCATTCTTGCCTAGGATGGGTGAGGCCCTGGATGCCAGCTGAAAAGTCAGGATGTAGGGGAAAACAGAGATGCTAACAGCATTGCCTGGTGCACCACACCTTAGAAAATAGAGCTTTCTTCCAGTGGGATATGAAATATCCCAAATATAATATAAATACAAACATTAAAATACAAGATCACAAAGGAATGAGCGACAGATGACAGATGACAAGTGCACCTGAGGACTGGATGTGGCTCTCTGCACACCACGGCTCTCCCGCTGACTGAGCCCACGGCCCAGGGTCTTCTCGAGCATGGTGTGTGTGTGTGTGTGTGTGTATGTGTGTGTGTGGACCAGGCCATGGGCTTTGCCCTCCTCCTCCTGCAGGCACTGCAGTGCCTCTGAAGCTCCCCGGGCAGCGAGTTCCTAGCCTCTTCTGTGAAGCTGACCCCTTCAGTAACCAGCTTCCACATATTTTTTCCCCAGACCAGAGAGATCGATTATTTTGAAAGTCTTTTGTAAGAGAAAACCTTAGGATATGAATCTTAAAAACTCAGAAGAGAGCATGTTCTCCATAAAGGTTTCTGGAGTGGTAATTCAATGACTAAATAAATCTATCTAAAAACGTGTGCAACATAAACCAGCTAACAAATAAGTAACACAGGGTCTGGGCACTTCATTCTCCAATCTAAACCAACTTAACCAAAAGTGCCTGAGTTCCAAAGCCACCGCCCTTAGTGCTAAACTTGCACAATAATTTTGGAAAAGGAGAGCCAAGGAGGAAGCAGGGGACCTGCCGGGCAGGAGTAGCAGGGAGACCCCTCGAGGGCAGTGGTATGGGACTGGACTCGTCAACCGTGTGCTCATGATGAGCCAACAAAACACCACTCTGCACAAGCCTCCTGCACCACAGGGGGCACCAGCCAGGAATGGAAGTGCTGGGCTTGCGGCCAGTGAGTCCTGGAGGTCATCCACACGGCATCCTGCTGGGGCCAGCAGCCCCGCGTTCCACACTGACAGCTCCCAGGATAGCTGGCGAGAGGTCGTCATCCCCCGGAGGAGGGGTCGTGGGGCCAGCTGGCCAGCAGCAAACTCCAGGAGTGATGGTCAGCTCCAAGTGCGCTGGAGGCTCTGCCTTCGAGGCTCCCACCTGCACAGACTTGCGAGGCAGACCCACCATCAGTACAGCCTCTGATGTGTCCATCCAACCTCGAGGGAGTGGTTTAAAAAACAAAAAAAGACAAAACAATGACAAGTACGAGATGGTGTCATGTTGTCAGTGCTCCACGGCTGACACCCTGTGACTGTGGCAGAAATGAATACTTCAGAGGAACAGACAACAGCTGCTGAGCCCCACTCACTGCAGAGAGCAGAGGTTCTGTCCCCAGGTTGGATGCCTGGCTTGCTCCCTAGGAGTCCTGCACATCCTTGTGGACTCGGGTGCACCTGGGCACACCTCACACCAGAGATGTGTTTCCAAGCTCCGTGCTCAACGGGGTGCAGCCTAGGTAGTCAAGGTTTTGAGAATAAACAAATGGAATGGGGCTGAGATGAGAGGCAGAGATGAGGAACAGGGTGGAATGGCCCCTCAGGCTGCCCACTCACTGAGAAGTGTTGGAAGTGGGCTGGCCACAGTCTTCTGTGCAGTGGCCACCTTGGGTGACCAGGCTTCATGGGCAGGGGCATCTGCACTGCTTGTGGATTGTGCCCTCGCCTTCTCTCTGCCAGAGCCTGGCTGGGTCCCTTCCCCACCAGCATCCGTGGCCCTCAGAGGTGCCTCGCCTCCTGCCATCTCCTTCCCATTCCAAGTGTAGGAAGACGAATACAGCTTCCTTATTCTTAGCCTCCATCTCTGTGTGATTTACGCTCACACTAAGTGCTGAAGCTGCTGGGTCGTATCTGTGATTGGCATTATGATGCCTCGTGCACAGGTGCCTACCAGACACCAGCCTTGGTCCTTAGCCTGGGCATCGCCTTCCTTGGGTTGGTAGCTGCTGACTACAGCTGTCACAGTTCATGCTGCAGGTGCTGTGGACGTGGACGAGTTTGTCTGAAGCTGCCCTCTCCCCAGTTATCTAATGAAATGGCAGATTGGATGTTCACAGAGAAATGGGTGGACATGCTGAAGTCAGGGGTGGAGCAGACGGGCACGTCGCGATTGTAATATAAAGAGATGATTTCTGTTCATACAATAAAAATGAACATTAAACAATGAATGCTTCTGTGTTAAAAAGGACAGTCACATGTCTCTGTAGAGTGAGATGCGAGTGAGGTTCCATTCCACCGTTGAATCCAGTCACGGTGCATGTGGGGAAAGACTTCTGCTGCTCAGCCTGTCTCCAGTTAAAACTCAGTGGGACCAGCACAACAGCCAAAGCCACTGTGAACCACATTCACCACCCAGGAACCATGGGTGCAGGAGATACTAACTCGTTTTGTCCAGGCTATGCTTTTGCTCCAAATGGTTAACTGGCCAGTCCATCTATCCATCTGTCTCCTTATCAAAATGACCCAAGGACCGCAGTATGGACACTTTCTCCATGGTTTTTCCGTGTGGACTAGAAGACCACCCCCTCACATCTGACTGGCAGCTGGAGCCACCAGGCACTGGTGGGCTCTGTAGAGGGTCCTTCCCAGGGTGCTCTTGATCTCCCTGTTTCTCAGACTGAAGATGATGGGGTTTAGGAAGGGGATGCCAGGGTGTAGGACGCAGCTGCGGGGTGGGTCTGAGGGTGGATGCCAGACTGTGCCAGTCTGTGCCAGACTCAGATAAGTGACAGGGAAGAAATGACCGAGAGGGTGAAGTGGCCATCCTGGGGGAGCAGGCGGGCAGCACTTTTTTGAACTTCCGAGGAGCACATCTGCAGCTCAGTTGACAAGATGTTGACATAGGGGGTGAACGCAGCAGAGCCATGCGGACACTCACAGCCAGGGCCACCGGCTCAGAGAGCCACACAGCCCGGGAGGAGATGCTCAGTCTCGAGGCACATCACAGAAGAACTGGGGGCTCCCACTGGCCTCCGTGAAGGGAGTCTGGAGAGCATCCCAGTTGGATGGCCCAGGAGCTGCCTGCTGCCTGCACGCACCGCACAGACAGGGGTCATGGTGAGCCCCCAGTGCAGCCAGCAGCAAACGGCAAGGTAGTGGTGCAGGACATGACCACAGCGAGGACTCCCAGGACCAGAAGATAAATAGGCAAGTTTGGGTGGCACGGGCTGGAAGGGAGATCTGTTTCCTTCCTGTCACAGAGTTTATGATTGATTGGAATGGTGAACAGAAATGTGATCAGCACCTAAAGGGGTTGGTCATAATACACGCACACAATGAAACAGCATGATCTGATCAATTCCATTCCCAGTCCCTTCCCTCCCTCCCCCATCCCCTCCCTCTGTCCTACTGGTCTCCCTTCTGTTTGTTTTTAATTTGTTCTAATTAGTTATAGATGACAGTAGACTGCTTTTGATACACTGTACCCATGGAGCACAACTCTCCTTCCTCTGGCTGTAATGGTGCAGAGTTACTCCAGTAGTGTGATCCCACGTGTATGTAGGGTAATAGTGTCTGTCTCATTCCAACGCCTTCCCCTCCCCACAGCCCACCCTTCTTCTCTCTCCCCTCTACATAATCCAAAGTTCCTCCATTCTTCACTACCCCACCCCCCCCCCCACTATGGATCAGCATCTGTTTAACAGAAAACATTTGGCCTTTGGATTTGGGGTTTGGCTTATTTCACTTAGCATGATATTCTCTAATTCCATTCACTTACCTGCAAATGCCATGACTTCATTAATTTGAAGGCTGAGTAATATTCCATTGTGTATATACACCACACTTTCTTTATCCATTCATTTGTTGAAGGGCATCTAGGTTGGCTCCATAGTTTCCCACTGTTATGTATAATTATCATGTGCCAATAAAAAGGGGGAAATAAGAATATAAATTGCTGGTTGTGGTGGCACACGCCTATAATCCCAGTGGCTCCATAGGCTGAGGCAGGAGAATAGAGAGTTCAAAGTCAGCCTCAGCAATAGCAAGGTGCTAAGCAACTCAGTGAGACCCTGTCTCTAAATCAAATACAAAATAGGGCTGAGAATGTGGCTCAGGGGTCAAGGGCCCCTTAGTTCAATCCCTGGTACCTTCCTCCCAAAAAACGAATTCAAGTAACAATAAATGTTGATGAGAAGGTGGAGAAAAAGGTACACTCATATTGCTGGTAGGACTGCAACTTGGTGCAACCAATATGGAAAGCAATATGGAGATTCCTCAGAAAACCAGGAATGGAACCACCATTTGACCTAGTTATCCCACTCCTCAGCATATACACAAAGGACCTAAAATCAGTATACTGCAGTAATGTGGCCACATCAATGTTTATAGCAGCTCAATACACAGTAACTAAACTATGGAACCAACCTAGGTGCCCTTCAACAGATGACTGGGTAAAGAAAATGTGGTATATATACACAGTGGAGTATTACTCAGTCATAAAGACAGATAAAATTATGGCATTTGCAGGTCAATAGATGGAACCAGAGACTATCGTGCTAATGAAATAAACCAATTGCAGAAAACCAAAGGCCAAATGTTCTCTCTGATATGTGGAGGCGAATACACAATAAAAGGGAGGAGGAGAATAGAAATTCATTGAATTAGACAAAGGGGAATGAAGGGAAGGGAGAAGGGATAGCAATAGGAAGACAGTAGAGTGAACCAGACATATCTTTCCTATGTTCATATATGAACACACAACCAGTGTAACTCCACATCATGTACAATCACAGGAATGGGAAGTTATGCTCCGTGTATGTATAATATGTCAAAATACACTCTACTGTCATGTACATCTAAGTAGAACAAATAAAATTTAAAAAAAAAATCTAAAAGGGATAGATTGCCTATAAAGAATATCTCAAGCTCCACGGCTTCATGTTCCGTCAAATGACGGCAAAGGTTAGAAGATTCCCAGGCAGAGCTCCCACACGGATCGCTAGGAACAGCAGAACTTGCAAAAGTTCCGGACTCCCAGGAGCTTGAGATGTCTCCCAGAAGGAAGTCCGTGAAGAAGGTGGGGTGGCCGGCTGGTGGGCTCTTAGAGCCTGAAGTCAAATGACCCAGTGATAAGATGATGCCACAAACAAGAGGGAGATTGTCCTCACCTGTAGGGAGCGAAACCTGGGCGGTGAGTGGGTAGGTTGGCTGGGGGAAACCTGGGCAGTGAGTGGGTAGGCTGGCTGGGGACACAGGCCCCACATACAGTGTAATCTAATGTGCTAACCCCAAGGGCTGGTCACAAGGAATGAGGAGGACTGGAGGTGAGCCTGGTTGCAGCATTCTTGCCTAGGATGGGTGAGGCCCTGGATGCCAGCTGAAAAGTCAGGATGTAGGGGAAAACAGAGATGCTAACAGCATTGCCTGGTGCACCACACCTTAGAAAATAGAGCTTTCTTCCAGTGGGATATGAAATATCCCAAATATAATATAAATACAAACATTAAAATACAAGATCACAAAGGAATGAGCGACAGATGACAGATGACAAGTGCACCTGAGGACTGGATGTGGCTCTCTGCACACCACGGCTCTCCCGCTGACTGAGCCCACGGCCCAGGGTCTTCTCGAGCATGGTGTGTGTGTGTGTGTGTGTGTATGTGTGTGTGTGGACCAGGCCATGGGCTTTGCCCTCCTCCTCCTGCAGGCACTGCAGTGCCTCTGAAGCTCCCCGGGCAGCGAGTTCCTAGCCTCTTCTGTGAAGCTGACCCCTTCAGTAACCAGCTTCCACATATTTTTTCCCCAGACCAGAGAGATCGATTATTTTGAAAGTCTTTTGTAAGAGAAAACCTTAGGATATGAATCTTAAAAACTCAGAAGAGAGCATGTTCTCCATAAAGGTTTCTGGAGTGGTAATTCAATGACTAAATAAATCTATCTAAAAACGTGTGCAACATAAACCAGCTAACAAATAAGTAACACAGGGTCTGGGCACTTCATTCTCCAATCTAAACCAACTTAACCAAAAGTGCCTGAGTTCCAAAGCCACCGCCCTTAGTGCTAAACTTGCACAATAATTTTGGAAAAGGAGAGCCAAGGAGGAAGCAGGGGACCTGCCGGGCAGAGTGCTGCCCATCCACACCCTCCAGGGAGCTGCCCTGGAAAGAGCCCACGTTCAGGATGGTCCTGGTGATTCTGCCCAAGGAGAGAAAGCAGAGAAAAAGACCTGGTCTCACATCCAGGAATAAGGACGAGGTCCCGGGAAGCGGGAGTCAGGTGAGAGGTGCAGGGTGTGGGCCCCCAGCACCCCAGGTTCCCGTGGGCACCGCTGGATCAGAGGCCGAATCTGTGGGAGGCTGAATCATGGGAGAGAAGCTAGGAGCTTGGTTGACCTCACGCATAGGGACAGCCAGGGCTGGAGGGTGAAGGTGGCCCCTGCTGTGGACGGAGGCAAGGGGCACATGCTGGGCAGGAGCCGTAGGACAAGAGGCTCCTGGACCACCTGTGGGGACAGAGTCTAGGGGTGTCACCGAGGCTTATGTGGCCAGAGGGAGGGATGGCAACGGTTTGTGGATAATAAGGGTCACTTTGATGAGTTAATGTATTCAGGTTCATTTGTAATTTATTTTTAAATTGCTGAAAAAGTACATCTTGAATGTTTCACTCCCCCAAAGGGTAAATACAGCAGGATTTGGTGGATAAATCACATCCCACAAATACATGTATACTTGCCATTTGTCAACTAAAAATTAAATAAACAAGTAAAAAAAATATATCTAGGAAAAATTTCCCCAGAAGGCTTGAATTTCAACATAGATGAAACCTAAATTGTGATGTTACAATAACTGAAAACACAATCATAAATACTAATGTGGCATTTCACAAACCCACCAACACAATACTACTGCATCCTAGGGCTAGAGTCAAAAGGAAGGGTCATCAGAATATAATTTTTCTTTTTTTATTAACCATGGGGATTAGAAATCCATCTATCTGTATATTCAGATATCTGGAGGAGAATAAACCTGGGTGGAAAAATCTACATAAACATTTAAATAGAAAGGAAGAAATGGGGGTAAAGATAATGCAAATCCACACATGCAAAGAATCATAAAGATAAAACCCAAACTTTGTAAGACTGTTACTTGACTGTAATTGACAGTGATGTGTTTTCTTTGGAAATCTCTTCAAATGACCCAGGTACAAATGGATTTAAAGAACAAATATGGATATGTTGATTAGCTTGATTGTGGTGATTATTTCACAATGAACATAAGTTCTACAATCACATGCATGCAATTTTAATTGTCATGTATATATAAATAAAGCTGCAGAAAAAAAATTTGTAGAATCCTCGATTATGATATTGAAAGTGTGGGGCTATTTCAGGGATTAAAGGAGTGTGAACCAAGCTCAGATGGTCACTAGGGTCGCATCTGGATGCCGAGAGGTTCATGAGGCCCACATTCTTGCTGTGGCTTCCACACTGAAGAATAAGTTCTGAGACAACACAGTCCTGGAGGGCCGGCTGTCAGGTCCCAGGCTGCGTTAACTGAGCTGGGTTCCTATATGCCGAGTCTTTCCGTATGCTTCTGAACTACAAAGAGGACACTTGCTGATTCAGTTGGAAACAAAAAGTCCTCAATATGCATTTTAGTCATCAGGACGCAGGCTCAGCTCTTGGGCATCAGAAAAGTAGAACTACATCCATCTGGAGAGCATGGATTTGTGTGTCCCACCTGACGAGAAGAGCGCACCCAGCCGGGCGAGCATTCCTTATCTGCTGCTCTCCAGGTTAATTGGAATCCCAGGGTTCATCTGTCTCTGTTCTATGTCCTGAATCCTTTTTCCTCATTACTCACATGTTTGAATGAAAGGAGCAGGGCATCTTTTCATTCAGAGCTCAGGAAGAAACCAAAGCTTCTCAACTACAATCTCTCTGAGGGTGGGTGGTTTATGTCCTGTTTTTCATTGAGCAAATGGATTTGGGAGCCTGGGGGAAGCCCACTTCAGGGGTCTGGAAAGGGTCTCGGTGTTGATCTCCTCCCTGCTTGGGGGTCTCCCTGCATTACCAGCGAGGGCTTTGTTTTGTGGGTGCTTGTCTTCTCACAAGAGAAGATTTTGACCAAGATACAAGAGTTGGTAACAGTATAGCAAAGCTTATTAGAAAAGAAAGAAACAAAGCAAGGAGAGCATAGGTTGGCTCAGAGAGGAGACTGATGGCTCTGACTCCTTTGAGTCCCAGGTTTTACTGGGGTTTAAGGAAACGTTCCTGGGAAGTCCCACCTATGCACCACCTCTGAGCTCTGGATCAGACCCCTAAATCCCTACCGTATGATTCTACCCATAAGTGTCTGAGCAAAGCCCAGGTTTGGAGAAGATTCACAGTCACAGTGAGAGTCTGTGACATGCTGAGGACCTAGAGGCACCCTTGGGCCATCTTGGCCTGTGCACACGGGTCCTAACTGGACGAGCTACCCAGCCCTGGAGGGTGTTGGCTTCTGTAGTCTCCGGCCAGGGAGGTCTGTGTTATTATCCTGACCAATGCTCCTCCACCCTGAGAACAAGGCACCTTGGCACCGATTGCCAGACATCCCATTACCTTGAGTCAGAGCAGGATCAGGGTGACTTTATATGAACTATCTGACAATCAGAAACCAAAACCAAGCTGGGAGTTAGCAAGTGTGCCCTTTTGGATCAACCATCGCCATCCATTTTTCTGGCACTCTGTCGACCTACCACCGTCACTTGCTCTAGTCACTTATCTCTGCTCCAGCCTCAGTGTAAGGGCGAACGGTGGGAGTTCCCCACCCAGCCTCTTACATGCTCTTCCAGGGTGGCAATACCCAGTGCCCAGGGTTCTCTGAAAAGCACATGTACCTGCTCACGTGGGCATTCACAAGGCCTGGCCTCGGGCCTCAGTGTTTCAGGAAGCTGCACTTACAATATAGTGTTGAGCAAGAAAATGAAGACCTAACTGTGTAGTTCACCATCACAAGTGTAAACAGCAAACGTATAACACAACTGATGAGAATCAAACATAAGTCAGACTGCTTTCTAGAGATAAATTGATATTTGTTGTTAGCTAAGAAAATCTTTGATTGGGAACTCGGTATGCCTGTTGAACATTCTACGGAGAGCGGCATTAATCTCCCTGTTTCTCAGACTGTAGAGGATGGGGTTTGTGAAGGGGGGGACCATGGTGTAGAACATGGCTGTCAGCAGATTTTTAAGGGATCCTTCCGTTGCCACAGGCCCTAAGACAGCCACTGACCCAGAAATCACAAACAGGAGGAGAATCGCCAGCTGTGGGACACAGGTGGATAAGGCTTTGCTGCGGGCTCCCGCCAAACAGATCTTGAGCACGGTTGAGAATATGTTGATATATGACATCAAGACAAAGACGACACACACCACCACGAGGCCAACACTTGCGGCAATGATGACGAACTCAGAGAACTGGACGCCGGGAGATGAGAGCCTCAAAATCTGAGGCATATCACAGAAATACTGGTGGATCAGGTTGGTCTTTGTAAAGGGAAGCCTGAACATGGAGCCCGTGTGGATGGCAGAGTAGATGAGCCCGCAGGCCCTGGAGCCACCCGCAGCCTGAATGCACGTGCGCGGCCTGACCACCAGCCCGTAGTGCAGAGGGTGGCAGATGGCAATGTATCGGTCATAGGACATGACCACAAGGAGTGCAAACTCTACAGTGGCAAAAAGTATGTAAAAGAAGATCTGTGCAGCACATTCCTGCAGTGAGATGGTCCGACGGCCTGTCAAGGAATTAACAATGGATTTGGGAACAATCACCGAGATGCTGCCAAGGTCTAAGAGGGACAGATTGCTTATGAAGAAGTACATCGGAGCGTGAAGGCGTGTGTCTGTCACAATAAGAGCAACGGTGATAAGATTCCCCGTCAAGGCTCCCAGATAGATCACCAGGAATAGCAGACCTTGCAAAACCTGGAGCTCCTGGGAGCTGGAGACGCCCACCAGGAGGAAGTAGGTGAAGGAGGTGACGTTGTCCATGGCTGCTAGTGAGCTGTCCCCAGAGCCACAGTCCAAGGAGAGGATGCCACAGCCGAAGACACACAACCTAGGTGGGTGGAGTAAGACATTGAGGTCAGGTGAATGCTCTATTTCTGCCTGGATTTTCTTCCCCGAATCTACTGATACCCTACTCTTTCTAATCCTCCTAGGATGAGAGTACCAAGCACATGAAGTATTCAAAATGAAACCCAGTCCCATGCCCCTTCCACTTGTTGATACATCTACTCTGTGGTGTAGAACGGCTTTCTAACCCTCACCCTGAGGCGGGGCATGATTAGGATCCCCCTTCCCTCCATCTGAGGGGTTATATCTCAGAAATTCTCAAAAGCTGCTGGGTCACCCTCTGCCTTGAGCATGCCCTGAACCCCTGAGCGGTGGCTGGCTGCTCTGGAAAGCGGTTCCATAGCCAGCTCAGCGGGTGGATCTGAGCTTCCCCTGGAGGTGAGTGGATCTGAGGGAGACCAGGTGGATACTGACTGCCCCGTAGGTCGCAGCTGCAAACCACACTCTGTTCTCAGTGTCCTTCACCAGGTGACACCCTAGCAGGGGCCAGTAGAAGTCTTGTCATGCTCTTGGTTCTTCAGATTGTCTGCTGTCTCTTTGGTCCAGGTGAATGCTCACATTTGCCCATGCTAACCTCACCTCACATTCTACCCTTCAAGGTGCACCTACATGGCCTCATGACTACTGCGCAGTACAGAAAGTTCAGGGTGCCCACTCCCCTGCATGTGTGCAGTGATACTTGGAAATTACTTGGTTCACAGTTTTAAAATAAGGGCAATAGAATACACCGGGTTGCTAATTCCCCACCACTGTTAACACTTGAACACAACAGGATATATAAATGACCTGCATTATCCTGTTAATGCCTCATAAATCCAGCCTTTATAAAAATCATTCATCATAATAGCACACTAGGTACCTCAGAATAATATCTTTTTTTTTGCCATTTTAAACACTACTTTTGCTTGTATGACTAGACCTCCATGAAATGGCATCATAACTTTCTTCTGCATGTAGATTTCCTGGTTGACCTTCTGAATCAAGCTCAGGAAACTTTTCCTTCATGGGACCTGCTGCTCTGTTCCAAGGGAATTTTTCAATCACTTTGGCTTAGGCCCCTTGGCCTGGACAGTGCACATACAAGGCCTTCAGGTAGCATTCTAAGAACTTGTTGCCTCTGCCAGGCACAGAGGTGCATGCCTGTAATGCTAGTGGCTCGGAGGGTGAGGCAGGAGGATGGCAAGTTCAAGGTCAGCCTTAGCAACTAAAAGAGGCCCTAGCACCCCTGAGTTCAATCTCTGATACAAAGAGAGAGAGAGAAAGAGAGAGAGAGAGAGAGAGAGAGAGAGAGAGAGAGAGAGAGAGAGAGAGAGAACTAGTTGCCTAAAATAAACACAGAAATCTAAAACTCTATTTTGTGAACTCACACACATCTGTGAAGTGGAAAAATTTAAGTATGCTTTAGATTTTGGAATCTACCAAGCTATTTCTGTCATTTACTTGCCAAGAGAAGTGCACAAATGACAGGCACAAGCTTACCTGTGAACCAGGACCACGTAGCTGACTTCCCTTGCAGAAATATTGCTTTTGCATAATTTAAGGAGAGGGATGAGGTCAGGGAGTGAAATATAGAAGCTGCTTCTCAGTGAGACTCATGCGCAGATCCCGAGGACAGCCCTGCTGCTGAATGATGTATAGGGACACCAGGTCTTTAATAAGAACAGCCAGGGTCATGCTTCTGCTGACCTCTGGAGACCTGTCTCAACCTCCAAGGAGGCGGAGTTTCCTCCAGCTACTAACTGGCAAGGATTCCGTGGCCATACCACTGAGAGTCATTAAATTCCTAATATTTTTAGAAACACTTTGTGTGTGACACTTAAAAAAGGGAAGTGCTAAAAATGTTTTGTATATCAAAAGAGATTCAATAAATTTTCCAATTCATGTCTGGCTATAAAATTAATTTATTCTCTTTATTCTGCATGGGTTGTTTCAAAAGCTAAATAAACTTAAAACAGAACACAGAAAGTTCATTAATCGTGAACACACTCAGTTTCCAAATTGCAACCATTCTTTTAGAAATCATAATTGTTGCATGTTGGCATAGGATCAATGAAGAATGCTAGCAATTCTATAAAAGTATGATTAAAATAGTCCTTCCCTTTTGAATTGGGTATAAGTGCAAAGCAATATTTTTCTTATCATTCAGCCAAACCAGCCCAGAATAGCAGAATGAGCAAGGGAAATATACAAGAATTCATGGTATTGTCCTAAGGCAAAAATTAATAAAGATATTTTCAGAAGAAAATAATAGTTTCTCTCTCTTCTACTAATTTTGGTTCTTGGATACAATGCATTTTGCATAAAACTCTCCTGGGGAGTTAACTAGTTACAGGATGGCTTGTTCGTCCAGTCTCATGATGGTGTGGTGTTAAGTTTTGTGCATCTGAGTGTTTGCAAACCTTGCCTAAAATGTCTGGATGTCACATCACATGGCACCCTCCGTCTCCTGTCCTACCCTCTCCTGGGATCTGATGCTTCCAGATTCCACATAGCAGAATCTACAGCTTGGCCTTTCTGTGCCTGGTTTGCCTCGGTCAGCATGGTGTCCTCCAGGGTCACTATGCTGTCGTAACAGATTTCCTGATTTTTGAGGCTGGAGGTTCTCCACTGTGTGTTTACACTTCAGGTCCACGTGTTCATTGGATGGTGGAGGCCGAGGTTCATCTGTACCTTCTCTGTCGTGAACACACTGAGGTGAGCGCGGAGGGCAGACGTCCCCTCCCAGACTGATTTCAGCTCCTTCCGGCTCCCACAGGAGTGGGGTTACTGGACCTTGTGTGCTCCTGGCTGAGGCTTCCTGAGGAACTTCTGTGCTGTTTTCCATTACGACTGTCTTAAGGTGTCTTCTCACCAACAGGACCTTCTTCCACTTGAGGACACCAACAGGCTCCTTCTTCCACTTGAGGACACATATGGTCTCTCTGTTTGTTCAAAGTGCTGGGGATGGAGCCCAGGGCCTCTCTTGTGCTAGGCAAGCGCTCACCTCTGAGCACATGGAAGCTCTTTCCTCCTGGTGTCAGCAGTTTTGCCCTGAGTGAGGGAGTGTCCGGGGGATTCGATTTGCAGCCGACGTTGTCAGTGGTGGTGAGCTTCTCTTTCTTGTGCATCTGTCGGCCATTTGAGTGTCTCATTTCAGAAATGGCTGGCCAGGCCTTAGCCCATTTGTGGGATTATTTCTTTCTTAGGAATGGGTTCGTGATACCTCATCAGAGGTGTAGCTTGCAAGCATTACTCCATTGCGTGTGTGTAGGGTACTCGTTTATCCACTGATCTACTGCTGACACTTGCCTGCTTTCCAGTCGTCAGCACTGTGAATGACATTGCTGTACATACACACTCACGTATGGATCTTTGTGTGGACCTCTTTCCCCTCCTCTTGGGAGTGGGATTCCTCACTACTAGTGGACTTCTTGAGTTTCTTTCATGATAACTCTACATTTAATCATTTGAGAAACTGCTACATTGTTTTCCCAAATGGAGGAGCTATTTGAGGTCACTGTGAGAGGCAGGGTGTGGTTCCAGTTTCTCCACATCTTGCCAGAGCTTCTGTCATCTCACTTGATTCTCACCATTCTCCTGGGTGTGGAGGGACACCTCATCCTGGTTTCTATTTGCAGTCCTCTGTAAATCAAGTGCAGCATCTTTTCATGTGCTTTTAACTATTTGTAAACCTTCCTTTGAAAAACGCCCATTCAGATCTTTGCCTACTTTTAGCTGGGCATTTTGAGTTATAAGTTATGAGAATTTCCGTGTACCTTAATTGCCACTCCCTTATCAGCCAGGTATTTTGCAAATTTTTTCCACTATGTGGATTGTGTTTTCAATTTAATTTTTGAATTATGATTAAAATAAAACATTCTGTCTTTGTCAGTTTTAAGTCTAAAGATCACTAGCATTATGCACACTGGGAAGTGCAAACACTCTTCAGTTTGCAAGACAGAAAGCCCAAACTCTCAACAACTTTTGATTCCTCCCTCCACAGGCCTTCACCAACCTCTGCTCCATCTTCTGTCGCTAAGAATTTGGCTAGGTTATTCAGAATATAATTTATAATTCAGAACAGTTCATTATTTTCCAGTTCCTGACCAATATTAAAACTGAGATTTGACTATTCAGTGAAGGAAAGCATGTGGGATAAAATACATGTGTATATGTCTCTACACACACACACACACACACACACACACACACACACACCCCACCCATGGCATAGAGCTCAGAGTGGGCTCTTTTCACACTAGTCAGCAGTTTAGTTAGTAAGGATGTGGACATGTAGGTGGAACGCAAGACAGATTTTTCCCTGTATTATTTTCATGTTTGTGTTTGATTTTTTGATAGGACTGTATTTTGAAAAGTTTCAAAGTTATATTAAAAAATGAAATGATACAGCAAACACCTATATTTCCTTTACCTGGACTTACTAACTATAATATATTGATTTTTCTATGCATTTACCTGTATACATGTGAATACAAAATTTATTCATATGGATTCTTTTAATTTCTAATCAGTATACTATAAGAAAATTGATTTATTGATTACAGACTTAAATCAATTTGAAATTCCAACCACTTTGTGTCTAACAACAGTTTTCCATGCTTATGGTAAATAATCTTAACAACATAAAAGTAAATGTTTGTGCATAAGATTGTATTAAAGTTCACCCTATCTGACATGAATGAAATATATACCAATTTGGCAGTGAAATATTTTACAGGAATGATTACTCTGATTACAGCAAACTATTGTGAAAACATCAATTTCTTCTTCACTTTTGTCTGATCATACAATCAGAGGGGAAAGTTTTGTTTTCTCTCACTCTAGGCAATTAAAACAAGCCCTTCATCACCGCTCCACAGTTCAGGTCCATTTTCACACCTATGTGAAATTGCTCAGCTGTGAGTGCCCACGACTGCATTAGTAACTGGGACTTGTGCAGGTATTCCCACCTGGGTCTGCACTGTCGTCATAGGGGAGGTGGGGACACTATAAACTACAGTGCGACTTTGAACAGGAGCCTCACGTAGAGCTGAGGAGTGGCTTGGGTTAACTGATGTGCTTTTAGTTCTCTGGTCACCTGGCTTTATTCCTGAAATTTGGTATTGCTGAAGACACCTGTGGACCAGGAAAGGTAGGAAAATTGAGTGTTCAATTCTGGACGTTGAATGGTAAGCCGTTGGATTTTGTGAAGATAATATAGGGTGAAAATGCACACATTTAAGAAGCCGGTTAAAACAGCATTAAACAAGCAAAGAGAACATTTTCAATTATTTAGAGTACCTAAATGTGTAAAAATAGTTCAGCTCAGCTCATAAAACATGCCCACACTGTGCATTTCCACCACCTTTGCATGTAAGGTACAGAAGTCTCTAGACGCTGTTTCTGACCCACAATCCTGAGTGTGTGTCCCTGTGAAACGGGACCATGAGAGTTAACAGGCACCAAGATGCCACCAACCAGGTGGCAGGTACCCTTTAGAAGTGTTTTAAAATTTTTTTTCTGAGTACCAACCCACAGAGTCAAAAGGGAAGCTATATAACTTGTTGCTTGGCAATAAAGCTTTAAAGAAAATTCTTCTTTGCTAAAGAAAGTTTAAATGTAATGTTTTCTGATATCATTATACTAAAAATTATATGTTTTAAATTATCTTAGCATCTGTCAGTGGTTGTTTGTGCTTAGTCAATGCTTTTCTTTTCTGTATAAATTGGAAAACAAAAGTGACCCCATGCTGAAGAGAAAACCTGTACGTATAGTTCACGGTGCTCTGACCGCATGTGCCCAAGGGCAGGCTGAGAACTGCTAAGGTGACAGGCTTCTGGGTAGTTCCTGGTGGACTGACCCTGGCTGCACATCCTCTCCCTGACAGTCACCACGCCCCTGGCTCTGACTCCAACAAGCCCATCTCTGCCTGTGTCCTTCACACTCTCGCCCGCCCCTGCTTCACCAAGTGACCACAGACCACACATGGCATGCCCGTCCTGAGGACGAACCCGATTCTTCTGTGTGCAGGGCTCTGGAATCCTCAGGTAAGTGGGAAAGTTCACGGAGCTTCATCCCCAGCCATTATTATTAGCAACCTATAAGTTGTGCTTCTGATCAGATGGCAAATGCCTAGGATTGAATTGTGTTTAATTTAGTAGGAAGATCCTCACAGGAAAAAATCTGGACTCTATATCATGAGCTTGAACACATTTTAAACATTCAAGTGCAAAATTTAAGGAGATTTATTATCTTTGTGAGGACAAGTTGAGTGTGTAACTGAAAGTTGGTTCATGGTTATGAAGATATTATAGACTCATGTCTCATAACCCTGAGTTTTAAAACCAGTCAAATTGTTCAGTGTGTATATAAAGAAAAACAAATATTTTTTACAAAATAAATATTTACTCTCTGAAGACACTAATTTTCTTGAAATAAAAAGTACTTCATTTAATTTATGTTTCTATTTTGTTTTCAAAGTGTTACATATAAAAAGGTGGGCCAGCTGAAACTACATATCTCTATAGACTCATGGACATTGGAGAATTTTAGAATTGTCACAGTAGATGGTCTGTTTTTCTAACACATATTTTTAGTTGTATTTGGACACAAATACCTTTATTTTATTTATTTATTTTATGTGGTGCTGAGGGTGGGCCCCAGTGCCTCCCACATGCTAGGCGAGCACTCACCCTCTGAGCCACAACCCCAGCCAGTAGATGTTTCCTGTTTTAACATTTTCTTTCATTTAGTGGAATTCTTTTTTTTTCAAAGCTGCATAATGATACCCAAGGACTTTATGGTTATCACAGCAATGTTCTTCAGTATGTTCCACGAGACAGAGAGCTCATCATGGAGAGTGCTATGTATGTATGGTTCACTGTGGATGCTCCATGAGGAGGGAGGACTGATGTGTTAAGTAGGATCCATGATTCCTGTTTAAATCCTGCAGGGAGAAAGGGTGAGGAGGTAGTTTCATTCCGTTTGTATAAATAAATCACTGTGTATGAGTTGCCGTAATTATGTATTTTACCTGAGCAAAGAAGTCATCAATAGTCTTATCAGGCAATGCAGAAAGAAGGGGGGTCACAGACAGGGACTTCTGCACTTTGTGTTCTAGTGGTCTTTTCTGAATTTCCAGTCAAATGTGTGTGTTAAAAAATAAATGAAAGGGGCTGGGGTTGTAGCTCAGCAGTAAAGTGCTTGCCTAGCACATGTGAAGCACTGGATTCAATCCTCAGCACCACATAAAAATAAATAAATAAAATAAAGGTATCGTGTTCATCTACAACTAAAAAATATTAAAAATTAATTAATTAATTAAAAAAACAAAGAAAACAAAAAAAAAAACAACCAGTTTTCAAAGGGATAGAAAAACCCCACACAAGTGTAAACACGTAGACCTTCATTTAAAGTCATGTTGTAAATAGTTTTAAGAATTGCAATTATGTGAACTCTGATGAGACACACTAGTGAAACTAGAAAATTAAATAAGAATAAATAAAACTAACATGTTCTAGCATATGTAATTTAAACCACCTTATTTCCCTAAATATATTAAGCATGTGGCTAAGTATGCAAGTTTTACATTCAAAAGATATGTGTGAACAATGTGAGTATATATGTGTTTACACACACACACACACACACACACACACACACACACACACACATATATATATATAATTTCCTGAATGGGGACAGACAGACACTTTCAAACAAGTCGGTTTATGTCTTCAGGGTGAGTTTAATTTTATTGAGTTAAGTTTATGTTTGAGTGATGATGACTTGTAGATAAAGAAGCATCCTTCCTTTGATTTCTTCAGAATGGGAAGAGCCTGTCAGAGCAGGGCGTGCACCACTTATCACCCCACCCTCTCTCCATCCTTTCAAGTGCTAATTCCTAGTGTCTACAGAAGTGGGCACACCTAGGAACAATGCACAGCTTCTATGTCAAGGTCTTAGTATTGAGACAAACTATAAAAATAAACACTTGGAAATAATACAAAGCAGAACAAAGCAGGTGTCAAAGGGAAGGTGGATTTCCACTGAATTCTACAATCCCCAGAACAATGGAAACTCCTCAAATGTTTGATGGAGAAGGTAGATTTTAAATTTCTCCATCTATTCAGAAGATTTCCTCTTGGTAAGGAACCAAGGGTGAATATTTTAAGAAATATCGTAAGTACTGTAAAGGACATGTGTCCAACAGGGGTTCAAATAGCTACACCTCCTGGTCAGCAGGGCTGACAGGTCATGTCCACCACATGCCCACTGCTTCCCAGAGCTTCCCAGCACCGGGCTCCCTGCTCTCTAGACATAACCCGGCTTGTTGGCTTCCTTCCCTCCAGGAAGGCCCTGTGCAGGGAGCAGATGGACGTGGGCAACCTCAGCACAGTGACACAGTTTGTGCTCATGGGGCTCTCCGACCTCCCCGAGGTGCGCTACCCTCTCTTCGTGGTCTTTGCCGTCATCTACCAGATCACCTTGGCGGGAAATGGGGCCATTCTCTTGGCCCTTTGCACGGAGAGAAAGCTGCACACTCCCATGTATTACCTTCTGGCAAATTTGTCCCTCCTGGACATCTTCTGCTCATCGACCACCGTCCCCAAGATGCTGCACAACCTCTTGAGCGGGGAGAACAGCATTTCTTTCCTTGGGTGTGCAGTGCAACTCTATTTTCTGGTGGCCCTGATGGGGACCGAAGTCTTCCTGCTGGCTGTCATGGCTTATGACCGCTACGTGGCCATATGCTTTCCTCTGCGTTATGCCCTCATCATGACCAAGGTGCGCTGTGTCCAGCTGGTGTGTGGGACCTGGGCAGCTGGGTTCCTCAACTCCCTCCTGCACACCGTGTTCACCTTCCGCCTGTCTTTCTGCAAGTCCAACCTGGTCAACCAGTACTACTGTGACATCCCACAGATTGTGGCCCTCTCCTGCTCCTCCACATACATGGCAGAGATGCTTGCCTTAGTGATAGGAGGCATCTTTGGGACCAGCGCCTTCCTGACCACCCTGGTCTCTTATGTGTACATCATCTGCACCATCCTCAGGATCCGGTCAGCAGAAGGCAAGCGCAGAGCTTTCTCCACCTGTGCGTCCCACCTCCTGGTAGTCTGCCTCTTCTACGGCACAGCCATCTTCACCTACATGCGCCGCTCCTCCAGCCAAGACTCCCTCTCCAGAGACAGACTCGTCTCTATGCTCTACGGGGTGATCACCCCGATGCTGAACCCCCTCATCTACAGCCTGAGAAACACAGAGGTCAAGGGAGCGCTCACGAGGGTCCTATGTGGAGGAGCATGTTCACAGCAAGAAGAGCATTAGAACAGAGCGACTCCATGCTCTGCCCAGAGTGAAGTCATGGGAAGAATTCATAGAATAGTTGCCCCTCAATGTCTACAATGCCTGTCTGTGCACCCACATGTAACTTCAGCTGACCTATCCATTTATGTGTATCTCCAACTCAAAACTTTGGGACCCTAACATTTGGCATCCAATAGTGAACGTCTTGGAGAGGAAAGGAGGACTTTGATCCTGGGTGGACAGGTCAAAAGCTGGGCTATCCTAAGTTCACCTGGACCCTTGCCCACCGTGCACGTACTCGTACCTCAGCCTCCACCTGCTGCTGAGTCTGAATCTGTCCTATCCATCCATCTATGTGTCTTCCTTCCACCTCTTCCCCTTGGCCGTTCACCTGCTCACCCTGCTATGCTCCCTGTTACGGTTTGGATGTGAGCTGTCCACCAAAAGCTCATGTGGGAGACATGCGAGAGGGTTCAGAGGGGAAATGATTGGATTCTGAGAGCCCTAACCCCACCATTGAATCAATCACCTGATGGGATTAATTGAGTGGTAACTGACGCAGGTGGGTGTGGCTGGAGGACATGGGGCACTGGGGCCGTGGCTTTGGGGTATATATTTTTGTCTGGTAAGTGGAGTCTCTCTCTCTCTCTCTCTCTCTCTCTCTCTTTCTCTGCTTCCTGGTCATCATCTGCCACACTCTTCCACCATGTGCGCCTGTGTGACTTTGTCATCATGCTTTCCCCATCCCTGAGTCTCAGCATTTTCATGGGCTGCGACTAGAGAGCTGTGATTTCTGCTTCATTCTGTCCTTCTGTCATCTGTAGAAACAGGAAAGCTTTCTTTCCAGACTACTACTTATGTTAATTACACCACTTTTGGTCTGCAATTATTTATTTTTTAAAATATTTTTTTTCCCAATTCTGAGCATCCCAATTATGTCCCAAACAGTCTCTGCTCAGAAAAGTAAATTAGCAGCATGACTCTTATGAATGACTATGGAGGTTCACAAAAGAGAAAAGTAGACTACTTGTTATGGTTTGGAAATGAGGTGTCTCCCTGAAGTTCTGGTGTACGATTGTGATGTGTCAACCCAAAATAAAATTTAACAATAAAAAAAAAAATGCATTGCAAAGTATACTGTGTTCTTTGCTTGGAAGAATTAATATTGGGCGAGATCCAAGATGGTGGGCCTAAGGGAGGCAGCATTCTGTGTCGCTCCCTGACTTAGGTCTCAAGTAGTGAGAATACTGCTTCTTTGCAAGCGATATTCCTGCTCCCTGGCGGGAAACACGGCCACCATGCCCATACAGGGCTCTAGGCCTCCGCATCAGAGTAGGTCTCCCAATTACTGGCCCACACAGGACTACTGGGCAACCAAGTGGGACCATCAGCACCCGCACAGAACTCTCAGCCACTCACCCGAGCAGAAATCGCTGATGCCACTCCCCCTCAGGACACCTGGCAGCTTCTCACATGCAGGAATCTGGCCACCACTCCTGTGTGGACCCCCATCTACCAACATGGGGCTGCCCCATCACACCAACTTGGAACTCTGCAGCAGCAGAGATAGTCCCCTACACGTAGTGGCCTGCTCCTGAGAACTTCCCACAGGCTCTGAAGTCAGCCAACAGCCACACACTGCACACCACAGAGTCGTTTCTGAACTCGTCGTCCAATGCCATCACGGCTTCCCCCACATAACCCGACAGCCCACTGCTGAAAGCAGGCGCCTCCATCTTGGGTCACCTTCATCACCATCTTCAGTAGGGGCAACTCCCAGTTTGGAACTCTGGCTGGCCAGGGACCCAGTTTCTACTCAGTTTCTTCACCATTCAGAGGGTGGAGACACCAGTTAACAACAGACGACCCTCCCCTATTGGATGAGAAGGGAAGCAGGAAAGATACTGATCTCCACCAAACAATCCCTGTGTCTTCCTTCAAGATTTTTTTTCCTCTCCCTCTCTATTCTCCCACCCTCACATCCCCAACATATGTGAAACCAAGTGCTTTGCATGAATTAGGATACCGCGGACTGGGACTTCTGACTAGCATATTACACCTGTGTAGTATACTCTTTCTTTTTTTCCCATCAGTTTCTACTATCATAACATTTTTATTTTTCTTAATATGAATGTGTGTTTGTTTTATGTACTCTTCTGTCTTCCCACTTACTTGTCTACCCAAATTTACTTCCTCTCCCTTCTCCTGCTACTAACCTTCCTCTTTAGATTTCTCTTGCACACTTCCTAAGATACAACAACTCTATCTCCTCATCCCCTACCTCCTCTGCATATCAGCCTACTCCTCACCCCTGGTTCTTTTTCCACCATCAGAAACTGTAAACCCTTTTACAAATCTACTGAGTATATTGTAGATAACAATTGAATTCACCATTTCTGGACATTGTGACCAAACTGTAAGTGTCTTAATGGCAAACATCAGTTTTTAGGGTGTATATTGTTTATATTGGGATCTGATAACACTGTCCTTCACCTCAAAGGAGAGGTATCCCTACAGGAGATAAGCCTATAGGGTAAAAGAGTAACATCTAAGATACACAGAGCTAGAAGGGAAGACAAACAGCAACATGAAAAGACAAGGGAAGAGAGTGCCCCAAACCAATCAAGATGCTACGTGATTCGAACCCATGGCCAGCACAGCAGAAGGAATGACAGAGAAGGAGTTCAGGAATTCATAATTAAAATGTTCTGTGAATTAAAGGAAGAATTAATATTGTTAAAATTACCATATTATAAAATCTGCAGATACAATGTAATCCCTACAAATTTCTAATGTCATTTTTATAGATTAAATTTTATATAAAACCACAAAAACCTTGAGAAGCCAAGGAAATTATGGGAAAAAATAACAAAACAGGAGGAATAACACAAAGTTGGAGTTAGCTTTGAGTAAAAAGTTCAATTTTTTTTTTGTTGAGATCAATTGGAAAGTGTGGTGAGTATTGCTAAAATTTGAATTTTATGTCTTCCAATATTTCTTTAAATGTCCCCTTCCAAAGGTTAAATATTTGACATGATAGATAATTTAGCTTGATCTAATTATTCCATGTTTTATTGAAAATAATAAATGCGTTATATCTAATACTATAACTACCATGAATTATTATTATCTTTATTAAATAATTTCAAGTATATGAATAAAAATTAATTCTAATTGTGATTCAAACACACCAGAAGGGATGAAAGAGTAAGAAGCAGACACCGGCTACAAGGTCAGAAGCTGTGACTTCGTGGCCATTACACCAGTCTAAAACTGGAATCAACCAAAATAACCCAGAACACAGCAATTCCCTGCAAGTAATCAGAAAAAGGGGGGGGGGGCGTTCGACAAACAGCCTAACAGAAAGTAAAAGTAACCGTTCTAAGGACAATAAGTGAGATATATTTAAACACACTTGTGGATAACTGAACATTGTCAGGAAAACAGAATAAACCTTAAATAGATATGCAAAAGAGAAAGAGGAAAAGACCAAAGCAGATCACTAAAAAAGCGACAGGCAATAAATACTGAGGAGTAGAAGGATGTGGTCATTGCAGGAGAACATGGTGGAGAAAAGGACAAGTGTCCACTTTGCTTAATTACCTGGAGCAGGCCTGGGGAAACTGACCGTGAGCAGACAGATGGACGCATTGAGACCTGAGCTCTGTACGGCACCATTATAGAGGTGGAAGGAGAGGATGCCCTAGTGGTGAATACAGGACAGCAGGGTGATCCTGTGCCTTGGACACCAAAGACTTTGAATTACAACCGGCTTTGGAGACAGCGTCTTTCTGTCCCGACAGAGGACAAGAGGAGGCACAGCAATTTTAAATACACATGCACCCACTACAGGAAAGGGCTGGGTAGGAACATGGACACACCTGAACACAAACGTCAAGAGCAGTGAAGTAAAGGTCGGTGCTCAGACTGGACCTGGATTGTCCCCAGGGCCTGCATGGTAAGAGCCTGGGCTGCAGTGTGGCCTGCTTGGGTAGTGGAGGAGGGCCAGTGGAAGCAGGGTCACCACCCTGGACATGCCCTGAAGATGCTGGCCCTGTCCCTTCCTGCATCCCCATGCTTCTCAGATGCCAGGCGTGAGCAGATTCGACCACCTCAAGCCCTACCATGATGTACCTCGCCACAGGCCCCGAAGCCACAGGGACAAATGACCATTGGGGAAAGCTCCTACACCAGGAGCCAAAACAAAGCCTTTCTCTCGTTAAGCTGATTGACTGCCAGCATTTGACGGCCGAGGAAAGCCAGCTGACACGGGAGGGACTTTGCAGTAGAACCTTCCTTCCGTTCGGGAAGACCATCTGGCCATCTGGCCTGCGGAGAGCAGAGGCACCCAGGGGGAACCACAGACCATTCCACTCAGGAGCGGCAGAACCACCCTCTTCTACAAGAACATCCCTTCTGAAAAGCTGGAATAACTGTACTGGAATGTCCACGGCAGCTTGGGAGATTCTTGTCACAACCCTGGCTTGTGAGAGAAAGAGGTACCAAGAGATCCCAGTGTGAGACCTGAAGAGAGAGAGGGAGTGTCCTGAGGTCCAGTCCAGGAGGGTTCCCAGGCCGACACACACATGTGGCGCCCATGCAGTGCACCCCATGGTGATGGGAATCAGGCTGCTTCAGGTAGAAGCTGTGTCCGCGCATCCGTGGCTCCCTCCCCATAGAGCAGACAGAAGCCGTGGGGACTTGTATTTCTGTTCCTTTTGATGTTTGTGTCTGACTTGGTCCTGTTGAGTCTGAAATGAATTATTGAAACAGTGAAATGGGTTAACATTTACTTGTTGCCCTCACCACATTCAGTCATTGCAAACGCTCTCTACCTATCATCCATCTGTCCTTCGGTCATCCATCTGTCTGTCTGCCATCTATCTGACTTTCAGACAAAGATTCTTCTATTGCTCAATCAATACCCAACTATCAAATCAAGTTGGGGTCACCATTGGAATGGGGTGCACTAACACTCACGGGTCTGACCCTGCACACGCAGGTGTCGTGTGGGCGGCACACAGCTTCACAGAGGAGACATGGAGTGGTGCATGGACAACGTGTGGAGTTTGCCATGGAGCTGCACGTGTGTCGGTATCTGATGATATAATCCTACTTTGGAGGGATGATTGCTATGAATACAGACACCTTGACAACAACACTCTTTGCTCTTGATGACAAGTGCATTAGCAGGAAATGTCTTGCTTTGCCTCACCCAGGACCATCATTAGAATCAAAGATGGCACTCACAGGATTTAGACTCATTTTTAAACTTCCTGAGATTGATTAGCTATGAGTTTCTGTTAGTCAGTTGGTTTCAATTTGGATCATGTGCAAGAGAAGAGTATTCCCTCTAGGGTCATTATCGTTACTGTCATTTTTCCTAGGGGAAAAGGGGTGCAATATAAACCAGGCTAAATTCCTGACTGCGTCCAAATGCAAGCGATGAGTTTGCTTTTCTTTCCTGATGTGATGTGCTGTCCAGATCATCTGGCCTCCTGGTTGAGTATTTTTATGGGTAATATAACCTCCTACAAAAGAATACTTAAATGTCATATTGCCTTGATATGCATATGGTAAAATAAGTCATTTTAATTGCATGAAGTTTAGGTTATATGTGGGCTATTTGTGCTTCATGATTTTCTTCTCTTGTTCTCTAGCTAGTGGAAACTTGAAATAACTCTTTTGTGAAGAGAAAAGCTTCCTGTGCGGTGTACGTGCCTTGGGCCAAATGCAGAGGGGTAAGTCAAACACTGGAGGGTGGGACATCTGGGTGATTTCCCAAGGAGATGATACCCGCCAGCCCCCATGTGGGTTCCCATGGTGTGTGTGACCAGGCGGCCACCTAGAGCACCTATAAGGCTGCATTTCATGAGTACTCTTCTTAATCTCTAGTCCATCAACTCCTGATTCCTCACATTGACAAGGAAGGTTCTGGAACTTCTTCCTCAGCAAAACACTGAAAAAAATATGACTCTTATTTTTCTAATTAGATGGCTGATTAAACAGGATTTAATTAAGTTTAGTAGAAGGAGATTGCTACTCCAAACACAAGTTCCCCCACCACATGAGCAAGTTCTACGTTCCACATGTCAAATCAAGAAATTTTATTGTTTTAAACAATCAAGTGCAAAATTTAATGAAAATGCAACAGTTTTTGGAGGATAATTGTTGATTATGTAGCTTTGAGGAAGGAATGGAGCGTGTTATCAATCTGAATGATACTCATTCCTCATAGTGTTGTTTTTTTTTAAAGTCAAATTTGCAAATGTAAAAAGAAAATTAGTAACTATCTTGGAAGTTAATGTTCACTTTCTCAAGTTACTGCTCCCTGGGTTAGAAAAGTGCCTTATTTATTCACTTGAATGTACTAATGTGGCCAGGCCAACAGAATCTCGTTTGGGGGTTCTTCCTGCCAAGGAGGATGTAAGCCACCTGAAAAATTAAAGCCTAGAATAATTAGTGAAGAACAAAAGACAAGATCAGAAACACAGATTCACCAGGGGAGTCCCTGATAGGTCCAGTCCACACAGGAGCTGGAGCCAGACAGTTAGGAATGGCTCCCATGTTGACTGATGGGGCACATTAAAGGCAGGGATAAGGTTTCAGGGTGGAGTCTTGCTTCCTTATGTCTTGCAGTTGGCAGGTTGATTGGCATCTTGGCCGGTCACACCCATCTCAGAGGGGCTGTGCGGCTACAGCAGGTCACCTCATCTCCAGTGCTATGTGGGACCTTTGGCAGAGCTGAGGGGGAAGTTCACCTGCACCAGGCACTCTATCCCTGTGGGGGGCCATGGGACATTCCAGTGCTAGACCCATTCCCTCACTGGCTGTGATGTGCAACACAATCCACAGTCAGCCCATGGATGGCTCTCAACATTCAAGTACATTTTAAAGATATTCATACATAAAGATGCAGACAGGAGTTTTAAACCTCGTGGAATTGAGAGCATTCCAGACCTAAGAGTTGAGATGACAGGTGGCTTTTCCCTGAACCATTCTCTCCCTCATTACACATCCCTCCTCAGATGAAGAACAATCACTGCCAATCCATGACTTATAACAATTTTCTTCCCTAGGTTTTGATTTGAAGAGATCACTAAAAACTGTTTTTTTTTTCCCCAAAGAACAGTGTTAACAAACCTGGTGATACTTGAGGAGGGAAAAATAGAACTCTTGCAATTCTTACCCAAGTCTTTCAGGAAATAGAAAAGCAGACTTAAAAGCATTTCTTGCCAGGTAGGAAACATATTCTTGTGTCTAAGTGGTAACACCCATGTTCTCTGAGAAAGAAAGCATTCCCAGCTGCCACCCGGCTAAATAGATCATATGAGGACCAGAGAAAGTAACTTTTGGATTTTATTTTCTGACCAGTTTTATCTTTGAATTTTCCATTGCATGCATGTAGTGTTAGAGGGAAAAAATCCACAGGGCTTACTTGTGGCATTGAACGAAGCTTCCTGTAAAGAGGCGGTGACACTGGGCTTCTGTGGGCCGGGCAGGGCCATGCTGACCTGGGAGGCTGCTCTGGAAGTTGTGTGGGGATGCTCCTGCTGACTTCTTCCAGGTCTGGGTACTTCTAGTGCAATCCACTCCTTCAGCTCATGTTTCTCCTTATGTCTGCTGATTCTGATTTAAGTGCACGTATCAATGATTGCACCCCTAATCAGAATGATAATATATGAGACATAGATACCTATAACAGGTAATATGAATGTCCAGGACCTTCTAAGGAATCTAGTACCAAGGATAGTACCACCAAGGGCAGCACGAGGCAAGTGTCCCAGCAGAAGACAGAGCCCTGCTCAGAGCTCGCTCCACTGCGACTTCAGGGTGGTGAAGGCTGGCACCAGAGTCCCCAGGTGCTCAGGCAGTGTCCTCTGGAAAAGGAACCTAGCAGGACTATTTTAAGAAATGGCAAGAGTACAGCTGTGTCCAACAGGTGTTTAAATAGCTGCACCTCCTAGTTCAAATAGCTACACCTCCTGGTCAGCAGGGCTGACAGGTCATGTCCACCACATGCCCACTGCTTCCCAGAGCTTCCCAGCCCTGGGCTCCCTGCTCTCTAGACATAACCCGGCTTGTTGGCTTCCTTCCCTCCAGGAAGGCCCTGTGCACGGTGCAGATGGATGTGGGCAACCTCAGCACAGTGACGCAGTTTGTGCTCATGGGGCTCTCCGACCTCCCTGAGGTGCGCTACCCTCTCTTCGTGGTCTTTGCCATCATCTACCACATCACCTTGGCGGGAAACGGGGCCATTCTCTTGGCCCTTTGCACGGAGAGAAAGCTGCACACTCCCATGTATTACCTTCTGGCAAATTTGTCCCTCCTGGACATCTTCTGCCCATCAGCCACTGTCCCCAAGATGCTGCACAACCTCTTGAGCGGGGAGAACAGCATTTCTTTCCTCGGGTGTGCAGTGCAGCTCTATTTCCTGGTGGCCCTAGCTGGGAGTGAAGTCTTCCTGCTGGCCGTCATGGCTTATGACCTCTACGTGGCCATATGCTTTCCTTTGCGTTATACCCTCATCATGACCAAGGTGCGCTGTGTCCAGCTGGTGTGTGGGACCTGGGCAGCTGGGTTCCTCAACTTTCTCCTTCACACTGTGTCCACCTTCTGCCTGTCTTTCTGCAAGTCCAACCTGGTCAACCAGTACTACTGTGACATCCCACAGATTGTGGCCCTCTCCTGCTCCTCCACATACATGGCAGAGATGCTTGTTTTAGTGGTAGGAGGCACACTGGGAATCAGTGCCTTCCTGACCACCCTGGTCTCTTATGTGTACATCATCTGCACCATCCTCAGGATCCAGTCAGCAGAAGGCAAGCGCAGAGCCTTCTCCACCTGTGCGTCCCACCTCCTGGTGGTCTGCCTCTTCTATGGCACAACCATCTTCACCTACATCCGCCCCTCTTCCAGCCAACATTCCCCTGCCAGAGACAGACTCATCTCTATGCTCTACAGGGTGATCACCCCAATGCTGAACCCCCTCATCTACAGCCTGAGAAACACAGAGGTCAAGGGAGCGCTCACGAGGGTCCTATGTGGAGCAGCACGTTCACAGCAAGCAGAGCATTAGAACAGAGTGACTCTGTGCTCTGCCCAGAGTGAAGTCATGGGAAAACGGTTTTCTCTCAAGATTTGGGGTAAATTTCTGTACACATGTACACACAGAAATTCATAGACATACATGTAGGTGCACCTTTAGCTGTACATATTTATGTATCTCATTCTTTATTAGGAATTAAAATTTGTCATCCAAAATTAAAATTCTTTGACGTTCTAACGGACTGTCTGCTAACTTATATCCATTGCTACCTTTCCTATGCCCATCCCATATCCAGCCTGTCTGAGCTCTAACAGAGCTAGACTATGTCATCTGTCTTATTTCCTTTTCTAATCAACATCCAACCGTCTCTCTGTAGATCTTCCATTTAAACTGCTCATTTCTGCATTTTTAGCTGAAAATGGACAAGCTGTGGCCATGAACACTTAGGAGGTTCTAAGGGAAGTTAAGGTGCACACACGTGTGTTAACTGAGCTGCATCCTTACACAGCTCTCTCCTTGTCGCCCTGTGCTGTCCTGTGGTGGGAGCTCTTGACACGGACTTGCGTGAGGAGTTTGAAATACGCGCTGTGTTACTGGCCATGCTCATCATGCGCTGCAGCAGGTCTCAGGGACAGGAATACCTGGCTTGTGTGTTGAGGCTCCGAGCCCTGAGCACTCATCTACCACTCTCTCCCTCCCTGGTGACCCGCCCTCCTCTCTCTCCTTTCTTTGAGTTCAATTTATTCAGGTTCCACGTGTGAGTTAAGAACATACGGTATACATATGGTAACATACGGTATATATATTGTAACATACGGTATTCATGTGGTAACATACGCTTATTCATTTAGCATAAAGGTCTTCATTTCCATCCAAGTGAGGAATTTTAAATCACGGGAGTGCTGGGGGCAAGAGCCTTTGGCCCTGTAGCCTGGGTCCACCAGACACAGTGTGGTGCTCTCAGGCCACCTTCCCAGGTGGCTGGGATTTGGCTTGGGTTTGCATAGATTTGTTCAAATTCCTATCTTATTTTCTAGCATGAATCCACATATTTCCAAGAATGTAGTTCCACACCTTAGTAAAACCCTCAGGTGGAGCATTTTTCACGTCCGGCCAGTGGGTACTGTGACAGAAGTCACGTCTCCCCTGCACAGGGTGCTGCCGTCTGTCAGGAGGAGGAAGGCTTGTCCCCTGTGGGGTCTCAACAGTCTGCGTAAGCAGATTCCTCACCTCCTGCTGAAAACCTCTCTGCCCACCATCTTCCCCATCCCAATTTACACCGCCTCATGCTTCAGGGTGTACAGGTCAGAGCACAGAGTCGCCTTGCTACTATCTGAACCTGAGTGTCCCCTAAAGCGCCTGTGCCGACACCTAGACCCCAGCAGGATGGCATCTGGAGGGGGGCCTCTGGGAGAAAGCAAGGACCCACAGTTGAGCCCTCGAAAGTGGACTCAGAGGCCACATGAGGGACAGGAGACCCACCTCAGTCTCCCAGCCATGTGTGGCTATAATGAGGTGGTGCCACCACACCCCAGGTGGCAGACCGCACCAAGAGCCCGATGCGACCCCACAACCAGGCTCTAGGACTGGAAGGATTTGTCACGTAACCCCTCAGGTATGGCGTCCTGTCCTCACCGTCCACAGATGCAGCGCCCTCTTCTGCAGACCCAGCCAGAAACTCAGTGCTCCCCCCCATGGCTGTGGCTTCTGGGTGCATCACTGTGGCTGCCCCCCAACTTCACCCTTCTCCTCAGTGTGCTTCTCCGCAATGCAGCCGTGCACGTCCTGGCAAGCGTCCCCATATTCAGGACAGGACTTCCAGTGTCATCCTGTACCAAGCCCAGGTGCTTCATGGGCGACCGACTCCCAGGCCTGAACTCATTGTCCTGGACTCGCCCCCACCTTGCCCGCGTGGCTGGACTGCCTCGGTTCTCACGCTCGTTGTCACTAGGGAAGACTTCATGCTCTAGGTCCTGGTGGCCTAGGTCCTCTCCACCATCTCCGTGGCTCGCCCCCTCCTCATGCCAGCGAGGCCTTCCTCACCAACGCCTCACCCCCACGCTCCTGTGGGCCCTTGACACTGCCTCATGGACTCCATGATCCCAGTATTTATTTCCCACTTTTCCCCTAGAATATGAGGTCTCCATCTTCCAGACACACCTGCAGTACCCAGCATTGCTGCATGCTCGAGACCCCCATGGACACTAGTCTGCTAACTAAAGAGCCATGAGGCCAGTCTGGCTCTTGGCATGACTGAGGGGTCACCCAAGTCCCAGCAGTAAACATGGGCACAGAGAGGGCTGGGCAGGGCAAGAGACACTGCTGCTGCTGTGCCTGGCCCATCACCCAGACTGGGAACACGAAAGCCAGGCCATTGGGCCAGGCAAGGTCAGCTGACCTGAGCTGATGAGAGCAGTAGCTGTGGCTGCAAGACAGCCCCAGCAAACGCTGGGCATGACGTTGCACCCTCGTCATCACAGAGGCTCAGGAGGCTGAGGCAGGAGGGTCTCAAGGCCAGCCTCAGCAATTCCATGAGGACCTAAACAATTCAGTGAGTCCCTGTCTCAAAATAAAAAAAATAAGAAGTTCTGGGATGTGGCTCAGTGGTAAAGTGCCCCTGGACTCAATCCCTGATACCAAAATACAAATAAATAAATAAATAAATAAACAAACAGAAATAAAGAGCATCAGCGACTGGGCATGAGGGATCATTCAGGGTCAGTGTGGCCAGCGTGCCTTAGGACTGGGAGAATGTGGGCTCCAGGGCTTGGGAGTACTGGCCCAGGGGTGTAACAGGCACCACTTTGTGTCTGAGTGTCAACCTTGCTGCTTGCCCATGGGGACATTGCCCCTTCCTGTTCTCTCTCTCCCACTTCATGGCTGCAGGGAGAGCAGGTGAGCCTCCATCTGTCCTGAGCCAAGCTGCCTGTCCTTTCCCTCACTGCCCACCCTACTGCCCAGCTGCAGACCTGGAAATGGGCAACTGCTCTCTTGCGGATGAGGACCATCCCTGAGTACATCCTCTGACAGTTCCTGGAAAACAGCACTAGGGGGCAGCCTCGGGCAGCATCAGCCTGCGGCCTCCCTCCTTCACCAGCAAGGCAAGAGAACTTCTGCTCCGCATGGGATCAGCACTGGACCCAGCTGGTAGTGACTTGGGTGTGGAGTTTCTCTGGCAAGTCACACAAAGTTCTGAACTTGACTGTGGTAGAGGTGCAGGACTCCACGGCTGTGCTAGACAAGAAGCACACAGGGCGACTGCATCACAGTAAAGCCCTCGGGAACATCAGGGTGAAGAAAATGACACTGGATCAAGCCCAGATGGGAGCAAGGAAGAGAAAGAAACAGAAAACATTTAAGTCATGAAATGAGGTGACAGGAACATTTTCAAATATTCAGTAAAATCAGTAAGCAAGAATGGAGAAGTCTGAGAATCTTGATTTAAATCCAAAAACACAAAGTTAAAAGAAAAAAAAATCAGGAAAAATTGGGAGGTTTGAAGGTGAATGGGACCATGCCAACCCAATGCAGGCTTCAGGCTTCTTCCAGGGACGAGGCCCTGGGAGGGCACAGAAGGAAGTGATTCCAGGCAGCCAAGTGGCAGGTTCAACTTTGGTCCTGCTACCCGTCAGGTAATAAGGCATCTGGACCAGAGACGGGGTCTGCCCAAGTGCTTCACAGCACACACTGGTCCAGTCCACCCCTTGCCAGCCCTGCTTCCGGCAACACAAGAGGAAGGTCAACTTCCCTGTGACCAGGGTTTGGAAATAGAAGCCCACCATCCTCCCTTCTTCTCAGGAGGTGCCCCTAACTCAGCACCGTGGCAGTAAAGAGACTCCCCAAGTGTCCAGGTCCCCTTCCTTCTTGAAATGCAGGTGCCTGGACCCAAATGCCTCAACCCAGAATCCACCCAGGTACACCCCTCAGCTCTGCCATGCAGGGCAGGAGTTTCATTGTCTCTGTTCTATCATTCCTTTATTTAAATCAAGCTACACTGACTTTATTCACTTATCATGTTCATCACCTAAAATATCTGTTGCATATAAATGCACTGTAATGTGAACAGATGATTTGATCAATCCCAATGGATGCTCTGTATCCCACGTAGTTAGGTCACATCAATAGCCTCACCATGACCATCTCCACATCAAAAGTGCTTTATTTTATAAATTTTGACTCATTTTTTTCTTCCCTTTCTTTCTTTACTTCTTTTTTTTTAATTTTAGTTGCCCAAGTACCAAGTGGTAGAAATTTAAGTTAGATGGGGCTGCTCCTAAAAGCAAATTTATTAAACCCCATCCACATTTCAAGACTGCTGAGTCCCAAGGCCATCTTTTAACTGCTGGGCTGCCAGGATCACTTGCACCATATTGAAGCTACACTATTCCAATAGGTTGTTAATTCTGCATGAATCAGGGCAAGCAATTGGTCGCCCTGTGACAGTCCCATGCACGTTAACTGAACATGGCAAATATTCACTCTTTCTAGATGTGAAACTACGGATCACATCCCAGCAGTTTGGAATTTACCAAAGCTTGTTTCCTGTGCTAGTTAATCCAGGAAGCTCACCCATGGGTTTGTGTGACTCCATTGGGGATAAATGAGTCAATTGCTAGCAAAGCTGTTAGCTGATCACTCATCCCCTGACAGCTTGCACCATTCATTCAGCGCTATATTGAGGTTTTCTGGAAGACAGATTAATGGGTCCCAGCTTCTTAGTAATTTAAGAGAAAACCATAAAATGTTTTGTGACCTCATTTTGGAATGCAAAGGTGTCCCAAGGGCACCCCTCTGTCTAGCCTCACCACGCTGTGCCAGCCTCTATCTCTGGGCATCATCCCAGCCTGCAGAGGAAGTTTCCATAGAGTTTCCGTCCTCTGTGGAACAAGAACTGCTCATTCCTTACTGTTGTGTGGAAAAATGCTTCACCTTTTCTGTTCTGCTGAGGCTACAAAATTCACTGTTGACTTCTCTTCTACATCAGCTCTGAGGGCAAGTGCATCTGTCACAAAGCTTGGAGCACTGGACAGTAGAAAGCCTAACTAAGAACACTCGCGGCTTCCATTGCTGTGATAGCAAGCGGCTGTCCCCTCTGCCACACAACCTCTCCAGCGTGGTGGGCAACGAGGATGGCTGAGACTCTAGCAGGTTAGAGTGGAGACACTGGCCATGTAATGTCTGTGCTCAGCTCTTTAAAATCCTGGCTGCTGGGCAGCTGTTCTTTCGTAGTAACTCAGGTTTCTATAAGCAGTTGTCCAAAGCTGGAAGAACTTAGTTCTTCTTATCACCTTCCAGGGGTAGGAGGTCTCTCTAGAGGCAGAGAAGACTGTACTTGGACTTTTCAGGTCCTTAACTTATTGCAGAAAATAATTTAAGGAAGATTCAGGTCTCAGTGGCCAGGAAGAAGGCTGGGCTTGGGTTTCTTAGGGTGCACACGAGGTCAGACATGTGTGATCCCAAGGGGATGGGCATTCTGAGTCAGGCCGTGCCTTCTCAGTCTCAGGACCCTGGTCTGGTATGTAGGCTCTGTCTGTGTCCAGGGGTGGGGTGGTCCAGCTGGTGACTGAGCCAGGGGGTCATGGACCAATCAAATGGGAGGCCTTATGCTCAGGAGGTTGATGGTCTCATTCTCTTTGTTTTTCTTTCCACACTTTATAACTATTTATTGGTGAATTAAAATTTGACCTAAATAGTGCTGCTCCTGTGCCTTATTCCTACATGCACTTACTGTCATCTGCTCAGTCTCCTTCCTCAGGACATCTTGAGGTCTTGTTCCTGCTTTGCAACATTCCAAAAAACCTACAGGGAACTGGAAAGTCCCAAAGTTCAGTGATCCCCCACACTCCAGCCAAAGGGGTGATGTCCTGGGATAGGGTTCAGTCCCCAGAGACATTTCTGCCACTTCTTGGAGATCTGCAAAACCAGAATGTAGTGTGGCTTTGATGGTGATCTTCAGCATACAGAAGAGGAATGTGAGCAGTTTTTTTTTTCCTTTCTTTTTAAAAAAAATCGATTTAGCATGAAGCTGTGGTTAACCCAAGGGCCTCCTCTTGTCTCTTTCCTCCCTCCTGTAACTTAATGGAGGACATTTCAGAATTCTACTTTCTTCAGCATCAAAACAGAAGCACCACAGTGAATGGAGCAGATCATGTGATATGCGTGAAGGTGTCTCAGTGAAGTCCCCTGCTGTGCGGGATTACAATGCACCAGGACAAACTAGCAACACAGAAACACTTAAAGACCAGTGAACAGAATCAAAGCCTGAACGGCCAGAAGTAAACGTGCCAGTGTTGGGCTGGAATTCCAGGTGAGGAGAGGGCTCTCGCCCCTGGAGCACAAACTCACAGGGAGCAGGAATGCCTGTGGAGTGAACGGTGGCACGGAGTCATGGGGACAGGCACAAGGACTGGCATCTGTCACCAGCACCTGTCACCATGCTGTTCTGGCTGCTCTTGGTGCACCAAGCACAAGAAGGATTTTTTTTTTTTTTGCGTTTAAGCTTTGGGGGCTTGGATGGGGCTCAAAGGCAGAGCATTTACCTGGCATGTGTGAGGCCCTGAGTTCCATCTCCAGCACCACAGGGGAAAATATGAAGCATTGGTGCAGAAATGGAAATAGTAACATCCGTCCCTCAGGAACCCATGGAAGCAAACTTGGAAATATTTAAAGACCTGAAAACAGGCCTAACTCAGAAACAACAGTAGACACGTGACTGACTTAAAAGATTCTTTAAAGTGTCAAAATATATCAGTAGACCATGCAACACACACACAACCACAGAATTTCAGAAATTGAGAGAATTTTCCAAACACTTTCAAACAAACCAGGTCAACCATATCAGTAACATTAGAGAAGTGTTGTGAAGAATGATGATAAGAATTTGAACCTGGAGTACTGTGTTGAGTGACTAATCATTCCGCTCACAGAGCTGATGTATTTTCAGAAACTGTGATCCTCCTAACCTACTTTAGAAGAGGTGGTAACAAAAAGCAGCTAACCAGGAGGGCACCGAGATGTTCTGAGAGCTAGAAAGCTGCGCTACCCCAGAGCAGAACGACTGCGCCCGCACCCTGAAGCCGACAGAAGTGGGACTTTTAAAGTTCTGCTGTGTGCACGCAGTGGGATGCCGGTCAGCCACCAAAAGGAGCCAAGTCCTGTTGATTGGATGAAGGATAGGCCTACGGATGGTATGCAAAATGCACTGTGCAGAGACAGAGGGACAGACGCCGCGCACTCTCGTTCTATATGAGGTCATCTCACAGAATGGAATTGCGAATCTGAGGCTGGGGAAGGTGGGGTTGGTCAATCAACAACGCTGCGGTTGGGAGGGATGGGCCCCAGGGTTCTACGGCACCGTCCATGGTGCAGTACTGTGGGAAGAAAGGATTCCATGTCCTCCTCACAAAGACCTGATGCCTGCTGGAGGGGATGGATGTGCTAGTCCATCTGACTGACTGGGTTCTCTCACCCAGTGTCCACACGTCACACTAGTCCTTACGTATGTGCAAACTTGTGAATTAGAAGTCAGCTCTACAACACAGCACGTGGTGCAGATCCCAGGCACTGTTGACACGCAGAGGTCTGTGGTGCTCCATTTCAGGACAGAGCCTCGGGTTCAACATGTCAGACTTCTTGCTCTTATTCATACACGTTTTTAATGCACAGAGAAAGGTTTTGGCTCTACTCTGATTTTATGTTCAAGCTTTTTCCAAACAGGGCTTTTGTTTCAGCCTAACTTTGAGTCTTTAAGTGCTGAATAGATGAGTTTTGATTCTTATTCAAGTGGAACTGACGATGTTTCCTGTCCCAGGAATGTGAACGGCAGACTTTCTAGAATTATGTCAGATGATGTACAAGGAACGAATTGATCATAATCAAACAGTGTAAACGTGCGCTTCCCAAAATAAGGCAGGGAAATAGTACGCACACACACACACACACACACACACATGCACACGCACATGCATGCACACACACACAGACGCCATGGGATAGCCACCCTGTCACGTAAGCGTCCATGGTTGCCAGAGCATGTGAGAGCATCAATCTCAACTGCACTCCTCTCACAAGAGACCTTTCTTAATTACACAGAATAAAGACACAGAGGGTTGGTTGGAAAAGGATGGGAAAAGACAAGCCATGGAGACACCGTGTGGAAAATCCCACGGGATTGGTTACTGTGTGACCAAGAAGGCGCAGGGGCAGATGAGTGAGCTGGACAAGAACAGATGGGCCTACATGGTCAGCACAGCCCAACACAGCCCCAACTGTGTCCACAAGCAGAGAGAGGAAAAGTGGACGAGCAAATCCACACCTAAGGTGGGACCTGAATGCCCTGTGGTGGGTCAAGGACGAGGACGAGCCAGTCGAGATCCCAAGGGTGAGGAGAACGTGCACCATGCTCCAGAAAGTAGGTTGATCCACACATAGAATGGGCCTTCGGCACGAGCCACAGATGGTAACACCCCCCAACGCTTTCAAAGGGTGAGAGATTGGGAGAGCATGTTTTAATGACCCAAATGGAATTCATCCAGAAATCAGTAATTTAAAAACAAAATTCTCACCTGCTGGGAAATTAAACAATATGCTTTTACATGGTCACTGAATCAAAAATGCATAAATTATAAATATATTTACTCAAATTATAAGAATGTTAGGTATCTAAAGTGGCAAATGCTGCAGAAATTATACCAAAAAATAGCAACAACACATGAAGAACACAAAAACGTAGAGAAAGAAAAAAAAAACAAGTAAAATCACAAAATCACAATAAATAATATCAATAGAACAAAAGCTGGGGTCCTTTAGAACATTAATAAAATTGATAAAACCAATCATGATGATTAAAAAGACAGAGAAAACCAACAAATAGCAAATAACACAACCAGAAAAGGAAACTTTAGTCATCAAAAAGTTGATGAAAAGATGTTGTTAAAACCTGTGGTGAAGGGCAGGGCGAAGCTCAGTGGTAGAGCACTTGCCTAGCACAGGTAGGGCTCTGGATTCACATACAAATAAAACAAAAATAAAGGTACTGTGCCACCTACAACTAAAAAAAAATTTAAAAATTAAAAGCCTATGACAATACATCCCAGACAATGTGGATCAACTTTTCAAGTAACAGAAAGTATCAAAATTGCAAAAAAAAATGTAGCAAAGTTGTGTCCTCTGATGGCTATGTAAAATGTGAACACATTGATTAAATTATAAACCCTTAATGAATTGTTCAAGAAATTACTCCAATCTTTCACAGATGGAATAAAAAATGAGAAAACACTTCCACTTCTCTTCTGAAGCCAAAATAACCCCTACCTAAACTTAATAAAGATATTTAAGACAGTGAAACTGTACCTCAGCATGGAATTTCATGTATGTCAGCATCTCTTCAAAATGCAAAATCCGAGCACTTATTAATGACACAGACCCTTAGAAATCTTGAGAGCATAATAAGGAATACCTTTAAAAACTTTAGTGAAGTTTACACAATGGTGACATATTGCAGCATCTTCCTCCAGAGTTTGAGAAATAAATGAAGACACCCCTGGTCTCTATTTCTATTCAGCATTTTGTTGGAAGTTGAAATAATTTCAGTAAAGCAAGAATAAGAAATAAAAGCATTAAAAATGCAAAACAGAAGGAAAAAATCATCATTATTCATAGACAACATGACTTTTAATGTAGAACTTCTAAATGAATCTATAGATAACTATGAGAAGGAACTAAGATAGTCATAAGAAAAAGAAACGAAATAAAATGTAGTTTAAAATATACTTGAGAAATCCTCAATGTAACTATGGGAAATGTAGAATTATTATTTGAGAAAGATAAAGAGAAAACAAAATTTAGTTTGAGATATAATTTAGAATTCCTTCAAAAATTGTAAGAAATCCAACAAGTGATATATAAAAACCGTATTAGGAAAACTGGAAAATATTATGGAGAGAAATTTAAGGTGACTTAGATAAATAGAAGAATAGACCACGTGGTGGGTCAGAGGAATTCACATAATGAAAATCAGAAATCTCTGTCCCCAGTTTTCCGTAGCTGCAGATCTAGCTGAAACTCCTTAAGTTTGTTTTTCTGCATTGAGAGCCAGCCAGATCCTCAAAGAAAGGAGCAGTGCTTAGAGAGTCCAGTTAGGAAGAACTAAGCAGGGGTTAAAGTGCACTGAAGACCAGCTCTCGGGGCGCAGTGCCGGGCGGGTGGACTTGCTACAGGCTGGGCCTCTGCATTGCTGAGACAGGCCAAGGCCCCCAGACAGACTTCAGACCTGTCGCTCAAAGTGACAGGCACGAGTTTTTTGAAGGGACAGGGAAAAGAGGACATTCTCAAGGAGAGTTGAAAGTCTCCGGAGTCCTGCCCGATTCACCTCTTGGCTCTTGGCTGACAGCATGGCACTGCATAGACCTCCTCCAGGAGAGGGCGGTGTGGCCCCAGAGCTGGAGTTTTTAAGAAAATCGATTCCCCCTCTTTTGCCTCAATTTCCTGCCTCCTTAGTCATAGCCCTTTGAAGAACCCCATTGGGCTTTCTTATTGAGGGTCTTGGTGTTTTGGCTGTGACATAGTTTTGGTGAAAAGGGAGGGTCCTGACATGGTCCTGGAAACGTGGTTTGACTCCATTAAGGCTGGGGAGGCCCGACGCACCAGGCCCGTCCACCAGGTGCCTGCCTGTCAGATGAGGCTCCCTATGGCTCTCAGTGGCCCTGCACTGTCCTCTTGCTCTCCATTCATGACCCAGGAGCCACTAACAAAATTTTTGCTGTGTAGACACACAGGCCACTTGAACAGACTCCAGAAAAGCCACACATCCATGATTTACATAGCTTGTACTGTATGCCCATATCAAAGATGGCAGGGCGGGGGGCGGGGCTGGTCTTTCCAGGATGCTATCTTATTATTTTTATGATCTTATAATATGAAAGTAATGTGGCAGTCTCATCTTGTTCTCGTTCCCAAAGGGAGACAGGGCCAAGCAGCAGTATCCCCACAGGTTCTAACTGGTGTGCCACCTACTGCTTTGTTCTGGGGACACCATGGCCACAGCACCATTCCCCGGCAGCCTCATTTCTCTACCTGGAGCATCAAGGGGCCTCCCAGACAGAACTTTTTTTTTTTTTTTTTTAACAAAGATTGGGGCTTATTAAAAACGTGGGGAGGAGCGACCTGGTACATGGTCCCTCGTAGAACACAGAGGAGTTGGGTGACCTGACAGCCTTTGTTTTCCTCACTTGGCAACTTCAGGGTCTGGGATCCCTGCCAGTTCCACTTCTGCTGCAGGCGACAGGGGACTTGTTAGAGTAGCAATTAAAAACTTATAATTGAATAGAAGGAATTGCGAGCGCTTGCATCTGCACAGATCTCAGGAGAAGGATGACGGCGGTTGCATCCCTGGGGTTCCAGTCAGCTCCCCCAGCATTGTGGACAGTAATGAAGGCCAAGTTCATTCCAGGGGAGCTTGGGGACAGTAAGATCAAAAAGGAACTCGGGTTTCCCTGGGCCTGGTGCGATTCCAAACACAGCGCAGGAGCCTTGCTGATTATCCAGCACTGTTCTGTCTGTTGGGCTGAGAAAGGAGGCAGTGGGGGGGGGGCTCATTAGCTGGGAGCAGGGTGGACATGAGGCTTCTGATGTGGAGTCCCTTGATAGGGCTCACTTAATCCCTGTGTTTGTGCTTCATGGGGCTCATCAGCTCATGATTTTTTTTTCTGTTGCAATAAATATTGTCTTCTAGGATGAACCTATTTCCCCCATGCGACTGCTGATTTTGGTATCTGCAGGGCTTAACTCCAGATTCATAACTTGCCTTCTTCCTTGTACAGCATTTAGAGTAAAATTACTATTGCATGGAAAATATAATTGAATATTTTATTTAGTATTGAAACTGTCTAGTTCTTTGAATTCTCAAAAAGCTATTTAATTACTTAGAGTTTGCACACAAGTTTTGCTTATTCATAAACCTAAAAAGTGAGGCTAGGATCTCCCCCATGGCAAAATAAATAAATAAACTAACAAAGGTTACCCATTTGGCAAAACATTCAATGTACTCAGGAAAACATGGGAATCCTAGAATGTATTCACCGATTTAGCTCCATGTCAGCCCACACCAGGAGGAGTGTTGATTTTCCTGCAGAAACCCTGGGGTACGGCAGGTTCCCTTAGCTCCTCTCTTTCCTGCCACGGCAGTGAGTATTCTGCCCACAGCATTATTCTTTAGATCTCACATTCCCCAAGCCTCAACATATTTTTGAACATTATTTTTTATTGACATGCAAAATCATGTAGACCTACCTAACATGAAGAGAAAGATTTCCTAAAGATTAATTTGGCAACACAGAGCATCACAGTGGAAATACCTGTGCGGTAGGCACCGGGTTCAAGGTCTGGGAGATTGAAGCAGGGGAGATGCCTGGCAGCACATAGCAGAGCATGTTGCCATAAATGCTGGGACCAAGCTTTTAGTGCCACGGCTGGCCAAGTGCTCCTCACAGAGCGTCCTGTCCAATGGCTGCATCTTAGGAACATAAAAGACGAACATCCTGACAGAAATAGGTGTATCATGCAAGGCACACAGAGCACAGGATGCACATAGAACAGGAAGGCATTTCTCAGGGGGTTGAAGAAAATCTTTGAGAAAGTATTCATTTCAGATAGGCAGCAATAAATTGCCCCCTTCGTAGCTTCTGGTTATGATTTTGTCTGGGACTGGCAAGATTTATTTCATTTTGTATCAGCGCAGGGGTTGCAGGCTCAGGAGCCTGACTTCCACTTTAGGAAGAAGAACCATGCCAACTTCCGTGAAGGTGTGTGCCTTCCCATGGACAGTGTGCAAGGGCCCCTCCCTCCACACGCCCGCTGCCCTAGCTGTCTGTAAATAGCAGCCGCTCTAACAGAAGTGAAGAGATATTCATTTGGGTTTTGATTTGCGTTTCCTTGATGGTCAGTGCCGCTGGAGACCTTTACATTGACCTATTTGCCATTCATCTGACTCCTTGTGGGAAACGTCTAAGCAGGTCTTGCTCATTTTTAGTCAGGTGCTGTACTTTCTTGCTACCGAGTACTTTAGTACCTTTTCTACACTAGCCCTTTGTTGGAGGGACAGTTGAAAAGCTCTTCTCCTATTCTGTAATCGTCCCTTTACTCTGCTGTTTTCTTTTCTGTGTGTGTATACTTTTTAGTTTGATGCGATTTCATTTTTTCTCTTTTTGCTTTGTTTCCTGTGCTTTTGAGGCCACTTTCCCTCAAAAATCATTGTCTAAACCAACATTATGGAGATTCTCTCTGTGTTTTCTCCTGGTAGATTCATAGCTTGGGGTCTTATGTTTTAACCCTTTCATCTATTGGGGGATGGTTTTGCATGTGATGATGGGTACTGGTCTATTTCCACCCTCTGTGTGGATAACCAGTTTTCCCAGTACCATTTATTGAGGAAACTATTCTTTTCTCTGTGAGCCCTTGACAACTTTATCAAATACCAGTTGCTGTAAATGTGTGGATTCACTTCTGGATTCTCTGTTCTGTCCATTGGTCCATGTGCCTGATTTTTTCCTGGTATCCTACTGTGTGGGTTAGCACAGCTTTGAAACGTGTTTTGAAGTCAGGAAATGTTATGCTTTCAGCTTTGTTGTTTTTTTTCACAAGATTATACTTGCCTTGGAGTTTAGACATGGAGTTTGGGTTTCTCCCAGCTCTTGAATACTAATACAATCAACATTTTGATAATGAGTACATTGAATATGTAGATGATTTTGATATAGATTAAGTGGAATGTTTCCTCATTTATTTGCTATCTGGATGATCTTTACACGCCAAAAATAGATGTTAAAAATCTATAGTTAGTTTCTACTACTCCCTCCAGACCTGTTAATATTTGCTTTGTTTGTGTTCTGATTTTAGAGGAATAATGCATTTACAGTTGTTTTGTCCTCTTGCTGGTTTGACAGTTTTATCTATTTAACTTGGTCCTGTTTTAGAGTTCACCTGTTTTTATAGATTTTTTTTTAATCTGGTATGTGTGTGGCTCCTCCTGCTTCTTTCTGGTTCCCGTTTGTGTGGATTGTCTTTTCCCCTGACTTCCCTTTCAGTCTGAGCATGTCCTTACAGGCAAGGAGAGTCTCTTGTAAGCAGCATGTGGTTGCAACATGTGGGTCTTTTAAAAAAAAAGAAAACCCAAAAAACAGAAAATACCTACTGGTGGTGTTTGCATCGTCTACACAGGGGCTCCACCTGTGAGTTAAATCAGGTGACTGCAGTGCTCACCAGCAGCTTGGTCAGAGTGCAGAGCTCGCCAGTTCTGCTGGGCAGCAGAGCCTGGCACACTGCTCTGCTGGAACTCAGAGTGAGGGCAGCAGCCCAGCCTCCCAGAGAATGGAAGACAGGTGGGGTTGCTCAGGGTCGTTTATAGCTGGTCCACCCAGAACCACGGGAAGCCTTCACAGTGCAGGTCCAGCCTGCCAAGGAGCCTCTGTCAGACAAGAAGCTGGCTGTCTCTGCAACTGTGTGAACAGCACAGAGACATAGGACCCCCAAAACACAACAGCAGCCAAAGACACCTTGACCAACAGGCCATAGAGCAAGGGAGGCCCACGACACTCCAGAAGTATCCAAGAAGCTTCCTTACATGTTCCCCGGAACCCATATTTATCTCTCGGCAATGACAACAGTTTTTCAGAGAAGAAAACACACCATTATTCATTTTCCACCCCAGGATCACCTACAGTTCCTATGTGTCTAATCTGAACATTTTAAAAACATGAACATCCGTGCCTGATAAACTCTCTACCTTCAGAAGTTAAAATGGAGATGGTATATAAAGCTCAGCACTCTGAGATAAACACTTGGCAGAGTCAAGGACGGACCCAAGCAGGTGCGAGAAACACACCATTTTGTATTGAAACCTGAAATCCCAGCCCTGCTATGGGGCCAGGGCTATGGACCTACATGGATGTGTCCCCAGAGGCCCCTGTCACCTGCCTGTGCACTGCTGTGAGGGGTGGGGATGGTGGGAGGTGGGCCACTGGGGTGTGCCCTTGGAGGGGTGGAGCAAGCAAGGCCCCCCCTTTTCTCTCTCACTTCCTGGCTGCCATGAGGTGATGAGGCTCCTCCACCAAGTGCTCCCTGACAAGATGCCCTGCCACACCACAGGCCCAGGAGCACTGATGCCAACAGACCATGGGCTGAAACCATGAGGCAATGTCTCTGCTAGTGCCTCAGGTCTATCTTTCCAACAATGCTTTCAGGAATGCCAACTTTAATTACTGTACGTGTCACATAGTGTATGAGAGATATTGTTTATGAATGGTTCAAAACAGTATATTTTGATTTAAATCTTAATTGCTTTTCATTGAGTGTGAAATATTAATTTGAAAGTGAAATCCCACTACCAGCAATAGACAGTTTTGTTGAAATACTCTAATAAGGAACAATAGCCAGTTCCATAAATAACTTTAAAATTCTAAGAGTATTGGTATGCTAGTAATCACAGATTTGGTTTCTTTTAATACTCTTTTAATCTTGTAAAGAATGTCTTTTATAAACATCCTTTTTCTTGATCAACCATAACATGGCAAATGTGTAGTCACTGTTCCTGAAAAGTTATTCAAAAACAGTTATTCATCCAGAGATAATGAGAAATTCTTACAGAATTTTGTAATAGTATATATTTTGGATTAAAGAAATTTCGTAGTTGTTGGAGTGCCATGAAATTAATACTTGCTGTAGTTTATACTTTTTCTGTATGTTTCAAATCAGGTGTGTACCATTTGTACTGAGAACACCACAGAATGAACTATCCAAAGTCCATTGATTTTAATATGTGTTTTGGTTTGTAAACAAATTATAGTAATTTCTTGCACATTTTTGGAAATTAATTATATAAGAGTTTATGTATCTGCTCATAGATACAGCATGTAAATAAAAATATCAATTCACAAGAAAATAAATAAATTAATTAATTAACCTTTCCTTCTTTTAAGTTGATTACTTCAGGATTTTTGTCACAGTGATGGACAACATAACAACACAGAAAACTAGTACTGAGAAGCCAGGTTGTTGCTTTGAGTACACCTGGTAAAGTTGTCCAGAGCCTTTGGAACTGTATTGTGGGAGGATTTGGGAAATCTGAGAGTAACAGGCTAGAAAAAGCTGGATTGTTACAAGTAGATCTTAATCTGTGATTCTGGTGAGGGTTTTGAAGACCAGGCAACTGATGGTAATGCAGACAGCAGAGGCTGTGTGCTCGAGGTTTCCCTAATGGAGACCTTGCTGGGGAATGTTCTAGAGGCCATCCGTGTTACATCACAGCCTCCACCCACACCAGAGGTTCAACAGGGTTAAAGTATAAACTCCTTTTGCCTTTTCTTAAGAAGAAAACCCGCAGCACCCTGCTAGCACAAAGCTGCCTTGGGAGTGTTCCCCTGGGATCCATGTCCATGTGTTCGGCCAGCAAGGTGCTCAGAGGCCAGGGCAGCGATGATCAGGTGAGGCTGTGGCAGCAGTTGGGAAAGCCTGCTGAGGGAAGCCACAGGCAGTGAGCCAAGGCACCCCAAGGAGAGGACATGTGGCTGCAGCCAGCACAGCCACAGGGCGGAACTGCCAAGCCCTCTGGAGCTCACGTCCTGCCCTGTGTGCCCAGTGGTCAGGCACGGAGACTCACGGCAGTCCTTCCTTGTACATCCCTGTTCCTCCACCTGAGATGGGAAGGTGCACTCTGCCATTGTGTTCTGGAAATTCGTAACTCGTGTTTTTACTTTTTATTTTTACCGTGGTGTACAGCAGTTTTCTTGAGCCTCAGAAGAAGTCTGTGAGCAATGCTGGGACTGTCAGGACTTTGGGGACTCTTGGAGATGGACCAAGTGTGCTTTGCATTATGAGATGGACATGCACCTTTGGGGTGGAAGGCAGAATGCCATAGTGTGGATAAATGTCCCCCCTGGGCTCTGTGTTGAAGGCTTGGTGCCCAGGCTGTGGTGCTGGTGGGAGGTGGTAGAGCCTTCAGGAGGTGGAGCCTCATGGAAGGAACTGACATATTCAGGGGCATCCCTTGAAGGAGCTATTGGGACCCTGGGCTCTACTTTCTTTGTGTCTCTCTTTGTTTTTCTTTATAGTTGGCGCCCGAACAGGGACCCTTCCAGAAGACATGTTAATGGGGAAAGGAGTAGCTTACTGCCTGGAACAGGCTTTTGACGTGCATCTTTCATGGGCTGGTACTGGCCCCTAATCAGTAAGCTATGGGAGATTCCCTATCTGACACTCAATGTTGTCATCATCACCAGGCTGAACTTTCTGATCTACTCTGCAAGGCTGCACATACTATAAGTAATGCTAACCTCGATGCTTTGCTGGCAGAAATAGATTCTTTTTGCCCCTGATACCCAGGAAGTGGTTCTTTACATTCAAAAGATTGGGAAGATAAGGGTAAAAGGCTTCATGAGGAGCCACAAGCTGCTATGCTTGTGCTGCAAGCTTGGTTTCTTTGTCAAGATGCCATATCTAAACTTAAGCTTTATAATTCTCAGACCATGCTCTCTTTCCCTCCCATGCCCAAACCGCTGCTCCCTGCCACAGGCAGAGCCTCCTGGGTGCATGGCCCCTTTAAATCATCACTGATCCTCCCACTGCTGTAGGCAGCAGCCATTACCTCACCCCTCTAAATGCCGATTGAACTAAAAGTTCACAGCAAATACAGGAGGAAAGAAAGTCTCATAAATGTCTCATAAAGCTGTTTGTCCTATTAGGTTGGATTCCGCTCACGCCAATTAAAGCATGAACAATTTTTAAAAAAGAAAAAGAAAAAAATAGTAACTCTCCAAGAAAAATTATATAAATTGCAACACCATGCTTTAAGAGAATAATCTTACAAAAGAAAAAATGGTCGCAGCAGTTTTCCTTACTTCCTGTCTTCTGCTGGATCTCTGGCTCTCCTAGCCTTATATTTAAAATGTGAATTACAGGCCTACAAGATTTACCAGGCTTATGAAAAAACAGTTTAGACAAAAGACAAAAAGTGTCCCTTTTCAGTCTAAGCCACTTGGCTGGCTCTTATCTGTGTTCTGCAGGCTTCTTAACCAGCTCCTCCCTAATGTCACAGCTCAGAAAGAGGAAAGTAGAAAGATTCCAAATGTACAAGTTTTCTTTTTCAAAAAGTATTTTTTTCCTGAGAATTTCACAGAATTCCACCTGACTCTTATCTGAGCTAAAGGTGCACTCTGATCTGATGAAGAACTTAGTATTGAGGCCACATAAGTGTTTTAATACTCTGCATAAGTTAATGTATTTTTCTGATCAGTCTTGTTTTACCTAACTATAAAGGTTTCTACATTCTGTCCTTGTCCAGAGGCCAATTTCTCCAGGGTTAGTTCTCAAATACATTCAAAATTTTCTTTTAGTAAAATCCTTAGGAGGATATAGACATGGTGATGTTGGGGATAAATCTGATAACCATCAAGGACAAATATCTGGCTATCTGAAACCTTCAGTGTTCATCACGGCTGTTGGATTTTATACCTGACATTTCCAGTTGTACAGGCCTGCCCTATGTCTATGTATTAGGTACTTAATATCAAAATTGCCATTTAGACAAATGAGCACTCATAAATGAAAATTTAAACAAAAAATGGATACAAATAATTTAATTCAAATCAAGTAATCAAATAAAAATATGGGTATCTTTAAAATTCCAACTTACAAATTTTTCTAGGTGGTTAGACAATTAATAAAGTGTTAATTTCTATAAATCTCTAAGATGTAATGCAATATTCATTGCTTCTAAAATTTTTCTTCAATAGGAAAGAGATGATTAATACTGTTAGTTACATTTTTCTGATATTTTAATTTTTTTAACAATTAAAATGAGTATATTAAATTCAACATAAATGGGACTAAATCTTCATAAGTATTATTTCTTAAATAAATAAATTAAAAATTATAGCTGAGGCCCAACAGATCTCTCCTTTTTTCTAGTTGTGAAAGAAACAAGACCTGCCTCCTTTCTTTATTTAACTCCTTCTTTAAAACAGGCTTTACCAAAAAAAAAATTTTTTAAATTATTAACAGTAATGGTGGATTGACTTCCTGTATCTAATGTGTTATTGTTATTAATAATCTTTGTTAAAACATCTTATGATTTTTATAGCAGTAGTTGCTAATTATATTACAAAATTATATATATGAAAATGATTATATTCTCTTCATTTTTTAGGCTGCAATATTTTGCCTTTTGCTAATATGTATGCTCAATTAATTGCTGATGATCATATTAAAATTTTAGCCTTAATAGGTAAGGACATTCACATATTACACCTAACTTATGGAAAAACTTTACTTCTCTAAAGCTTACAGTTTTCCTCTACTATCAAGCTGTATTAACAGATTTTTTTTTAGCACCAATTGCTTTTCACCACCTCTTGATGGCCAATTCTCTTTGTTATATCAGGTTATACATTTCCCCTCTTCCTTAATTTTTATCATTCCTCTTATTCATGGGTTAACAAATACAGATGGAACTAAACAAAGGGGAGTAATATTTATTTTTATTAATGAAAAATAACTATCATACCCTGCCTCAAACCTCTCCACAGCAAGCTGAATTAGTCACCTTTATCCTGATGCTGAGATTATTTTCTACTACTTGAAACATTATCACAGATTCTCAATACATAGCTAAACTTGTTCCTCATATTTTTATAGCTGTGTTATGCCCTCATTTAGATTCCAATTTACCATCTCTTTTATTTTTACCCTTTAAACTCCTTTACAGCACCATACATCTCCTCTCTTCCTTGCTCATATACACAGCCACACCTCTGTCACACACTGACAGAGGGTAACACTCTCACGGATGAAGCATGAGATTCCCTTTTCCTTCATTTCCAGATGCTGTAAAATCTCATGCATTTCTTCATCCAAACCCTTGCTCACTAGTAAAGATGTTTCCATTTCTTCACAATAGGCTCATCTGTGGTCAGTAACTGTTCCCCCACCTTCCAGGCTCCTGTGTGGGAGTGTGTAAATCATGGGCCTGTGTTCTAGTGCACTTTGACAAGTGGATATGACCTGTTTCCTTCCTTTTCATACTTGTACCTTTCTTCATGTTTTTATTGATAATCACTCTGGATTTATTGGGGTAGTGCCCACAGGTCTAAAAAAGTATCTACTTACTTTTCTTATTTATTACTCTACTTTGCCACTGTGGGAAAGCCTAAAAAAAGGATAATGCCCCTGCATACATATCCTGTGTTTTTGCACAATCTTATACTAAAATATAATTTAACCTATAAAATGACCCCTGAGCCCACAGTAAAGATAGATGTTTGTGCAGTTTAAGGTGTTAGTCACTGTGTATAGAGGGAGTAAAGATGGAGCTCCAACTCCACCCAGCCGACACAGCCTGTAGGTGCACACCCAGGACCCTGAGCAGAGCCGACTCACCTGCAGCTGCACACCCAGGACCTTGGGCAGGTAGATAGCAGCGATCAGCCTCCTCCTGGGCTTCCCCAATGCATGTTGGGTGTGACAGGCAGCTGAGAATCACATAAGAGCCTAAATACAAGGAGGTGCCATATCTGTATTTACATATCACATAGCACATGACTCAGTGCCCTCTGTGACACTGACAGAAAATAACATGGAAGCAACAGTAAAAAGTTCTGAGAGTTGAGAAAACATCCTGTTTGAAAATTTTCCACCTCAATGTTTTCTGAGAGGATCTGGTAGCAAACCCAGGGCCTTGTTCTTGGTAAGCCTGCACCATGCGAACCGTTCCCCATCCCCACTGAGGTGTTCAAACACTAAGGGAAAAAAAAGAGTGTTTGGAGATCTGTGGTGAGGTGTGGTGAGGTGAGGTGAGGTGATGAGGTGAGGTGTGGTGTGGTGAGGTAAGGTGAGGTGAGGTGAGGTGAGGTGAGGTGTGGTAAGGTGTGGTGAGGTGAGGTGAGGTGTGGTGAAGTGTGGTGAGGTAAGGTGAGGTGAGGTGAGGTGAGGTGAGGTGTGGTGAGGTAAGGTGAGGTGAGGTGAGGTGTGGTGAAGTGTGGTGAGGTAAGGTGAGGTGAGGTGAGGTGTGGTGAAGTGTGGTGAGGTGAGGTGAGGTGAAGTGAAGTGAAGTGAGGTGAGGTGTGGTGAGGAAAGGTGTGGTGAGATGAGGTGAGGTGAGGTGTGGTAAGTTGAGGTGAGATGTGGTGAGGTGAGGTGAGGTGAGGTGATGAGGTGAGGTGTGGTGAGGTGAGGTGATGAGGTGAGGTGTGGTGTGGTGAGGTGTGGTGAGGTGGGGTGAGGTGAGGTGTGGTGAGGTGTGGTGTAATAAGGTATGGTGAGGTAAGGTGAGGTGAGGTATGGTGAAGTGTGGTGAGGTGAGGTGAGGTGAGGTGTGGGGTACTAAGGTATGGTGAGGTGAGGTGAGGTGAGGTATGGTGAAATGTGGTGAGGTGAGGTGAGGTGAGGTGTGGTGAGGTGTGGTGAGGTGAGGTGAGGTGAGATGAGATGAGGTGTGGTGAGGTGAGGTGAGGTGTGGTGAGATGAGGTGAGGTGAGGTGAGATGTGGTGAGATGAGGTGAGGTGTGGTGGGGTGAGGTGAGGTGAGGTGAGGTGAAGTGAGGTGAGGTGAGGTGTGGTGAGGTGAGGTGAGGTGTGGTGAGGTGAGGTGTGGTGAGGTGAGGTGAGGTGTGGTGAGGTGAGGTGTGGTGAGATGAGGTGAGGTGTGGTGAGGTGAGGTGTGGTGAGGTGAGGTGAGGTGTGGTGAGGTGAGGTGTGGTGAGATGAGGTGAGGTGTGGTGAGGTGAGGTGAGGTGTGGTGAGATGAGGTGAGGTGTGGGGTGATGTGGAATGGTGTGGGGTGGGGTGAGGTGTGGTGATATGAGGTGGGGTGAGGTGAGGTGTGATAAGGTGAGGTATAGTGAGGTGAGGTGAGGTGAGGTGAGGTGAGGGGTGATGTGGTTTGGGGTGGGGTGGGTGTGGCGACTATGGGTGACAATAGCTTTGGTGACTGAAAGTAGCTGAGAGCAGATACTGAATGTTCAGATAGATAGTGAGTGTGAGGAGCTGCACACACTGCCCAGCTGGGTGTGACCATTTCCCCATGTGAGCATGCAAAGCCTCAGGCTGCTCACCACAGCTGCGTGGCTTCAATTTGCTGCAGCAGGGCTGGGAATATGCTGGGAACAGGTGCTGGGAATAGGTGCCGGTGCGCTAGACAAAATAACCGTGCTCACAGCTCTTCACTCCAGATGAGGGGCGCACATTCATGCGATTATCTAGCCTGTTCTTTCTTGCAAAGATGGGCCTGTCTATCAGTCTGACTTGTCTGTTTGGGAGAATAGTGCAGTGGAAGAGGGTGCCTGTGATGGACTGAGGGACAGCTGTCACCCTGAAGAGCTCAGAGGTGCTGTTGTCCTGCTGATGTTGGGTCAGAGAACAGCGGGAGCAGAGCAGGCCACTGATGTGGAGGGAAAGTGAAGCAAGACCCCTGCACAGACACCTTGAGCACAGATGTTAGCGGGTTGCCCATGCCTCAGGAGCGAGCAGGGTCCCTTCTCTGGCGGACGAGAACCACTGTCTGTTCACCAATTACTGCTTGGTGACCTTCCCCCACCTGTGTCAAGTCAACTGCCTTGTCATAGCCACTCAATCTAGGGGAAAAATCCCCATTTCCTTGGCCCTTCACCAATTTGACCCACACAATCCCAAGTAAGTTCTCTTCACAGCCACCATGGCCCATAGGCTGGTTGTGGCCTCCCATAGGAGCCCGGCTGGTGGCCCCACAAGCCTTCATGCTGGCCTTCATTGCAGGGTATCATGGGATTCACCCTCTCGCCATTAGGTGCAGGCTTACTAAGAATTGATGTTAAGAACACAAGCATTTTTAATGATAATTTATAGTTCTTGTATCCATGAAATGATGGTATTATTTTAATAACTGTGGAAAATTCATCTGCATATCCTTAAAAATTACTGCCTCAAAACCTTGACTGTGACATGGATTTCAAGGAGGGAAAGCTGTGCTGTTCCTGTGACAAATATTTTCCACAGTGACAAAATATATTTCTCTGCTGTGTAAATTGGGGTTGACTCATAGACTAGTGCATTCTTTCACATCAGCGGTGACATTCATCATGTATGCACGTGGGACACGCAGGCTGCTGTAAGTCACTGTGTCCATGCACACAGGAGAATTGTAGGTGTGCATTTTACACACACTGGGAGAGTGCAGTGAGGTGTGTTTGTGAGTGTGCTGTGCGTGTGGCATCATAAACATGTTCACAAGAGGAGAACGGAGTTGTGGAGAAGACCAGGGAGAGGAAGAAGCATCAGGAAGGGAAACTGGGGACAGAGCTATGAAAGCCCCTCAAGTCTGAGACGTGTGACACCGACTCCGGAGGAGAGAGGTCATGCCCCCTGAACCTGCTAATGCTTCAAAAGCACCTTCCTGACCCCTGCCTGCATCTCCTTGTTGCGGAAGCTGTACACAATGGGGTTCAGCGTGGGCGTCACCAGGGTGTAGAGTGCGGCCACCACCTTGTCCTTCTCGAAGGTGTAGCTGGAGGCGGGGCGGATGTAGGTGTAGATCACGGGGCAGTAGTAGAGGGACATCACAATGAGGTGGGACGAGCAGGTGGAGAAGGCCTTCTTTTTGCCCTCCGCGGAGCGGATGCGCAGGATGGCCCTGATGATGAAGCCGTAGGAGATGCAGGTCAGCGTGAAGTTCCCCACGGCCAGGGTGATGTCAGCTATGTACACCATCACCTCGTTGATCCTCACAGGGCTGCAGGACAGGGCCAGCAGTGGGGGTATCTCACAGAAGAAGTGGTCAATGGTATTCGGCCCGCAGAAGGTGAGCCTCAGGATGAGACCCGTGTGCACCCAGGAGTTGGTGACGGCGATGGCCATGACAAGGCTGAGCAAGGCCACGCACGTGCAGGGGTTCATGATGGTGCTGTAATGAAGGGGGAAGCAGATGGCCACGTAGCGGTCGTAGGCCATGGTGGTAAAGAGCACCATCTCGGCCCCCAGGGACCAGGTGAAGAAGAAGAGCTGGGACATGCAGCCGCCATAGGAGATGGTGCTCTCTGTGGACAGCATGGTCCACAGCACCTTGGGGATGATGCTGGTGGTGCAGACGATGTCCACGATGGCCAGCCCCAGCAGGAGTATGTACATGGGCGTGTGCAGCGCGGCATTGCAGATGATGGCGACCACAATGAGCATGTTGCCCAGGAATGCAACCATGTAGATGAGGAGGAGGACACAGAAGAGCACACCTTGCAGCTCAGGGTTCTGGGTGAGCCCCAGCATGATGAACTGAGTGACCACGGTGTGGTTCATCCTGCCTGGGACAGGTGCCAGGGGCTGCTTGGTGCACCACAGGGGTAAAGGACCCGGGGGTGTTGCCAGGGCACACTGGGGAGGGGGGTTGTGCCTTGCGATATGACTATGGGTTGGTGAATGCCGCAGCCTGAATCCCTTAGGACGGAGCTCTGGTGTCCAGGCAGGGTCCTCTACTCTCCAGGCGGGTTCCACTCTCTGGTGCGTGGTCTTCCATGGAAGACTGGAATAAACTAATGACAGAGGTTGGGGAGAAAATACAAGAGAAATAAATGACTTAATATGCTCCAGTACTGTGGTTCTGTGGCCTCAGCCACGTGTCTGAGAATGATTTCCTCTTATGTCCTAATACACACATCCTGTGCAATGTAAGCCAAAAACATGCCCCTCGGTCATCCCGCTGACTGCACGCAATTCAGGTCTTACCTGAAACACACCTGAGTTGGAGTATCTGCAACAGTGGAAGCTGGCAGGCCAATCATACAGGTGGCCTTTTCAGGGAAAAATGCCCAGTATAATATTTTGAGTCTGTATATTCATGTAATCACGGGCAATTCAATCAAATGTCTGGGCTGGCATTTTTTCTCCAGTTTGATAAGTAAATTACTAACATTGAATGAACTGATTATGTTTTGCTGTCATATCATGTTAAAGGAATTATCCTTAAAAGTGTTAAGACCTAAATTTGTGTGTTTGTCATTACAGCTGTAAATTAGCCATTTCACCTCTGTAAGCTTCAGTTGCATCTTTCTAAAAACTGCCTAAATTTATATGATATTCCACATTATGTAAGTGATCTTCTGAAGGACACCTGAAGGATAGGGGCTGCAGACACTTCCTGAAACCAGTCATGAGGACTCCAGACGACCTGGTTCCGTGCTATCCAAACATCTCCAGCATTCTGTCTCCTGCCTGCCCTTAGCCTGTTGTATACGTTTCTTTTTATGCACTGACAGTCACTGACATGAGCTCCCACCTTTCAGCACTAGAGCAATCCAGGGAAACTGGGAAGAGTGTACAAGCAATTGTAGATTCATTCTTTTCTTGTTTTATCAATGTCCTTGATCTTTTCAGAGATTGGGCTGTATCTCTGATATCTAAATTTAAAAAGGCTTAAATAAAATCATCCTTGCAAGGACCCCACCTGTGTGGTTGCTGCCTTAAGCCCGAAGTCACCTGTGTTAAATAAACCCAGAGTGCCGAGGCTCCGTGTGTAGCTCCTCAGACTGAAATGCACAGGTAAAGCCCTGGGAACCTGTACCTCTGCCAATCACTAGTCATGGTGTGACGAGCTGTGGGGGCCACTCCAGACATGCTATCCTTTTGTTCTCACAACCTAAGGAGCCTTTAAATCTCCTGTCTCTGTATAGTGAACACAGAAACACTGCAAGAGAGAGACAGTAACCGTGACTGGGAGCACCAGTCTCCAGTGGAAGGGCCGAGATGGGCGCCTGGGTTTTCTGAATCCAAAGAAGTTGCTCTTGACCTCTGTTAGACGCTTTCAGGCAAAACCTCAAACAGGGTGACGAACGCATACAAAACCTAATTATGCAAAAGTCTGAAGGCAGAGGGGTGCTGTGTTAAGCATGAGAGGGGATCCTGAGCAGGAAAATGCAGACAGGCAGTTTGTACTTGGCATTTAATTCAAATATTTGTATATTACAAGGATATGTAATGGAAATGATGACAATTAATACTTAAGATATTTAGAGCTGAATGCTTTCAAGTGATGTGAGGAGGTCTTGGCCTGCCTGTTTCACTTTAATAAAGAACAACACATCCACCAACAGCACAGGGCAGAAAGCCCAGCAATAAACGCAAGTACCAATAGTCAGCTCACTTCTCAGGGTGCCAAGGTATGCCCTGGGGAAGGCAGTCTGTGTGACCATGTGAAGGACGGAGCTGGACCCTACTGAAGCCCTACTCAGAAGTGGATGAGGTGGGACTTGGAATAGGGGAGCCTCTGGAACCCAGCCTCTGGGGTCTGGGCCACCAACTGGGTGTGTTTGGAGAGGATGCCAAAGCTCAGGCTCAGAGCCAGACAGAGGAGTGCGGATCCCTAAGAGCACAGAGCTCCACAGGGCAGAGGACACAGTGGGCAGTGTGGAGAGACAATCAGGCAGTCTCATGATTTTGTGGAATATTTTTCCAATTTTTTTCCCAGATGAACAAATAAATATGTTAATAAAATAATAAGCAGAGCAGGTTTGGTTGATAATATATGATTTAATTAACTCTAGTTATAAAGGTGTTTTCATTCAACAAGTATTCACAGGTCATATTTGTGCTCATCGCTGAGGGGTGGGGGTGGGGTCCAGGACTGCGTGACTCAGTGTGGTGTGCCAGCCACCTGGGGCCTCCTGCTCCGTCAGCCTGGGTCCCTCAGTGCTCCTTGTCCCTGACTCCCCATTGTTCTCCCTCTCTCCTGCCCCTCAAGGTGGCACTGTGTGCACCTGTGCTTACCTACATTCACCTGTGCTCACCTGTGCACATCGTGCTTACCTGTGCTTACCTGCGCTCACCTATGTGCACCTGTGCTCACCTGTGTGCAGCATTTGAGGAGTGTGAAGGGAGAGGGCAGAGAATGCAGGGACCACTCTGGGAACAGTGCTGACAGGTGAGAAGCCTGGAGTAGGACATGGCCCTCAGCTTCCTCAGAGGATGGGTTAGCTCCTGGGCTGGGGTGCCTGTGTAGTGTGACAGCAGAGGTGTGACAGCATAGGACTGGCCCAGACCATGACGAGCTGAGGCCTTGGCTGTGGACAGGCGGATGATGGAGAGAAGTACCAGTCTCTGAGGAGGAGGAGGCAGGCTGCGTGCCCAGTTTAGGAGGACAGCCCTGAGAGCAGCATAGCGGATGAGCTCAGGGGAGACAACGGGGTCCAGACAAGGCTGAGCCTTCAGTTTGTGGAACAATATCCATCCAATTAAATTTAATATTAAGATTTATTTATAATTACTACCTGCTGGAATAAAATAAGTATCTTATATCACATAAAACTACAGACAGGGAAATGTAAAGGCTGATCTGAATTCCTTGCCAGTAATCATTAGCCACTCTGCAGAGGAGGGGACCGAGGCCAGCATGCACACCAACATAGAAGACACACATGAAGCAGCAGGGCCTCCCTGCACTGGCTGCCTCACTCAATCCTGAGGACAGGGCTGAACACCAAGATGGTTAACATTCATCCTCCACATGAGCTGAGGGCTGAGGTTTGACAGACGCACTCACTGTCACCCACACAGGCAAAAGGGAAACCTAAAGCCATGGAGGCTAAAGACAGAATTCCCTCATGCTGTGATCTTACAGCCACCACCAACTGCTAGAGCTCAGAACTAGCTCCATCTTTGTCACCATGAGGAGCAGCATCACCACCACCATTATCATCCTCATCACCACCATCACTATCATCACCACTAACATCACCATCATCATCCATCATGATCATCACCACCATCATCATCATCACCACCATCACTATCATCACCACCATCACTATCATCACCACATCACTATCATCACTACCATCACCACCATCACTATCAGCATCACCATGAGTACCATCACCATCAGCACCACCATCATCAGCACCACCATCAGCAGCACCATCACTATCATCCCCACCATCACTATCAGCACCATCAATACCACCATCAGCACCATCAGCACCACCATTACCACCATCACTATGAGATACCATCATCACCATCAATACCACCATCACCAGCACTCACTACCATACCACCATCAGCACCATCTCTATCAGCACCACCGACATCAGCACCATCAGCACCATATTAGCACCACCATCATCAGCACCATCACCACCATCACAATCAGCACTATCATCATCAGCTACATCACCACCATCAGCACCATCAGCACCATCACTACCAACACCATCAGTGGTAGCACATCTCCACCATCATCACCTTCAGCACCATCACCACTGTCATCGACTGCTATCAGATGTGTTTACCTGTGCCATCTCTGTGAACAATAGAGGGACTCTTGTGAAGGGCTGCATGGTGCAGGTACAGAGATAACAGCACACCACAGCAGCTACTGGGTTCCGGGGACAGGTGGGTGCCCACTAAGCTGTCCCCCAGGCTCCTGAATGACTCTGGACAGCCTGCCCCTGGGCAGCTCTCAGAGGTGATGTGAAGTCAGTTAGTTGAGGCTTGGTCTAACAAACGTGTTACCTTCTCTCCAGCTTGGCTTCAACAGCTCAAGTACTGTTTTATAAAGGTTCAAAGTGATCAAGGAGAGGAAGGCATTGGAGATCAGAGCACTCGGGAAGGCAAGGGAATTACAGAAAGAAGATGTGTGAGTGCCAAGGGAGGGTGCCAGCGCCTGCACACAGGCCCAGGCTCTACCCAAGCAACAGCCTAGGAACAGTCCAGATGCACCATCTGGACTACCGAGCATCCTACGTCCCAGGGAGCCCCTCAGTCCCTGAATTCCGGCCACACGTGAGCTCTATATCACTCTGGTCTCCCAGGCTTGGCAGAGACAATCATTCAACTGTGACTCCCCACTGGCTGTGCGGCAGAGCAAGCCACATACTCAGGTACACAGAGGGGAGTGCAACCAGGTCATGTTGAGCACCGGTACAGGCCATCCCTGGAGCGTGGAGGCCCACGTAGCCCACCCAGCCACAGGCGCTAACTGGTCTAAACAGGCGGCTCTCCCCGTGGTTCCCCAGCTGCTCCTGCAGCAGTGTGCTCCCCTCACCTGGCTTCCTGCCAGGCCCAACCTGTGCTGGATGTGGGCATGGAGCGCACCCCCAGGCAGAGGGATAAATAGGCTTTGGGTTATATTACAACCTGTGGATGGATTTTATCTCATGCTGTAGGTGAAAAACTGAGTGAAGTGTTGCTAGTCCTTGCCATTCCTGCTCAGGCCATTTCATGTGACCGTGACCATCAGACAGCTCGTCCACACACACTCACCGTGGCTCTGTGCAGCACACCGCCATGGCAGTAGGATTCAGACGGAGACTCTACGTGCTCTGGGACACTAGCGTGAAGACAGCGGGGCTAAGTACCTGCTGCGGGGGTGGTCCCGGCTCCCTCATGCCCACGGCCCTGATCCAGCACTGGGGCCCCAGGGAAGGGCACCTTGGACCGGCTGCCAACATGGCAGCCCCAGGACTCTCTGAGGAGCAATCAGCCGCCTGCACTGATCACCAATTACTTGGCCTCGGTGTCATCACCTGCCATGAAGACTAGAAGCCTCCCAGGGAGATATCCTCATGGAGTGGGAGCCTGAATAATGAGAGACCCTGGGAATGCTGGCAGGGGACTCAAGGAATGAGTAGGTGGACATCGTTAGGAAAGCAATTACTTCTGTGGGGTCTCCTCCCTGTCCCAGTAGAAATTAGAGAGGAGCTCAGTTGCAGAGCATTTTCCTAGCAAGTGCAGGGCCCTGGGTTCAATCCCCAGCCCCGGGGTGGGGGTAGGGGCAAAGAATGAAAAATTAGGAGGTAAAGGGTGGCAGGAAATGAATTCTGAGATGGAGGTTGCAGTCACATTTGTAGAAGTTCATTCTGTACTGTGAGGGGGGCGGGCGTCTGCATACGAACCGGGTTACAACCTGGCTTTCACTTGGTGAAGGCAACAAACAACCTTCAGCTAAATTTCTTTCTAAAATGAACTATTTGGAAGCCTGTTCTGCTTGTCCTTTTGGTGTAGTTTATGTTTGCCACATACAAGTCCACCAAGCTGTGTGACACACTCATGATGAAGGGACGTTCATGCTGTCCCCGGGGCTGGATGGACTCAGGTGTGCAGGTCCACAGGGCACACAAGGTACATCTCCATGTTCTCCACACAGGCTTCCTTGCCCTGCTTGTTGGTTGAGAGAAAAGCTCTGTGGGCGAATGCTAGGCTCTCTCGCAGTGTTGAGCCGGGGAATGAGCTAATACGTATTTAGAATTCATAGCAAATTTAGCCAAATATGTCGGACTGTCCCAAGAAAGCAAGAGATGGGCAGAAAATCCATGGGGTTGCAGTCACATGTTCAAGCTGAAATTAAATGGTTCTCTTAAAGAGCATCCGCTGTTCAGGTGGTGGGCATGGCATAGTCTGTCCCAGGCACATGGACATGCTGGTCCTGGTTAAGCACTGCTTGGCCACTGAACCACGTCCTCAGACCTTTTCTTTTTTTGTATTTTGAGACAGTATGTTGTGAAGTTGCTTAGGGCCTTGCTCAGTCGCCAAGGCTGTCCTCAAACTTTCAGTCTCCTGCCTCAGCCTCCCAAGTCCCTGGGATCATAGGTGTGGGCCACCCCCAACCTTCAGTCACATTTTAAACAGATGAAATAACCCATCCCAGCACACGCTGATAAAAATGGTCGTCATTATCCTCTCTCTCTCTCTCTCTCTCTCTCTCTCACACACACACACACACACACACACACACACACACACGCACCTTTGCAGTGCCCTTTGCAATAAGTCACTGTGATGCCTCCAGGTTTGTCCTTCTGATTCAACAATGCCGTGGCTGTTGGCGAGTGTGTGTGTGTGTGTGTGTGTGTGTGTGTGTGTGTGTATCTGCATAGGAATTTTAGGATTATTTTTATATATTTCTGTTAAAATGTAGCTGGAATTTTGGTAGGAATTGCCTTATAGCTATAGATTGATTGAGTACTGAGGACATTTTGACAGTATTAAGTCTCACCCACAAAAGCAGAGTACCTTCCCATTAATTTGTGATTTTTTCATTAATGATTTGGTTTTCAGTGTGTAAGTCTTTCATTAGATTGGTTAAATCTATTCCTAAGTATTTATCTTTATGTATTTATTTTTGCTATCATAGCTGGAATCACATTTATGGGTTTTTTTTTTTTTTTTGAGGGGAGGGATAGCTAGTTGTTAGTGTTTGGTAATCAACTGATTTTTTGCACGTTTTAATTTCTTTTTAGCCATGCATGACCTGTGGAGTCTAACGTGGCCACACGGGGATGGGATGTGCTGTGCCCTAATCTGCTCCCCAGCCCTTCCTCCTCTCCTTGACCTGGTGCCCTTCTGTCTGTCCTCTTGTCTGTCTGCTGTTTAAAGGAAGACTATGGACTTTGTACATTGGCTTTGCAACCTGCCGCTTTCCTGCATTGGTTCACTACTTCTTGGAGTTTCTGTGTGCTCTGTGTGGCTTTCCACTCCAGACTGTCATCTGAGCATGAAGACAGGGAGGCTTTGCCCTGTCCTCGGGACTTTCCTTGCCTCCCCTGCCTCATGCCCGGCTAGGGCTGCCGGGAACACGAGGAACAGGAATGGCGAGTGGGCCTGTTTGTCTTGTTCCAGGTGCAGAGGAAAGCCTCCGACAACCCAGCCTCCAGCATCGTGGGATTCATGCCTCGATTGTGTTAAGAACATTCTGTCTCTAGTTTTCTGAGTTTTCAAATGGAAGAATATTGAAACAATTTTATTGAGTGCCTTTTCTCTATCTTTTGTTTAGAGATTTTTCCAAACTATTTCTGCAATTACTACATTCCTGTGTGTGGTCACTGAAGTTCCGTCAGCTGGCCAGTGAGCTAATTGACGTCTCCCTAAATCTAAGCATCCAGATAGGAAGAAGAACCCCAGGCTTTGCAGAGTGGTTCCTAGCTGGGCGCTCCTTCAGTGCCCAGTGGGGCCCTTGGCACAGCCCTTATGCCCTCCGTCTCCTTTAGCAGAGCCCAAGCGCCAGCCTGGGGGCTTGCCTAGGACCTGTGGTCACTTCCTGAGTATCCTTCTAGCCACAGATGCGCAACCCCCCCTACCCATGATAATATCCAGAAGCCCCTGGAAGACCTCCTTCCCCGGGGCATCCTCCTCTCCACAGCCTCCTTCTCGGGCCCTTGACCTGTCCCCTGCGCTCCACTTGCTGTCCCAGGCTTAGTGTGCTGCAGGTGGTGTGTATCCAGATGCTTTCAAGGGCAGGAGGTGACCAACCAGCCTCTGGCCTGTCCGCTACGGCACTGCCAGCTGGCTCAAAACACCAAGATCTCATTCTGTTGAGAAGGAGGGACGTGCAGGGTGTGGCCAACTCATAGCTGCCCTTGGGCTGGGCCTGGGGTGAAGCAGACGCTGCTCCCTCTGGGTTGACCTGCCTGCCACTTCACTGAGCAGTGACGTCACTGTCACAGTTTAGATCCCAGTCCCTCCACTTTCCTTCTGACAGTCTTAACAACAGAGTGGTCTTCTGTGTAGGACAGGTCCCTGGAGCTCCCCGTGCCACAGGCCAGTTTTTTGTGACATCACCGTATGTTAAGTGTTTGACAAAAATATTTTTAAAAACAAGTGAAATACAACAAAAAGGCACTTTTATGTGGAATGGCAGAAATTTCAGTGTTGATCCGAGAACGTTTTGAAGGTATTTTCTCACCTTTTAATGACCAAAAGGAAAAAAAAAAGCAACAACATTGAATTAATTACACAAATAAACATCTGAATACTCCAGGGTCAGACGTGCAGGACGGTCCTGTGCGGACATCAGTATGGAGGCTTCGTCACGGAGTCACTTATGTTTATTCACCAAAGAAAGAACCGACTGCCTCTTAAACACATCTGCTTGGTAAATGCACAGGGGAAGAAGCACGAGTCCAAACAACACAGCAGAATCTGGAAATGTCATACATTTTGCAATGCGACAACCTGCTATTTGGAAAAATAAATTTGATGAGCTAAGAAAAATCTTGTTGGTTGGGACACTTAGCTTTTTACTTAACAAATATTTTTTTAGAAGAGTTTCTGATTTTCAGAAAAAAATGGAAAGATAAAACATTGAATTCCCTTTCACCCCAAGTTCTGTAACCCCATTAGTCATATCTGATTAGTGGGGAAATGAGCAAAGTGATAAATGAAGGCATTGAATGAGGCCTGGCTGGGTGCTGCTCAGTGGGAGAGGCCCCCACCACCACCGTGAGTGAGAGGCCCTGGGTTTGGTGGTCAGCGACACAGAAAAGACAAACACACCTACAAACAAGCTGCCGGACGGGGGGAAAAGCTGCTCTCCCCAGAATCCTCTGTATTTGCTGTGACCACATCACATTTCGGGATGGTCACCTTAGCAGATTTTCCTTGGTTTTGATGTCCATGATAGTCTTGAGGGCAGTACTTTGTAGAAAGTCCCTCAAGTGGGATTAGCCGGTTGGTCCCCCAGTTAGATGAAGGCCTATTTCTTCAGTGAAAACCACAGAAGCAGAACACCCCCACCGCAGGGTATGAGAATGTGAGAGGGACACTGTCTATAGCACAAGAGGGAACAGCCTTCCCACAACATTGCAGGAGATGCCCGAGTGTCCTAGCGCCCATAGCACTGGCCTTGCTCAGGGGCGGGGTGGCATCCCCCAGGGCTACTGGCCTCTCAGTACTGTCCCCTGCTGCCGTCTCCACAGGAGGACGATGGGCAGGTCTCAGTGGGGAGGAAAGCACCCACGTCCCGGGGGGGACAGGGTGTCTGGAGCAGTTGGCACATTCAGGTGCAGACGTGTCTCCCGCCGGTTCTTCCTGGGTCTTCATTGATCTCAGCGCACCTGGGGACCTGTGTTCCACACTGTGGTTGCAGAACGGGACACTTTGCCACCTGTGACGAACCATTCTAGTCTAGGCACAGGGAGTTTCTCATCATTACTATAGTTAATATTATCAGCACTGTTTTAGTTGGCAAATCACAGCTGTGTAAGGGCGTGAAAGCGATGTTTTGATATACGCATACAGTGCAGAGCAGTTAAATCAATCTAGTTAACATAGCCCGCACCTCATCTGTCATTTTTTAAAAACTGTAAATAACGTTGTTATGTGTTTGCTGGTGTATTATAGTTATACATAATCTTGGGTTTTTTTTGACATAATCAATGTGCAAGAAATATAATTTGCTGCACTTTATCTTTTTTACAGTGAGATTTAGTCTTTTAGTCGCTTTGCAAAATACAGCAGATTATTATTCCATCTAATCACCTTGACAAGTCTAGATAAGTATGTTTGTTTGTTTTTCCAATTCCTTACTTTCTGATACTTTAGGAAGCTCTGTCCTCCTCTTTTATAATCCAGTCCTGGAAGCCACCTCTCCAAGGGTCCCTTTGCACCCTCCTGGAGGGTGGTGTCAGACCTCATGGCTGGGAGCTAGGTGCTCTGGGTGCTCTCTGGGTGCCTGTGCGGCCGGGTGGATCATCTCGGGAGTCAGAGGAGGGCACGTGTGTGTATCCTCACCTTGAGAGCTCGTGTCTGCACGTGTTTATGAGTAGAATCATCCACGTCTGCACTACGCTCACACGAGTGCTCACCCAACTGGCAGGCTCTCCTCTGGGACATGCAGGTGACTCCCATCTCTGCTGTGAATGGTGGTAAATTCCCATGGGGAGTGAGGGGCCAGCTGCCGTCTTCCTTCACCCACTGACTTCATGATGCAGCTCCAGCACACACAGCAGGGTCTGGATCATCAACCTTACCCACATGGCATACAGTTTCATCAGCTAGCGTGCCGGGTTACCGTACAGGTTCTCTGAAGTTCAGTTTCACACCCTATCAATTTGCAAAGTGTTGCTCAGCATCCTTTCTCTCAAGATTCTTCCCTGTGTGTGTAATGTGCAGAGATGGTTTTGCATTGTTTGTTTTCTAACCTCACGGGCACGACTTCTGCCAACTCCCATGAGATATGCAGGGGGACATGGGGAAGTTATGGGCATCTGTGACAGCACATCCCAACATCTCACTGGACGGTTCATGATCTTCATGTTGTCGGTGTGCCTGGCCCAAAAGTCAGCCTTGACTCCTCTGTCTTTTGATGGGGACAGTGGTCATGTGAAGGACTTGTGCCTCACACAGCTTCTAGGAAATCGGAGCCTTTCCTGAAGCAAAGTCGTATCTGATTAGTGTGGAAATAACCAAAGTGATAAATAAAGCCATTGAATGAGGCCTGGCTGGGTGCTGCTCAGTGGGAGAGCCCCCTCCCTCCCGCAACTTATTGTAAAAGTTAATAAAGATATTTTCCTGTTTTCATTATTTTTCTCTGGACACCAATGGACTGTCGTGCCATTTAGTACAATTGTGATGGTATCTAGCCATCTGGAAAAAAAAAAAAAGAAAAGAAGAAAGGAAGGGATCTAACAGATGATAAATTCACTGAGGATAATGCAGTCTTTTAAGTATATGGGGTTAAAATAATTCTACAGCCATTTGGCAAAAATAACATGACATCCACTCCTTGTGCCAGTCAATGGAAAAAATGATTCTGAGATTACAATGTAACAGTTGAAATGCTACCAATAACCACGCTAGATGGAAAAGTGGGAAATGTTGCTTATCACCCAGGAGGAGGGACTGGCCTTCTAATAGACTCTCTAAATCAGTAGTGAGTCATGAGTGGAGGGCCACATCGCAGGTGAACTTCCTCACTGTTTCTGAAAGAACAATCAAGGCTTTCAGGGCTCACCATTGGACGGCAGGATCATGTGAGCCAGCAGGGCTCACCATTGGATGGCTCTTCTTGGGGGATGGGGGAGTTAGTCTTTGGAGCTGGGGCGACTCCCAACAGTTTCTATTCTACTGAATTGGTAAATTTGACCAAGGAGAATGTGTTTCAAATGTGTGGGGGAAAATACAATGAATACATTCCAAAGGTCCAAATTAACTGAAAAAAAATTTTTAATGAATATCATAAGGAGTTAATGTCCATAATTATAAAAATAGTAAAAAATGACTAAAGAAATAGCAAAAAGCCTAGGAAAAGAGGCAAAACCCCTCAGCAGCTCACATGGAGAGAAATACCCACACTTCTCCGGTGCATCTCTCAGGGTGAGCTCCACACTAGTAACACTGAGGCAGATTGAAAGGGCCTCCTCTGCCTTCCTCCTTGCAAAGCTGTGGATGCTGCAATCCCGCCCCAAAATGGTGAGCCTGGGCAGCAGGGCCTCTCAGACCCCCAACCCAAAGCCCACTGTGAAACATGGCACATGGCAACTAAGCTCCTAGTGCCTCCACCCGGTGTGCATTTCTAACCTGAGAATGCAGAAATCCACAGCTGGGCAAACTGATCCATCACAGCACCACTGCAATGGTAGGAAGTGGAAACTGTCACAGTATCCAGCAAAAGAGACTGAATAAAGTCGTGGTATGTGCACCAGGGGAACGCTGTGTGGATGTGAAGGAGGCCAGGAGGTGGGTGCCCCGCTGGTGCTGGCAGGAAATACCACTAAGTGGAAAGTCAGGCACGGAGGCCAAGCAGGGCACACTCCTAAGACAAAGCAGGGTAATAGGGAGACGGATCCTGCATCTGGAAAAGAGATAAGAAGTGTCTCAAAAAATTAATGGGCCACCTAAGATAGAGGGGGTGAAGCAGAAGGTGCTGAGCAGGTCCCTCCTGGGTGGAGTCTTGTGCAGTTCAACTGGAAGACACCCAAGATCTCCCTGTTCAAAGCCATGAAGCTAAGTGGTAGAGCCAGCCAGCATGCTCTCGGGGCCTCCCATAGACCCCCACTGCTCTCAGGATTCGGACAGACCCTCCTGTGTGTCCCCAGCTTGCCACCTCCACTTCTGAAGACCCTCACGATGCCCCTCATGCTGCTCACATCCCTTCCTCCTTTATTTCTCCACTGTGTTCAGAATAAATTCTTCATATTTGACTCAAATGATTTGCTTCAGATTTTTTTTCATTAGCAGCAAGTTGCAGATGTAAAATTTTATGTTCTCCAAATCCAATCTTCCACTTTCCCCTTCCTCAGCACAGCCAGAGTTCCATGAATCCGGTTTGCATTCAGTCATATTTGCATGTTTTCTATATTCAAATGTACTCTTAAATATCATAGTGTTTTTTGTTTGTTTGTTTGGATTTTTGTTTTGTCTCCTAATTTTTTTAAATTAATTCAAATGACTGACTTCAAAACATTTCCTGGGCTAGGCATGGTGGTACACACCTATAATCTCAGAAGCTGGGGAAGCTGAGGCAGGGGGATCACAAATTCAAAGTCAGCCTCAGCAGTTTAGTGAGGGCTTAAGCAATTTAGCAAGACCCTGCATCAAAATAAAAAATGAAAAGGGCTGGGGATGTGGTTCGGTGGTTAAGTACCCCTGGGTTCAATCTCTCTCTCTCTCTCTCTCTCTCTCTCTCTCTCTCTCTCTCTCTCTCTCTCTCTCTCACACACACACACACACACACACACTCAAAAATTGTGTCCTACCAATGCATCTGTTCCAGGGCACTTATCATCTTTGAACACATTCACAGTCTCTCATTCTTTAGTTATGTTCTGTCTCCTCCCAGCAGAGTGTAAGGGTACATTTTTCTCCATCTTATTCACTCACATGTCCTAAGTGCATGCCAGCCACAGAGAATGTGCTCTGCACTTGTTGTACTTGCACACTATTTTGGGATATTGTATTTTCTTCATGGTTCAGAATTCATTAATCCATTTTGTACCGAGGTTTATTTGAATGCTTTCTGATTTTTAATATTGTAAATAACATTATATCCATAGAAATCACCTGGGGGTATTTGCTTAGGCTGACCTCCAGATGGTGGGGACAGCACTATGATCTTGACTAGGTGTTACCAGGTTCCACTCAGTGAAGCTGATATGTGGCATCACCAAAAGATTCTTTTCCCAAACAAACGTAAAATGTCGTCTCAGTTTGCTATGAATTTACCTTTTGCTGATCATCTCTTACTTAGTTTAACTGTTAAATATATTGATTTATAAGTAAACTATATGTTTGTCATTTTTGAAAAAAATTTCAATTCCTTTACCTATTTTTGTGCATTCTGACCTCTGTGGTGTCCGTGTTTTTCTGGGCTCCACTTTGTCATCTGCAACCTCCCCACTGTTGCCCCTTGCCGTCCAGGCAGAAGAGGGCGGCCATAAGCCTTGTGTTGAGAAATCCTGTGGATCAGTTATTGCTTGTGTCTGTGTAATCGTGGGGTGTCGGGTTCTTAATCCTGCTTTAATGGTGATTTGGGTCTTGAACTTGTCTTCTGTGCAGGTGGCATAAGCTCAGACTCCAGGCCTGCACTTGACGCGGGACTGCAAGTACTCAGTCCTCTATGGGTGACATGTTTACAATCAGGGGCTTGGCTTACAGGCAGGCAGTCACCTGCAGATCTCCTGGAACCCAGTCCGTGCTCCCCCAACCTCTGGGGACTTCAGACCTCTGTGAGCCCCGCATGCCTGCTGCTGAGGCTGAGCCTGGCAGCTGTGTTAGTCGCATTCCATTGCTGTGACCAAAACACCATATAAGAACAACCTAGACCAGGGAAGTTTATTTGGGTTCATGGTTTCAGAGGTCCCAGCAGTCCATGGCTGACTCCACTGGTCTGGGCCCGGGTGAGGTAGCTCATCCCAGCAGAAAGGAAGCAGAGAGGGGAGAGAAGGGGCCCAGGAAGATGCACTCTCCAGGCCTGGGTGACCCCTCCTCCAGCCTCACCCACCTGCCCACAGCTACCACCTAGTTGGTCCTTTCCATCTAGGATGGGCTGCTTAGGTTAAGCTCCCACTGTCCAGCCATTTCCCCTCTGCTGCCCCTGCATTAGCAAGAGCTTGGGGAGACACCTCACTTCCACACCAAAACACCAGCCCGGCTTCACAGTGACAACAGACAGACCATATGAGACAGTGGGACTGTGACTCACACCTATGAAACAGGACACCAAGCCTCCATGACCCACACCAGACGGTCGGCCATGTCATCACTTCAATCAGAGTTCGTCACAGTGAGGGGGTCAGCTGCCATCAGTGGCATTTGGCAGAAATCCAGAGCAGGCAGAGAGCAGAGCCTCGTAGCTCTGCCCACAATGGCAGTGCTGGGCATGGAGAAGGGGGAAGCAGCCTAGGAGGAATGCCCTGCCTCCCAAAACCTGCCTCCTGAGTGGCAGGGGTCACCTGGCCTGCTTTGATGGGCCCTGAGCTTTGGCAAGGCCCCCTTCCCTCTGTATAATTGCCCCCAAGTTTATAAAGAAAAGCCAGGGGGAGAGCTAATTTAATGTATGAGGTTTAAGTTCTGTTTTAAAGTCTTAAAAGCTGCTGTTCCCCTTGTATATGGATGTATGGCCAGCATGCCCACTTTGTGTGCTTTGGTTTGGGTCTTCAGGCTTTCTGTGTCCGTGTTCCCTCTTTTCCTCTCTCTCCACGAATCAACGGCTGCTTGCCTTCAAGCCTCCGCATTCCCACTTGTTGCCCCGGGCAGGTGGCGGGGGCCGTGACAGGGCAAAGTTGTGCTGCAGAGCTATTTTCCCTTCCACTTCTTCCGAAGAGTCTCCCTGACCTCCTGGTTTCGAAGGGTGTAGATGAAGGGGTTGAGAACTGGGGTCACCATGGTGTTAAGGACGTGCACGGCTTTGGTCAGGTCCAAGGTGTCCTTGATGGAGGTGCGCACGTGGAGGAAGATGGTGGAGCCATACCAGATGAAAACCAGGGTGAGGTGGGAGGAGCAGGTGGAGAAGGCCTTGCTGCGGCCACTGGCCGAGGGGATGCTGAAGATGGTGTGGATGATGTAGATGTAGGAGACCAGAGTGATGAGGCAGGAGCTCAAAATGACCACGGCAGCAATCACAAAGGCCACCAGCTCCACCACCTGCGTGCTGGTGCAGGCCAGGGTGATCCAGGGCACTATGTCACAGAAGAAGTGGTTGGTGGCTCGGGGCCACAGAAGGACAGGCCGCTGATGAGGGCCGTGGGCACTGCAATGGACAGGAAGCCACAGACCCAGGAGCCCAGGGCCAGTTGCACAGAGAGCAGGCCACTCATGATGGCCCCGTAGTGCAGGGGGTAGCAGATGGCGAGGTAGCGGTCGTAGGCCATGGCGGCCAGGAGGAAGTACTCCGTGCAGCCCAGCGAGAAGACCAGGTACATCTGCAGGAGGCAGCTGATGAAGGAGATGCTCTGGCTCCTCCCCAGCAGGATGGCCAGGGCTTTGGGCACTGCGGCCGTGGTGTACCAGACCTCCAGGAAGGACAGGTTGCTCAGGAAGAAGTACATGGGGGTGTGCAGCTGGCGGGAGGTGCTCACTAGCAGCAAGATGGCCACATTGCCGCCCACTGTGAGGATGTACATCACCAGGAAGAGCAGAAAGAGTGAGAGCTGCAGGGCCTGGGGCCCCGGGAAGCCCAGCAGCAGAAAGCCCCTGCCCCCTGTCTCATTGCCAGCATCCATGGCAGGGACCTGCAGACCAGGAGGCAGAGGGTCAATCAGCCTTGACCATACCTTGGAAGGACTCACAGAGAAGCACTCATGAAACTGGTGTCTGCTGACAACTGGCTTCAAGCTGGAGTCAAGCTGTGGTGAACATGATCGTAAAGCACAGAGGAAAGCATCACTCCAGTCGACCGACAGCCCAGGAAACTCCACATTCAGGAATCACACCCGTTTGGGCCTCCTGCCCCGCTAGCTGGTCCCACTAGCACTCTGTGACCCTGGAATAAAGGCCCGGGTTCAGAAGGCAGCCCCCAGACATAAGTGCTGACCTTAATCACCCGTGGTAGTCTTGGCTTCTCAACTGATTTTCTAAGTTATAAGCTCCATCCCCATAAAGAACATTCAGAGGTCAAGTATAAGAATTCTGATCTTTTTTTTCATATTTAAATTTATTAAGGCAATGCATTCTTCTTACAAAAAAGAAGCAAAAGTCCATATTGAACAAAGCGCTTAACACAATGGGGACATCCTGACCCTCATGGGGAAGCAGGAGCAGGGAGCCCGTTAAGAACCGGATGTCATTCTGAGTGTCATTCTCACTCTCTAGTGCACCCTGGACACCACTTTACATGCGTTGGTAAGCTGTTCCTGTCAGGCATGCAGGTGACCAGAGCCTGCACTTGGGGGCAGACTCTTGAGCAGAGACCACAGGATCGGGGTGGCTTCACTCAATGAGCTCTCTAGAGAGCAAGAGCTTTCTGTCCCCAGTACCACCCTCCTCACCACCCCGTGACACACTTCCTCCAGGAAAATAGAATTCCTTGCACATGTCCTGTGTCAACAAGCACATGAAGAACCAGGCTGGGCGGGTTGATGCGTCCACAGCTTGGGTCTACCTAACGTCCGGCAGAAGGGGCCTCTGACCTCCTCCAGGCAGTGCTTCTCAGGCCTTAACGGGCACCTGAGGGTGGAGTCCAGGGCAGGTGTAGTTCATCCTCTGGGGGTGGGAGGGTGTCTGTAGGTCTGCACTTACACAGCTTCTGGAAGTGTACACTGGCTGGACCACACCTGAGGAATGGTCTAGCAGCCTTCTCCTTTATAAAGCCATCCCATTGTACCTGGACTTGTTCAGTTGTTATAGACCAATTAAAGTCGAAGGCAAATACCCTGAAGCTCAGAGAGTGACTTGTTTTGCCCAGGTTTGCTTGGTTGGCGGAAGGGAGGGTACAGAGCACGTCACCCCCAGATATGCTCCTCTGGTGATAGGATTATTTTTTGAGCTGAAGGCAGCTGGAAATAAATAGGAGCTATAAGGAAATCTGCCTGGCTGCTGGCTCCACCAGGACAGGGTGACCTGTCCCCAAGGCGATGACTGTCAGCCCAGGGACCCAGAGGAGCCCCGATGACAAGCCATGCAGAAATGACCCTGGCTTTCCAGCAGTTCCCACAGTCACGACCCCCAGAAGCTGGGCTTTCCCTCTGCCTGCCTCTGCTCTGAACACTCACTCTTTGGAAAGATGCTGCCTGAGTCCACCTTTAGACCCCTCCTCTGAGCTACTCACCTAACTGCTCCCAGGTGCGTGGATATTTTTAATAGACTGAAGGGTGCTTTTCTTACATAAATTTGTGTTTTTTCTAATTGGCAGGGCTCCAGCCAGTGAGTCTAAGATAAGTGGAGGGGAAAAGATTTCTTTCATGCACACTGTAGTTAAAAAAATACAAAACACCTAGATTAGTAATTATCCTAATGAAGAGAAAATTGATCTATATATCAAGGGTGACTCAGACAAGAAGAAATACAGAGAAAAGAGACTCTTTAGCAAAATGTGCTACATAATGTCTTTCCCTAATTTCCCAAAGCTAACACGTTTCAGCGCATGTGTAATTCACAGGAAAAGTTAGTCTGCAACAAACGACCCCTTGCAGTTCGAGCACTGAGTGTACAAATTCTGTTCTCCTGGGAAACAGGAGCCCAGGAGCACCTGGACTGTAAAACCAGGCCAACCTGTGGCACAGCTGGGGCTCAGTACCCATGCCCCAAGCATGGGCCTCGGGGTGCAGATGAACTAGGCAGCCAAGCACAGGCAGAGGCACAGACCCTCCCCTATCCTCCCCTGTCCTCCTCTTCCTCCTCCTCCTCTGGTAACCCCAGGTGGCAGGTGCCTGCCATGCTCCCAGAGGGAAGAGATGCTGCACAGAGAACAAGTGCCTGGCAATGTCCTCCTGTTCACCACCCTCAGATCACGTCCCCTTGTCCTCTAGGCACCTGGTGGTTGCCCACAAGCCCTCAGATCTCGTGCTCTGGGTCTGAATCCTGAGGACTCTGGGGCACAGCACAGACTCTTATACACTAGGAACAAGCACAGGTGTAAAGAACCTGCCCAAGGTGGAGTGGTGCTCACCAGCCCCAGGGTTCCAAGGCAGAGCACAACTTTTAACATAGGAAGATTTGTTTGAAGCTGTTATTATGTCATCTCTAAAAATCTATGTGTCTATCGCTCTATAGTTGAATGGGTTTTGAACTCATTCTAATGTTCTTGGCGCATGATTGAAGAGTTTTTAAAAATCAGAGAAAGAACATTGTTTGATTATTACTTTTGAATAAATTTTCATTTTATTTTTAAAATTAATTACCAGGGTTATTCATTTTATAAAAAATGCATGATGATTTACCTACTAGATATGATATGTAATTTAAATACCCAGAAAGTTTAAATGAATAAAGAAAATAACTGTTCTCATACCCAAAGCAACATGTCATTAAAAATGACTGCACTCAGGTTGTTTCTGTTGCAGGCAGACAGGAGGCACCTGGCGGCTGGCCACAGAGCTCAGCCTGCGGAGTGGAGTTGTGTGGAGTGCACAGACAGTGGCCCTCCCACGACCCCGGGGCATGCAGCACCTTCCCACCCAGAGCCACTCCACACTCACCTGTCCCTGCTCTTCCCTTCCATGGTTTTCTCCCTGACTTTGATCACCCTCTCCCCTCCCTCCTGACTTAGATCACCCTCTTTTCTCCTGGCCTCTCATTATTCCATGGGTGCTGGTATGCAGGATGCTTTGGCGGGATCTTCCTTGGTCCTCAGACCTCTCAGGCTGTTCCTTGTTCCTTTGGTCCCATCCTGCTGAGTCCCCTTACAGCCAACCTGCCTCCTGCTATCTTGTGTTTTCTCTGCCTCATGAGAATTCAGAGCCTCCCACGGAAATGCTTTGCTGTTGAGTAATTAGGTGTGGGGAGCCCTGGGGGAGGAGGTTCCCTCTGTCCCTCGGGTACTTGGGGTCAGTTCACCAAGACATGGCCTTCTACTAAATCTTCCCAGAGCAAGGCTTCAGAACCTCTCCCGTCACTTGAGAGAGAAATCTAAATGGCAAAGTTACCAAAGAAGGAAAAGGGTACTTCTCTGGCTTTATATGTTAATCATTCATAAAATCTGAAAAAACAGAGAGTAGTGTTTTTGTTTTGTTTTGTTTTTGTTTGTTTTTAGAATGAATAATACAAATTAAAGTGTAAAGGAAACCTAAGCACATCTCAAAATCAAAGGTGAGAGATTGGCCTTGACATGGGTGAGGTCCTGGGCTCTATCCCCTAAAATAAATCAGACAGGAAGTTTGAACTAAGAGACAAATTAGTAATATTTCATGCCCAGATATTGTCCCAAAGCACCACCTATAATGTCCTCATTGTATTTTTATTAAATCTTTCAGTTTCATGGTGTTGGGACCTCCTATGACTGAAATAGAGTTGATTATTCGACAGTGAAAAGAAAATTAGAACTTCATGTTACAAAACACTATTGGTGGGATAAGAATTAAACTATCCTTGTTAGGAAGCAATTTTTTTTTTTATAAAAATTATGGGGCAGTTGGCTCAGTGCACAGAGCCCCCCTCCCCACATTAAAAAGCCCCAGATGGATGGCATGTCTAGGAGCACCAACATTTCATGAATTTGTCAAACTCAACAGTTCACAAGAATCAGTGGTGTCAAGAATGGGAAATGGGAGTTTTCTCTGCTGCCAGATTCGTGGTTGGTGCCGATTTCTCCAGGAGTGAATGCATCTACAACTCACTCTATTCCTATGATTACTACCTGCAGTGATGCCTCATGGTGCACGGCTGGAGGTTGCTATTCCTGCCCTCTGTGTAACCCTTGTAAGTTCTGGGTTCAACCTAGGAGTCATCATGGTCTGTCTTACAGCCCCAGGTCTGGCCGCCCCACACCCAGTTTCCTGCAGGATCACAGATCCCATGATCTCAGAGTGCCCTTGCTCTCCAGAATCCACAGGACCCACACCAGTCACTGTCCTTTGCCCACGATGTTGGTGGCACTTAGTATTGCTAGAACTTGCAAACTTTTTCTAATAACTATAGTGGAGTGTCTAACTTGGACATTACTGTGGCTCTTCTTTTTCATTCCTGAATTTGACCAAATTTTAATATTTCTTTGCCTTCTGGGTATTTTCTCTAAATTGCACATGTATGTGCTTTATCATCAATTCATTTGGGTTTTAAATTATTTTATCTTGGGCTGGGGATGTGGCTCAAGCGGTAGCGTGCTTGCCTGGCATGTGTGCGGCCCGGGTTGGATCCTCAGAACCACATACAAACAAAGATGTTGTGTCCGCCAAAAAGTAAAAAATAAATATTAAAAAATTCTCTCTCTCTCTCTTTCTCTCTCTCTCTCTTTAAAAAAAAATTAAAAAATTATTTTATCTTATCTATGAATCCTGCAAACTGATGATTACACATTGTGGAAATATTGTCTGAGACTATCTTTCAACATCATGCATTTGTTGTTAAAAAACAAGTCCAACTCTTACTCAGTCACACTTACCAATATTTTCCTCCCAGGCTTTTGCTTTGTGGGTTTGTTTAAGCCATTTCTTATGCCAACATATCTTTTGAATTCTTTTGGAGTTCTGGCTAATAAATTTAGGAATTTTATGGGGTTTTTTTTGAGTGATTTATACATGATATTGGGAGTCGTGTGAGGCAATCATGTAGCAGTAAATAGAATTTGTCCCACTGCAGCCCCAGTACCTTCCCTGACCCTCCCCCATGCCTGCCCTTCCTCTGTCTACCAGGCTTCCTTCTGTCTGTAGTTATTTTTTAATGCATGCTTTATAGGTATACAAAAGGTGAAAGTCACAGTTTTCCCCCCTGTGCTCCTCTGATCTCCTTTTATTTTCAAGAGATTTCCCCATTCCCTTATTCTCCTATTTTTATCCAGCTTCTGCATATGATAGAAAACATTCCACCCTTGACTTTCTGGGTCTGGCTTCTTTCACTCAGCAGGATGCTCTACAGCTCCATCCATTTACCAGCAAATGCCAGAACTTTATTCTTCTTTGGGGCTGAGTATCTATACCACAAATTCTTCACCCAATTAAGGGCATGAAGAGATTGGAAAGAAGATCTTTGCCAGCTGCTCCTCTAGCAGAGTATTAATATCCACAACTTAGAAAGGAAAAAAAATCCACCGAAAACAACAGCAATAACCGCCACCAAAACCAAACAATCGAGTTAATACCTGGGCAAAGACCTAAAAAGACACTTCTCGAAAGAAAAAATACAAATGGCCAACAAATACATGAAACATGTTTACCATCCCTAGCCACCAGGAAATGCAGATCAAAAGTATGTTGAGGGCCTGGGCTGGGGCTAGTGTAAAGTGTGTGTGAGGCACTGGATTCCATCCTCAGCACCACATAAAAATAAATAAAGATTCTGGGTGTCCATTTACAACTTTAAAAATACTTTGAGATTCCATCTCACTCTTGTTAGAAAGGCAATTATTAGGAATACAGATAATAATAAATGTTGCTGAGGACGTGGGGAAAGGTAAGCTCCCACCTTGTTGGCAGGACTGAAAATGAGTACGAATGCTCTGAAAAGAAGTATGGAGGTCCCTCAGAAAACTGGAAATGGAGACATCCGATGACCCAGCTGTCCCACTCCTTGGTGTTCATCCAAAAGAACTAAAGTCAGCTCCACAGGCACTTGGTGGTCATAGCCGCACAATTCACACCAGCCTAGTTACGGCATCAGCCCAGGTGCCATCAACAGATGGATGCTTGAGGAAATGTGGCACATCTACACAATGGAGTATTACTCAGCCATGAGGAAGGACAAAGCTGATGGGCATGAAGGGAGAGAGGAAAAGAGAAGCTCAGTGGCTGTGGGACTTAACACAGCCCACAGGACAGACCCCCACCTCCAAAGACTGTGGGTCAGTGTCCCTCTCCACAAGAACTGAGCTGAGTTAGGGCAGTCAATGGGAAGAAAGTGGACATGCAGATATAAATTAGTTGTTACATGCTTTAGAAGCTAATGAGCGTCTTAGGACATGATTGTCACCTACACGCTCCAAATAGGTAAGAAACTACTAAGAGTTACCCTAATGAGACCCAGAGGGAGCTCCCCTCTGCAGGCTGGAGGAAAGGGCAGTGGGCTGGGCTCAGTCTGGGGGTGGGGAAGGCCTGGCCTCCTGGGCTTGGGGTGTGAGCAGTGATCTCAGCGCAGCCAGGAGCGCCTCGGGGAGCAGCCCAGGTAGTCACACAGGCCTGCTCCCTATGGCTTTAAAGACTAGACCCTCCTGGACAAGTGCCTGAGACCAAGGCCACTAAGCACAGTTCTCCTGCTCCAGAACTGGGAGCCTGACAGTGGGAGCACACTTCGCATGTGGAGGACGGCCTCGGGGCCACAGTGAGTTGAGAGGCAGAGGGGAGGGTGGGACTTGGAGCTGGGCTCAGCTCTACGTGGGAAGTTCCCATGGACCCTTCTGGGCACTGGAAGCATTTCCAGGAAGCTCAGGCTCCACAGGAGCAACCGTGGCCCTCCAGTCCTCCGCCCTCACTTCTCTCCTCCATCCTGTCTGTCCCTCACCTGCTCTTCCTGCCCAGAGTGGGAGTTTACTTTAATGTTGTATATGAACAGTAGAGAGGTGTCTGTACCTGGCCCTACCCCAGCTCTGTGGGCGCAGCAGAACCCCGGGGACGCAGGGCTGTTCCATGCCCTGGTTCTGTAGAGCTGGATGGGACAGCTGCACGTTTGCCCCATCACGTGGAGCTTCTCTGGACCCATGAGTGTCTTGGCACAGAGGGGCACAGCCTTGCTGCTGTGCCGTGTCCTCTGTGAAGTAGAGCCCACAGAGGCTTCAGCAGGCTTTCCAGCGCTCACTTCCTACATGGCCTTGAGGAGTGTGGTTCAAGCAATCAAAGTGAGCTCCAGGGTGGAGATTTGCACTCCAGGGTGGAGCCCTCCAGGGTGGAGATTTGCTGTTGAAGCCAAATGTGGTGTGGGAAGACTCCAGAGGCTTTGCTGCTCGCTCTGGACCCTGGAAGCACAGGGAGGTGACATGAGGGAAGCTGGCTGGCTGGGAACCTGCCCTCAGAGCTGCTCCAAGCTTGGCACTCGCCAGAGGAGAGAGGAGAGTGTGGGGTTGAGCTGCAACCTGAGTCAGGCTCCCCACTGCTGCCCGCGCTGGGGCCAGTGCTGCCTTCCCACAGCAAGCACACTGGAGTGTGCAAGGTAGCCAGAGGTTTCCTTTGCAGATGGGTCTTTCAACTTTTAAGTTGGAGGAGAAATGCATTCTTGGAGAATTTAAGTAGACAATGTCATTACTATTGAAACTGAAAGGACTTGTTTCTCTTGATATGAAGACTCTGAAAGCCTAGGCTGATTTTCAGAGCACACCTTCTGGAGAGCAGTGTGGAAAAGTGTGTGCATATGTACCTGTGTGCACCTGTGTGCATGCTTGTGTGTGCACATGTGTGCATGTTTGTGTGCATGTGTGTATGTGTGTGTGCATATGTGCATGTGCTTCTGTGCATACTTGTGTATACACATGTGTGCTTATGTACATGTGTGTGCTTGTGTGTCCACAGGTGTGCATGCATGTGTGTTTGCGTGTGCTTGTGTGTGTGTGCATGTGTATATGTGTGTGCACAGGTGTGCATGCATGCGTGTATGTGCACTGTGCCTGTATGGGTGTTCGGGTGTGGGGTAGCATTGTCTGTAGTTCTGGGTGTCTTGGTTGCTGTTTCAACACAGCTTCTCACCTTCTAGCCTCTTAAAAGCACCTCATATGAGCCAGGTGCCTGCCATCCCAGCTGCTCTGGAGGCTAAGGCAGGAGGATGGCAAGTCTGAGTTCAGCCTGGTAACTTAGCAAGACCCTGGCTCAGTGATAGAGCACCCTGGGCTCAATCCCTGGTTCCACACCAATCAAACAAGAGCCCCATCACATTTCACTTTACTTTCTCATTCTTTGATTTACATTATTCTCATCTGGTTCTCACTAAAAATAAAATAAATTTGATGCCCAATTTTACCAATTGCTCTTTCCTCCACCACCTATTTAGTTTTCTCCTATTGATTCATTATCCTTGAAAACAAATGTAACCAAGAGCACTTGAGCAGAGGACCTGGGGGCTGAGGATGTAGCTTGCGAAGCCCTGGGTGTGATCCCAGCACCAGAACAAGAACACAAGAGAGAAAGCCGTCTTGTAGCATCCTGCTGGAAGTCCAGGTACATCCAAGGGAGCGAGAGAAAGCTCCACACTGTTGAGTGCTTTGTGGCTCATTTTTTTATATGCAGGTTTTTAACATCAAAGTATGACTCTTCCTCACCAACACCCTAATTTGTTAAAAAAAAAAACAACTTCAAAGCATTTTTTTTTTGCATAGAGGAAATAGAATTATTAACTTTTTTGGTTTTTAAAATGTTACTATTCCAAATAACATCCTAATATTAAACTACAGAACTTCTCATTTAAAATGTTCATTTTGTCTTATTGAGAAAGCAGGGGTTTGATTCTTGGCTGTGAGTGAAACTACGCTGCTCAGATTGTACCACTTGTCTAAGGTGAGGAGTGACCACACTGGCACTGGCAGGTGCAGAAGCCAGATAAAGAACAGAGAAGACGGACACATGCCTGTAATCCCAGAGGCTCAGGAGGCTGAGGCAGGAGGATCACTAGTTCAAAGCCAGCCTCAGGAAAAGCGAGGCATTAAGCAACTCGGTGAGACCCTGTCTCTAAATAAAATACAAAATAAGGCTATGGTTGTGGCTTAGTGGTAGAGTGTTCCTGAGTTCAATTCCTGGTTACCCACACCCTCCCCCTGCAAAAAAAAAAAAAAAAAAAAAAAGAAAAAGAAAAGAAAAGAAAAAAGAACAGGTGAGACTCGGAGCTGTCTCTCCAGGTGGAGAGGAAGAACAGAGGCTAGGGACTGAGGAGCCTCCCGGGTCAGCGTCCTCCATGGAGAGTGCCCCGTCATCCTGGAGAACTCAGAGAGCACGTCCCTCAGCTCAGCTGGACAGCCTTGCCAACACAGACCAGGCCAACCAGGACAGCAGTTAGGAACCCCGTTCTGAACAGCGGCATGGCTGAAGCTGTCTATCTGGGTTAAACAGCAGTGATGGGGACAGGCACCTGTCAGAAGGCCCAGGAGCAGGACTAGGCTGGGGAAGCCTTGAGTGGGAGGAATCCAAACCAGGAGCCTGGAGGCCAAAGTCCACTTCTCTGGCGCCAGGGTGCATGGGAGCAGCCTCTGACATTGAGAAAATGTGTCCCTGAGGCAATGCTAAAGCAGAATCCAGGGCTCTGGGCTAAGGATGATGGAGGGGCAAGAAGAGGTACAAGTCTCCCTAGCCTGGATGTGTGAGTGGCCTCTAGTAGAGGCCCCTGGTCCTGGTAGCAGCATGCCTTCTGCTCTACTGGGTGCAGAGAACATGTCTAACATGTGCTGGTCCTGGTGCTAATCACATCAGGCCTAGAATGTTATGACCGTCACCTGGCTTAGTCTTAGGAGTTGCTATTGTCATGAAAAATGTCACTGTGTTTTTGAAAACCAATTTTTTTTCAAAATAATTTCTATGGTTTTCTAATTTTTTTTTAACTATGGTAATATCCACATTAAAGAAGCAAAATAGACACTAAAATAGCACTTTCACCAAAGAATTACACTATTTAACGAAAGTATGGGGGGAGGAATCAAGGTCCTTCAAAATAAAAGAGAAGCTAATAATAAATGTAAGATCACTTTACAGCAAGGAAGATTTCACATTTTAACTTACTTTTTAAAAAATTTCTAGTGCATTGCAGTTTTGCATGACATTGGAGTTCATTTTGACATATTCATAAATGCACATGACACAGTTTTCTGCATTTCAGTCCCAGTACTAGCCCCTTCCCTCTCCTCCACCCTAACCCCATCCCTCCACTATCTACAGGTCTTTCTTCTATTTATTTATTTAAATTAGTGCATCATAGTTATGTACAAGATGGGAATGCATGTGGTATGCTCGTACATGTGCAGGCAGAATCTGGTCGGCGTTACTCCCTGGTTCCTGGTTTTGTTTCCTTAGCTCAGGGGTTGTGTTGAGGAAGCTGGTGCTGTGCCAAGGTGTTGGAGCGTTGGGTCTTGGTTTGTCTCTAGCAGCTTCTCTTTGAGTTGATTTTCATGCAGGGTGAGAGGCAGGGATCAAGTTTCATTCTTGCTCATGTGGGTATCCAGTTTTCCCAGCCCTACTGTACTTTCTCCACATTATGCTTTGGGGACCTTTGGTGAGTGTCATGTGGTGGTATCTATGTGGGTTTGTCCCTGTGCCTTCTGTTCTATACCATTGGTCTTCCTGTCTGTTTGGATGCCAATCCCCACATTTTATTTTCAATTTCATTAATTTGGGCTGTGATGATCTATTCCTGTCTTCTGCATGTTTGGAACTAGTTTGTTCCTGCTTTTCTGGGCCTTGATGTGCAGCTTTAGGTTGCTTACTTGGGATCTTGCTGTTTTTAACACAGGCACTTGACGCTGTAAACTTTCCTCTAAGAACCACCCTCGATTGTCCCAGAGGCTCAGGTATGTTGTATCACTACTCTTCTTGTTTGAGTCTAGGAATTTTTAAATTTAATTTCTCAGTGTCCTTCAAAAAGAAAAGAAGTGAACAATAGACAACAGCATCATTTAATAATAATGAATATTTCCTTTTTTAGTTTATTTTTATTTTACTCTTTCTCAGATGTCAAGTTTCTACTGCATTGGCTGCTACATTTCTCAAGATATGAAATGGCCAACTATAGAAAGACCTCCTGTCTTTCTTTCCTCCTTCCTTCTTCCCTCCCTCCTTCCTGTCTTCCTTCCTCCTTCCCTCCCTCCTTCCTTCCTCACTCCTCTCCTTTCCTCTTTTACTTTTGTGGTGCTGGCGGTGAACCAGGGCCTTGCACATGCTGGCCAAGTGCTCCACCACGGGGCCACACCCCAGCCCAACATTTCTTTAGGATCCTGCTTGAAACCAACAGCTTCAGCCAACTGCTGGTCTTGATTTAGGTCAAATTAGCAACTATTTAAAAGATTGCAGTGTACAAGAAGCAGAAGTGTTATTCAAGACTTCTCAACCACAAAAAAAAATTTAAACAAGTAGGATGTTATTTATATAAAAAGCTATTACCCTGTTACAATTAAAATTATGTAGCCAAACCTGCAATTATCAGTGGGAAAATTACCCCCAAATCATTTCATGTTATCAGGGAAGGAACTGTAATTCTTATGTTTTTTTTTTTTTTTTGCAATCAATTTGAGTCCAGGTATATTGCAGGTTTTTGTTGTCTGACTCATGTGTCCACTAGATATGCAAATACCTTGGCATTTTAAAGCTTTCTCCCTCACTATGCTCACCTCTACTCTTCTCAGAAATTAAGGAGCAAGTGACATTTCTAGCTGATGTGTTGCTTTACCTACTTTTTTCTTAACCCTGGCTCCTGACTCAAGTTATGAAGAACTGGATGCTGGTGGTGGAGTTCCTGCTCCTGAGGCTGGCTGAAGGCTGGGTGCTGTGGCTGCAGGCTACGCTTTTCTTGATGATCTACCTCATGGCTGCGCTGGAGAATGTGGTCATCCTGCTGCTCACGCTTGTTGACCGCCGTCTCCACACCCCAATGTACTTTTTCCTTAGGCATTTGTCTTTCTTGGACCTGTGTCTCATTTCTGCTACCGTGCCCAAGTCCTTCCTAAACTCCTTCTCGCTCTCGGACTCGATCTCCTTCCTGGGGTGTGTGCTGCAGCTCTTCTTGGTGGTCCTGTTGGCTGGGTCGGAGATTGGCATCCTCACAGCCATGTCCTACGACTGCTATGTGGCCATCTGCCGCCCTCTGCACTATGAGGCTGTCATGAGCAGCGCTTTCTGTGTCCAGCTGATGGCCCTGTCGTGGATCAATGGGGGGGGGGGCCATTTGGAGTCTTGTACTCGGCTGGGACATTCTCTCTGGAGTTCTGTGGTTCTAATAGGGTGCACCAGTTCTTCTGTGATGTGCCTGCCCTGCTGAAGCTCACCTGCTCTGCAGAGCACACCATCATCGAGGCCAGCGTGGCTGTCGGGGTCTGCTATGCCTTCTCGTGTTTAGTGTGCATTGTGGTCTCCTATGTGCATATTTTGTCCACGGTGTTAAAGATCCCATCCAGGCAGAGCCAGTCCAAAGCCTTTTCCACCTGTGTGCCTCACCTCCTTGTGGTGAGCGCATTTCTGGGAACTGGTGCAATTGCCTATTTAAAGCCGGCAGCTGATGGGCCCCCCGTTGTAGACCTGCTGGTATCTGTGTTCTACTCCACAGTACCTCCAGCTTTGAACCCCCTCATCTACTGCCTGAGGAACAAGGACATCCGGTCAGCTCTGGGCAAAGTCCTCAGTAGGGTTAGAAGCAGTCGGTAATGGGAACAGGACTAAGTCGATGCTGGCACCCAGAGTTTCAGGGTTTTGTTGTTGTTCTGCATCTACTGAAGTGTTTAAATTTCTACTTAGAGATTGAATCTCTGCACAGCCTTTTAGCAACAACTTCAGGGTGTATGTTTTCATAGACAGTAAGCCTTTTCTTACCCCTCTTCACTTTATATCTTACTGTCATGGAAATTGCAAAGGTTTCCTACTATACTCTTGATTTTGATTTTTGCTCCTAAGTTCCATGAGCTTTCTATGAAGTTCTTATCTCTTCAAAACGTCCATATTTCCTGGGTTTCACTTTATTTAGCTAATGATTTATAATTTCAGAGTTTTCCTTGCATCTATTTATGGATTCGACTTGACTATACAGCCCTTCTGATTTTCACTATTTGGTGAAAATCATTTTAACTTAAAATCATGACCTTAACAATTTTGCAGTTCAAAACAAGGTACTTAATTCTATCACAAGTTTCACTTTTTGCTCCAATATATGCTTGATATATTTAAGGTACTCGAGACTGAACTAAGGAGCACTCTATTCCTGAGCTACATCCCCAAATCCTTTTTATTTTTATTTTGAGACAAAGTTTTACTAATTTGCCCAGGCTGGCCTTGAACTTCTGAATACCTGGGATTACAGGTGTATACCATTATACCTGTCTGTTTGATGTAGTTTATATCATTATAGATTTAAGCATATGATTCATTCCATCAGATCTGCGTTTCTTTGCATGTAATTTATATTTTTGGATGCAGGCACTTTTCTCTTAACCAAAACTTGTTTGTACCTAATGTGCAAATTCCTGATATTGTGCTAATAATGTTCTGTAATTTATGAAAGTAACATCTGGCATGGCTTCTAACATTGTGATAAATCCACCTTCTCCAGACTTTCCAGGTCATGTAACACTTCCAGAACCCTACAGGTGCAACCTGCAATTATCAATGGGAAAAATTACCCCAAAACCATTTCATGTTATCAGGGAAGGGACTCTCACAGCAGAAAACAGTTCAGCTCCCTCTCCAGTCTGCTTACGGCCTCCTTCTTGAAGATGGAAGCCATGCTTGTTGACCACCTTCACTGTGTGCAGGCTTTACGTCCACCCCTTCTATTGGTCCTCGCAGCCAAGGGAAGGTGGCTACAGCGCTCAGCATGCAGAAAGCAGGCGGTGTGCTCGGTTGCCCATATCACAACACAGGGCTGTAGTAAACGCCCCTGCTGTCGACTGGACACACCTTTCAGACTGGGTGCTCAGCACTGCATCTCTGAAACTTTCTCCTATGACCCACCTCAGGAAATCTTCTATTTGTTTACAGTCTACCAAAATTTCCCAGTCCAGCCTGAGCCTGGCTATAAAGTACTTAGTTTCCCATTTCAAGTCTACGAAACCTTGTATGTAATAGACAAAAGTAATTTAAATGGTTTTTTTGTAGTGGGACTTGTATATATATTGACAGAAAATAAGTTAAGTATCTTGTAGAAATCAAGCTGCAGCAGGAACACTGGCCTATGAGGCCCACTATGAGGCCTTTATGGTGTAGTTCACAATTCAGAGTCTTCAAAAGCTTGACCTTTAATAGACATTTGACCCCTGGTCAGTTTATTTTATACCATCATAAACTTATATTTCTCTGAAATTTTTTTGTATTCAATGAACCCATCAATTTTTAATTAAATCCCTTTTACAAAAATGCTGAATTGAAATATGGAAAACATGCACATCTGGGAATGGAGGGCTTTGGATGATGACAAAGCTCTCAAGGGGGGATCAGTAAAGTGACCCGTGACCAGCCTCACCTAATTAAGTCCCACCTTTCAAAGTTTGTAGCTCGAAGAGCACCAGCAGCTGGGGACCTGGACTGCAGCACAGGGGCCTTTAGGGACATTCCAGATCCAAGGTACAATCCTGCCTCTAGTCATGCCAGGTCCCATCTGCTTCACGTGCACCTTGATATTGTGTGTTAGTGCACACGCACACAGACACACATACACACACAAACACACACATTCACAACTAGGTGAAGAATTTCCTTTTGGAATCTGGTCAGACACAGTAACTGTCTCTTTGGAAGACTCCGGACTGTTGCTAATTAGACCTACAGTCCTGGCCATAGCTGTGTCTCTGTGGAGATGGACCCCTTGGCCATGGGCAGTATGCCAGTAGGCATGGATGAAGACCTCATGTGAACAGAGGCGAATGGCTTCAAACACGTTCCTGTCCCAGGCTGCAGGAGGAGGGAACTAATGTAGAGAAGCGAAACTTTCAGAGCCCTCACAAAAGAAAGCAATTCGACAGGGCAGGAGAGTCAATGGAGGACCACGCGTGTTCAGGCCCATGTCTGGAGAACACCAGGCGGGCAGCAGAAGTCCTACTGCAGAAGTGTTTCTTAAGTAGAGAATTCTGAATGCTCCCAATGCAAATAACTGATCCAAAAAATGGTGGAAATGCTAATTACCTTTGATTGATCTTTATAAAACATGTGTATTGAAACCCCACATGGTCTCCATAAGTAAATATATTATGTGTGAAGAGAACTTTAGAAGGTAGCACCAAGCAAACCGAGAGGGATCTAGACTCGTGCCTAAGCACCACTAGACACATGTCTGTGTGTACTTCAGCAGGTGGCCGGCAGGCCTTATGAGCTCCACAGCTGATCACTGAGAGGTGGAGAACCTGATCCCTGACTCAGTTTCACTTATTGGAATATTTTAAGGGTGTTTAACCCAGACTCTGCCACAGTTTGGATTGGAGTGTCCCAAGGCCACATGTGGAAGGCATGGGAACCAGCTGTGGTGCTGCAGGGAGATGGTGGAGCCCTCTGGAGGCTGTGGGGGGAATGAGTCTTTGAGCTGCCCTGGAGAGGCAGGTGGGGAGCCCCTCACACTCTCTGCTTCCCAGATGCCAGTGGGGGGGGACTTGACCTCTCTGTGCATTCCTTCCACCATGTGGGTTCTGCCACAGGCACAGATGGTTGAGGCCAACTGACCATGGGCTGGGACCTCTGAAGCCATGACTCCATCTTCTCATACCTAAGGAGGTCGTCTCGGGTGTGGTGTCACAGTGACAGAAGGTGACAGTGACCAACACAGGATCTAAAACACGATCATTTCAACATGAAGTATGAGTGAGACTTCATTCGTAGGTTTCATAGCAGGGTTTAAAATTCACTTATATGAAATATGATATGTCAAGAGCTTTGTAATGTTTTCAATAGCTAATAATAAAAAAATTTAAAAATAAATAAATAAATAAATAAAAATAAAATAAAATTCACTTATGTAATTATTCCCCATTTTGGTCACAAAGCTTTCACTGGACCTCCCTGTGGTAGGCCAGGTGCTCATTCAGAGTGATGGCACTGGTTTCTAAATTGCATCTATCACTTGTGTTATGGTCCTGCTTGACAGGGGTAATTGGGAAGAAATGTGACCTGTGTGTGTGTGCTGCTCTTTGCTGGGTGTCATATGGCTGTTCAGAGACTCTGTGGTGCATAATTACTGCCCATAGCAATCATGAGCACCTATGTGCCAGAGGTTCCTCTAGGGACTTAATACACGTTCCTCATTTATGAAGCCCTGAGGAGTTCTCTACACTGTGGCCTGCTGTCTTTATTTTACACTGAGGAGCAGGTGAGACTTGGTTCAGATGGGACTCTGGTAGAAAGCACTATTGTGACTGGTTCCTTCAGGGAAGGGGAGAGAGAGACATGGACAAATGAGACGGAGATACAAGTAGACTCCCATGGTCACCCATGGAGAACCAGTCAAGGCAAAGCAATCACTTCAAAGCCCATGTTCAGCACACAGAGGGCCCCTGAGCCCACATCTGTGATGAAGACTCAGGCCTGAGCCTTGACAGCATTTGGATCTGGTGAAGCACCTGAGTGTAAACTCCACCCCTAGCCAGGTGTGGTGCTGCACCCCTGTAATCCCAGTGGCTTGAGAGGCTGACGCAGGAGGATTGTAAGTTCAAGGCCAGACTCAGCGACTTAGTGAGGCCCTAAGAAACTTAGTGAGTCACTGGCACTAATAAATAAATAAATAAATAAATAGACAAAAAAATAAAAATATTTTAAAAAGGGGTGGGGATGTGGCTCAATGGTCAAGTGCCCTGAGGTTTAACGCTCCCCACATACCAAAACCAACTCACCCATTCCCATAACATTATGGAAGCACAAAACTGCCTCGTGCTGGGTTGTCAATGTATTGGTGTGTATTCCTTAGCGTGGGTGAAGTGACTGTATCAGCAACTGACCTTAAATGGAAAGAGGATCGTGCTATTCTGGGTTCTATTTATATAATGCAAGAAAAAAATTCCTTCAATTTTCTGTGTGTGATTTTTTAAATATTCACTGAAGTAAAAAATAACAGAGTGCCTCCTTCTTTTCTGAATTTTTATCCAGATCTGCATGAAGGAATCAAGCCACCAGCACAGAGGTGGCCTCACTACAACTTACTCCCACCTTGTTCTGACCCGTCTGCACACCCAGTCCCCCACTTTCCATAGGAGGCTCAGTGTCTGTACACTCGTTGTCACTTGAGGCTGGAGGTGACACAGGCTCTACAGGCCCATGGACCTCCCTGTGGTAGGCCAGGTGCTCAAGCAGGCTGGCAGCTGGGTGTGGTCCCCGGGGTCTCAGGGCTGCTCAGGACAGGGACTGGCACCTCCAGTTGAGCCTGGATCCACAGGCCCCACCCTGCTCTCTCATGTTCCCAGACCTTGGAGTACCCCTGTGCTATGGCGCCACGTGCCCTCCTCCTTCCATCCCTCCGCCTAGGAACACGGTCTAGTCAAGGCCTCCTGGGGTCCTTTTCTATGTATGGAGTGGCCGCCTCTCTCCTGAGGATCTTGCTCTTCCTCTGTGGAAACTGAGTCCTGGCCCATACAACACCGCCTGCCTCTGCCCTCCCTTGCTGCGGGTGAAAGAGGGTGTCAAAGAATAGAAAGTAACAGTGACCTGCTCTTGCATTCTTCCTCTTTTATTTTAAATTCATTTGGTATTCCGAGCCCCTGTCATGTAAACCGCCATGTACCCAGGTGTGCACGCACTGTGCTCACAGAGTCCCATTGCTGGGGTGAGAACGTGACACCCCCATCTGGTCTTCTTTCACTGCATCATGAGCTGTAGCCAGGCTGTGAATAGAGAACACAGGATTACAGCTGAATGGGTACTCCATGTTTGGCCAGTCTAAAGCATGCATGCCTGTGATTGATCGAAGGGCCACAAAGAGGGATTTCTAGAAAGCAAAATAGAGACAATTACATCAAGTATGTGTGGATTCAGAAGTAGATTTTCCACGGCATTAAAATAGAAAGCAAAGGCTTTCTGTGGCACAGAAGTCTTGAATCTTGTCTTCCCTTTAATGTGTGGTGCACGACGGGTGTGGTGATCTATTTGCATTAAAAATAGAAAATTCCATACTTCCTGTAGGATCTCGTGGATAGCTTGCTAGCTAGACGACAAATGCTCTTAGATTTTATTTTCCTAATCTCCACCTTAAATGGAAAGAGGATCGCGCTATTCTGCAATGTTCACCCAGGAGCAGAGGCTTTGCCAGACCAGCAGGTGACTAGCCCTTGGAAGAAGACTCCTGTTTGGCGGGACGCTGATGGAGATAAGCCACAGAGACACCTGGAGCCTGGCTCCGCGACAGCCTCTCCTTTGGAGAGCTCACCTGGGTTCTGTGGGCAAGTGCTGTCACGCCCTTGGCGGGCACCTCGCGCTCCAGGTCAAAGTGAGCAGTTTGTACGCACCTCCAGCAGAGCTCGAGCTCTGCCCGGAGATCCTCAGAAGAGGGTCTTCCAGAGACCAGGAACCAAGGGCGCCTGGCTCGGTTCACAAAATGGAGCGCGAAGCCCGCGCAGTGCCCTGCGGCTGACCTCAGGCAAGCATCCGCGGGGTCTTCCTCCTCTTCACAGACTCAGTGTGGACCTCAGCGTCTTCCCCATCCTGAACCTGTTCTTGGCGTTGACCTTGGAACAGCCTGGCTGCCGCTCTCCTGGCCCACACGCTTGGGTGCTTCAGGTGATGGGAAGAGCGCAGTCGGTTGGGTGCAGAGACAAGATGCCCAGCACAGGTCCAGCGCTCCTGGTGTTCTGAGATCTCAGAGATTGGGCCGGGCGCTCGGATTAAACCGAATCTGATGATCTGAAGACAGAGCCGGCATCCTCCTTGGCAGGAAGCTCCTTTTCTTCTAGAGTCTTGCATATACTGCTCCTCTCCCTTCTGGCTGGTGGAGTCTCTGCTGAGAAGTCTGCTGATAATACAATGGAAGCTCCCTCCTATCTCCCCAGTCACTTTGTCCCTCTTTTAGGGTTCTCTGTGTGACTTTTGGAAGTTTTCTTATAAGGTGCCTTTGCATTGGTCTTTTTTGGATTTATTTTATTGGATTTTCACAAGTTTGTACATACATTTCATTCCTAAAACTTTGAAAGTTTTCTACCACGATTCTGTTTTAGGACATCTGGCTCTTTCCCTCTCTTCTCCTCTGGGAATTCCCTTGATCCACAAGCTAATGCCCCAGCATTCCCTGCTTTCTCTTCACTTTGCTCTATCTAATTTTTCTTTCTTTCTTTCTTTTTCTTTTCTTTTTTTGTTTGTTTGTTTCCCCCTTTGCCTTGATAATCTTAAATTACCTGTATCCATGGTTGCTGATTCTTGGGTTTGTTCAAGTCTGCTATTAAATACCTCTAGTAAATTTGTCAATTCAGTTATTATATTTTTCAAATCAAAATTTGATATCTTCTTTTTATTGGCAGCATCATTTTCCTGATTTTGTTTAGTTATCTACATGTGTTATTTTTTAAGTACATTGAACGTTGATAGTAAGGTGGTTCTTATTTCCTCCTCAGGGAATTCACAAACCTCAGTGTCTCTAGGGTTAGTTTCAGGAGATTTATTCTGTTGCATTTATTGATTCATGTTTCATGGGTTTTTTTTTTTTTTTTTGTAATTTTGTGATTTTTTTTCTTTCTCTCCCTGTTGGTATTTGGGCATTTGCAATGAAAATCAAACATCTCTTAAAGTCTTTATGAGTGGTTCACACACAGGAGAAGGCTTTTACCAATCATGCCAGCTAGAGAGTAGGGAGGACTTGTTAATGTTTCTGAGGACCTTTCTTCTCTGGACATTTGTGTGTTAATCTCAGTTGAAGTCTTTCCACCCACCCCCATTTTCTTTGCAATCTCTCCCCCCTCCCACCATCCACCCCCTTGCAGTTCATAATTTTTCAGCCCTGGCTAGCATTTTCTCGTGGTGATGCAGTTTCTGGAAGTGGCTGCTGTACTCACCTTGGCTCTGTGTGCTGAGACAGCCATTGTGCCAGCTCCCCTCCCAGCTGAAACTCAAGAAAGGCTGAACCAGCCACTCAAAATGCTCTCAAACACAGGATGCTGAATGCACAGGACACTCTTCCCTTCCCCGAGGGAGAAGCCACAAGTTGGACTTTTCTCCCAATACCCCCTCTCTCTGCTGGCCACGGAGGGGCTCTAGAGGACAAGCAGAGAGCACCTCAGCACACTGAGGCCTGGGTGCTGCACCCTGTCAGCTGTACCTGGTGCTGTCACATGGTATTATGATATCACTGTCTCCGTGGAGGAGAGGGCCTGGAGAATTCTATTTCCCTTCTTGCTCTAAAAAAAAGTAATGTTTTTTTAAAGTTCAGAATTGGGGAGCAAGCTCTTCCATGACATATCTAAAGAAATAAAATATGAATTCTTTTGCACAGAAAGTCCAGAGAGCTCCATGTGCGTATCAAAATCCAGTATCTGACCAGATACCTCAACATAAGTGTGAAGGAGTGGGCTGCCCATAAATCCCACCGAGGTCAGCAATGCTGTGGGGGAAAAGTGAAAATTGTCAAATAAGAAACAATGTGTCAAAATAGATGTCAAATAATTAACAAAGTTTAAAGAAATCATCACTGACCCAAATTTGAATAAAATCACTTGGGTTTCAGAATCGAGGAATTGTCCCTGTGATGCAAATCTTGGTAGATTACATTTTTTTTCACTGAGAGCTAGGGTTGTGGTTTGGTGACAGAGCACTTGCCTGGCACTTGTGAGGCACTGGGCTCGATCCTCAGCACCACATAAAAATGAATAAGCAAAATAAACATATTGTGTCCACGTATAGCTAAAAAAATATTTAAATTTTTTTTTCTCTGAGCCTAGGAAGAACTTGGCTGCCCTTGATCCTCCTTATTAAACATCAGTGCCTGCTGAAAAGCAACCTTTATGTTTACATTTCCTAATACTTAGGCTGAAAACTGATCCCCAGTAGATGGTCCTTGGTGCTGGGGATTGTGGGAAATCATTAGATCATGGGGGTGGGTTGTGCCTACAAGAAGTCCAAGCCAGCCTTGCTCCTCCACATGAGGAGTCAAGGAGGCGTAGCCATCAGCCAACCATGCAGGGTGCTCATCAGGAAAGACCATGTTGCCCTGGTATCAGATGTCCTCTCCCAGAGCTGAGAAGAGCCTGCATCGGGAAGCTCTGCAGGATGGTGTGCTCCATAAGCACCCAGAACTGGTGAGGAGCACCCTGGCCTCACAGCCCCCGTCCCTGCTCTGCAGTGTGAAGTTGTCTCCCCACACTGCACAGCAGCTTGAGCCATAAAGGTCCTCAGGCAGAGGAACACTGCTGGGCCATCTCCCTCTAGTCCACAAGCCCCAGCTTGACTGCCTCCAGACTCCCCACAGGGCTGATCTGACTGTGTAGTGTCTCCACAAAGGCTAAGCTAGACTTTCCGTCTCCCACACAATAAGAATGTGTCTTGATAAGTTTAAAATATATAAAAGGGCAGTATGGATAATGATGAAGGCATCGATAAATTGATAAAATAGAGGCAAAATAACTGGCAATCCCAAATACCAACTTTAACTACTAGAATATCCATAACAATAATGAAGACAAGAATTGAGGAAATGACAGGTTGATGAAGTTTTTATAACATCTGATTTCATAATAATAAAGCTGATGACAAAATAGAAATGAGAACATAATAAGGTTTTATTTGTAATATGAGTAAATACAAGGAAAATATAGGCATAACTGAAAGATTTTCTGCCATATTGTAAAGATATTGAGAGCAAGAATTGTGTGTTCTTTCCAACATTTCTCAGCTTTTCTGAGACTTTAGTGGCTGCAAATCTGTTCGCACCAGGTATGATTGAAGAGAATTTGCAGGGACAAAGATTTTAGGCTCATGATAATTTCATACTGCTGCAGTCATACGGTGTCACCAACATCTTATCCAAAAACAGAAGTAGTTCATTATTTTATAGTTTCTAGACTTAGAATGGCAGCAACGCTCACACCATGCTGAACCCCAGCAGAGCTGCATTCCTGACTGGGGTCTCCATTGGGTGTGCTTCCTCCGCCCCCCATGGCTGGATGTGACTGTCTCTGCAGCTTACCACCTTGCATCTCCAGTGCCAGCGATGCAGGTCCGGCCTCCCACAGCACATCTTTCCCTCTAGGCAAGTCTTAGGAGGCCCATGGCTTGTAGGGTTGACATGCTTAGATGGCGACACCTGGGCAATCTGCCCATTCCACACATCCACATCACATCCGCAAGGTCCCTTCTGCAAGGTGAAGGAATGTGTGCACCGGTTCCTCAGAGCTGGAGCCTGGCAGCTTGTAAGCCTCATCCAGAGCCCACCATGTGCTTCTGAGCAAATTACATGGAAACACTGGAGGAACACGTGTCCAGCTCACATAGGTTCTGAGGTCATGGAGCTGATCACAAACCTGAAAATCTCATTCCTGAACTTTTAAGTTAAATTGAGTACTTGAGTCAAGATATTGATTTATTTACATTACATCACGAAGATCTACATAATTATTAAAAACACACACAGCAACAACAAAAAGACATGTCACTGATCCTTCCTACAAACTAGTTCTCTTGTTTCCCCCATAATACTTATGACACAGTTTCCATAAATCTTCCACAGAGAGGCTTTGACGTCCTTGTTCCTCAGGCTGTATATCACAGGGTTCAAAGATGGAGGCATCACGGAATAGAGAACAGACACCAGAAAGTCCACAGGATGCGGGGATTCCGGCACTGGCTTCAAATAGGCAGTGATGCCTGTCACAAAAAATGTGGTCACCACTATGAGATGGGGTGTGCAGCTGGAGAAGGCTCTTGACCGTCCTTGTGAGGATGGCATTCTTGTGACAGTTTTGAAAATGTACACATATGAAAATCCAATGGACACAACACAGAAAAGTCCAAATGTGACTCCAATGACCACAGTAACATCAATGGTGACATGTGACTTTGAGCAAGAAATCTTCAGCAGAGAGGGGACATCACAGAAAAATTGTGGGAGTTTTCTGGAGCCACAGAAAGATAAAGAGAAAGCTCCTGCAGAGTATAAGACCCCAAAGATGCCCCCAAGGAACCAGGAGACAGCTACCATCTGCACACAGAGCCCCTTGTTCATAATGACGTCATAGTGCAGGGGGTGGCAGATGGCCACATAGCGGTCGTAGGACATGGCCGTGAGGGTGAAAAGCTCAGTCCCAGCAAACTGAGTCACCAACCAGACCTGTGAGACACATCCTGGGAAAGAGATGGTGCTCCTGTGGCCCAAGGAGCTCACAATGAAGTTGGGGACAGTGACTGAGACAAGGCAAGCATCCAGGAGGGACAAGTTCTTCAGGAAGAAGTACATGGGGGTGTGGAGACACTGGTCCACGGTGACTAGGAGGATGATGAGAAGGTTTCCCACTAGTGCCACCAGGTAAATCAGCAAGAACAGGAAGCCATGTACAAGCTGGAGCTCCTGGGCTTCGGAGAATAGTGTGAGGTAGAACTCCATCCCCACCGTGTGGTTGGCCGTGGACGCCATGCTGTGGACCTGATGGAGGGGAGGGGAGGGCGGACGTATGTCAGGTTCCCACTGAGCCTTGCTCTGGACCAACAGCCTGTGCTCACTGCTGCAGGGTCCAGCTCTGCTCTGCGATAACGCTTGCACCCATGGCTCTCCTGACACAGCAGACTCAACAACCTGCCCAGCTCCACTCCCGATGCGCGTCACAGCAATGCCAAGAAGGCAGATCAGGGAGAAAACTGAGAAACATGTCCTTTAGTGGACCTGACATATTTACAATAATGTTGACAACCTTATAAAATATATCCTGACTCATTAGCTGAACTATTAACTGAAGTTATTGGCATAACCCATTGAACCTATAAAGCAGCTCTAAGAGGGAATACTCACTGAGTCATATCAAAATAATCCTGTTCTTACTGTCTAGTGATGTTTTTTACACAGAGTAAAAATGTTCTTATTTTATTATTAAATGCATTAAATGGAAGTGTTATACAAATCACGCTCAGCAGGAGACCAAGCGCCACTAGAAGAGCTGAAGAACTTTCTGCTTATTTATTAAGAACTTCTTTATTTAAGCCTGTGGACCAAAATGGGATGGTGCTCTGAAGTTCTGGGCCCCGAGCTGATGTTACAAGGGGTTTTGATGGGAGATCTGACATCGTTTCATAACCGTCCCAACACTAGTGGGTTTGAATTCTTGCCTACATGACGGAAGAACATGCACAGGGAACTAGGTTAAGTAGTTCATGGGTGTAGAACAAGGACAGTACAACACCTGCGAGTGTTCTCATGAAGTGGCCCTCACCACAGGGAGCAGTAACTCAAGTTCCCTCCCAAAGATCTAAGCCTATAAGTTCACAGTTGACAGCTGTTAATTGGCCTAGCAATTAAGTGATGTACCTATGTTTGTACAGTGTTCAGAGAGTTACACAGTATAGGAGAATTAACCCTTTCTCCAGGCATAGACTCTTCCTCATAATGATGTTATAATTTCATTTCATTCAGGTCTGATATTTCCATCACAAATGTATAAAATTTAAAGTATAAAAATTAAAGCTTGCAAGGCACAGTAGTACACACTTGTAATCCCAGTGACTCTGGAGGCTGAGGCGGGAGGATCAAAAGCTCAAAGCCAGCCTTAGCAACTTATGGAGGCCCTAAGCAAGAATCTGTCTATAAATAAAATGGTTTTTTTTTAAAGGGCTGGGGATGTGGATCAATGGTTAAGCATCCCTGGGTTCAATTCCGGGTACCAAATAATTAAATTAATTAATTAATTAAAGGAAAAATTAAAAGTAAAGCTTTTGGCAAAAAGGAGAGATAAAAAGGGAAAGGAAATTTGTAATCACAGAGGTGTATCATTACAATGAAGAAACAATAGTGGTTATGGATGATACGTTGGAGGAGCATAGGGAATATGGGAGAATGTTCACCGTTCCTGCCCCAGAGGCTGTACAGAAACACACTGTGCAGGAGACTTTCCTTCTCCCACCCTCTCCCTCCCCTCCCTCCCTCCCCTCAGGTGACCAGCCAGACTGTGTCAGGCAAGATGCCACCATCTTCCTGCAGAGTCTGCAGTCAAGGCACACTTTCTTTTCTTTTTTAAATATTTTTTATATAAAATATCTTTATTTTATTTATTTATTTTACGTGGTGCTGAGGATCAAGCCCAGTGCCTCACACGTGTGAGGCAAGTGCTCTCCCACTAAGCCACAGCCCCAGCCCCAGCCCGATATTTTCATCTTAATCACACACTCACTTGGTGTGTTTCCAAAATTATTTGTCCTGAAGGAAATTAAGCCTTGTGGTAATTTTTGTTAAACCCCAAATAATCCTCTTAATTTGATGATGCTTCCTTTTGTGACCTGTGTGTACACTGGCTATCAAAACTGAGAAGTGTGTTCACTTCCCAGGAAGGAAAGACAGACCCACAGTGAGGACCACAGGGCAGGGGGCGGGGGTTTGCTAACTTAGAGATTTTCTGGGTCTCTTTGGCTCCAGTTCTTCTCATTGTAAAATAAAGAATTTGGATTTGGGGGCTGGGTTGTGGCTCAGTGGTAAAGTGTTTGCCTAGCGTGCTTGAGGCATAGAGTTCGATCCTCAGCACCACATAAATGTAAAATAATGATGCTGTGTCCACTTAAAACCAAAATATAAATATAAAAAAAGAATTTGGATTTTGTGATTCCCAAGAAAATTCTCTCTCTAAAAAAGAATCATTACTTTATGTGCATAATAATACCAACCCAACCCAGCATGCCCACGGGTCACCCCGACTGGATGCTCTAGATCCAGTGCCTGCCACCCCCACAGAGGTCCTTTCAGCTGAGCACTGGTGTCCTTAGCATAGTATGTAGGGAAATCAAGTTTAGCAAGCTTGAAAAGGGGCTCACCTCCCACAGTTCTCTGTGTTTGTCTTCAGTTATCCTGAATATTCTCTGTGCAAGATGACTGACTATTTGAGGTGAACCTAATTTTTCCCAGTAAAGAAGCTTAATGGCCTTTTCTTAGCTGTAATAAATATGTTCACATTAAGTTCCATATTAAAACAGTGTGAAGAGTTCTCGGTATCCCTGAGTCCCTTTGGCACAGGGCGGGGAGTGGGGACTTAAATTTATGGGGATGGATAATTAAGTTTGTAGGTTTTTGGTTTCAGTGTCTCATCTTTTCACTTATTACCTCAAGCTATATTTTTAAAAAGTAACATTTTTATACACAAAAAAAATGGTCTATCTGAAAAAATAAGTCAAGGAAACCATTCCATGAAAGGTTGCATTTTAAAAAGCACTGCAGTATAAATTTCACAAAGGAAGTGAAATATCTGTATTGAACCCCATAAAACATTGATGAAAGATATTGAAGAAGGTGCAAATAATGGAAAGATATCCAGTGTTCATGGATCAGAAACACTAATATCAAAAACAGCCACACTACTCAGATGATACACAGATTCAGTGTGACCTCTATCAAAATTCCAAAGGTGTTATTCATAGAAAGTAGAAAACAGCCCAATGATCCTTATGAAACTACAAAAGACCCCGAATAGCCTGCAAAGGAAAAGAAGCCACCATCTCCTAATTGTATCTGACCACCCAGGTTCTTTGCAGGAGCGTTCACATTAGTCAAGGCATAAAAACTAACCTAAATGACCAGGATTCTGCCCATGGGTAATGAAAATATGGTATACTGTTGGACTGAAAAATCATTCAGTCTTAAAAAGGAGATCCGGTCATCTACCAAATCCAGATGAACATGGAGGGCTTTATACTAAGTGAAATAAGTCAGAAAAAAAATCACCTGCCCTCACTTAGGTGTGGAGTATAAAACAGGAAGGAAATGGAGAGGAAGGCAATGAGGAGGAAAGGGAAAGGGAGGGGGGCAGAAGGGAAGGGAGAGGGAAATATGGGGGTGTCCAGGCAGAGAAAGCAGGAGAGACAGGGAGAGAGATCAGAGGACACAGAGTATCAGACATGAAGAAAGCACACCCTAGAAATCCAGTCACAGCATGGAGGCTAATGTAAGAAATGTAGCATATCTGAGGTTCCTGCTGAACAAGTGTATCTTAGCAGCTTGTCCAGGAAATACCCACAGGAAAAGCAGCAGGGTCTGTGAGATGAAGAATACTTACTTTGCTTGACGGTGGCCTTTTCTCAGTCTGTGTGTATCCCACAAAACTATGCTGTGTATCCTAAGTACACACAATAAAAGTTATTTTAAAGGTAAAATGTGTTTATCAGAAAGTCAATAAAAACATGTTACTACTAAAATACATGTAGTATAGTATTACATTTCCCATTGGATATGTATTAAATTTAGTATATCATCTAAAGCCATTTTATATTAAATCTCAACAAGAAAATGAAGAGCACAGCTAGATGTCATGAAATATGCAGTTGCTTAAGTTTGTGACAATAATGTTTTACAAGGGTGTGTGTGGCCAGAGCAATGTCCTATAGGAAGTGGAGGTGTGGCCAGTGCGGGCAGCAGCCAGGAGGCAAGGGTGGGGCTGACCCTGATGGGCAGGAGTGGAGGGCCGCTGATCAAACATGGTCCAAAAATGAAAATGAGCAGGTAGATAATGGGCAGCACTTAGGTTGCGTTTAATTTCACTGCATGGTATTGAATGATAATGGGCTGATCATCTTCCACGGGGAATTTGAATTAAAAAGTGGATCTTAAATGAGGAAAATTATTTTCACATTTGAGGTTACTTTTTTCTTTCCTGAAAAAAAGGCCTACTTTTATAGTTAGATTGTGCATGATCCTGTAAATGACGTCTCAACAAAATCCCCATTCCCAGATTTATGGGCAAGACTTAGTGGCACTTTATGGAATTTTAACATATGAAATGTAAGCAGCATACTCTACATATCAAGGAGCGTGTAACAATCTTATTTCCGTGTAATGGGCTCTTCAGTGCACGCACACTTCACAGCACGCTAACCCGTGGGGAACTGGATACTGCATGGAGTGTGCTCTTCCCTGGGCTCTTTCCACTCCTCCTTTGGCTACTTGCATGCCCTGACTTTCGGCACTCCCCATCCTGTGCATACTTGGAGGCCCATTTGAAATGCCACATTTCCTCCTATGGTTCCTGGGGTCCTCCCGGCTCCCACACAAATCTACCCCATGACCACGCTCCATGCTTTCCAAGAACGCAAAACCCCACCTGAAAGAGCAAGGTGCTGAGTGGGGCCACGATTCCTGAGCTCAGTGCTGGGGTGAGCTCTATGACCAGAATATCACTTTCTCAGTACTTCTCTTACCTGTCATAAACTAAAGTGGATTATGACCACTATTTCATGTAAGAGGTGGTGTGCAAAGTCATCTACCCTCTGTCACACATTTCTAATACTTTGAACATTGCTGCAGCTGCTGCACAGGAAGTCAACTGGCTGGGGCAGGAGAAGTTGCACAGCCCAACCACAGCTTGCAGAAAGTCTTGCAAGACTGAGTGCCCGTGGGCAGGTGCACAGCAGCACTCCAGGCGAAACTGCTGGATTGCATCTGCCTCTGAGTGATGTGGCCAATGAGCTCCCTCAAATCCCCCATCCACATGACGGGGACATATCTGCCTGGGCAAAAGGAAGCCTGCCATTGAAGCCCTTACAATAGATACTTGCCACAGGGCCACTGTGACAGTGAAGCGAGGGACCAGGGAGGGCACTTTGGGGCTCTCTAGAGCACTCCTATATGTGAATTTTAGCTGACCATGTTCTGTTAACATTCATGCTGTCCATGTTTTATCTTATTACTGGCCTAGGGCTGAGATTTGTGAGGTCCCAGATTGGGGGTCCTCTTCCATAATGCAGGAGTGAGCTGAGTTCCAGGTGAGCCTGAGTGTGCCCTCTAGGCTGCCCCCTCCCCTTGCTTCAGCTGACTTGGACACACCATTTCCAGAGGTCAGGAAGCTAAGAGCCCCCTAGCTTTGCTGTAGAGGATACCTGGAGATGTGGATGATGTTGGTCACAGTGGCCTAAGCTGGAAGCCACTCGTGTCTGTCTAAAACCAGTGGAAACCACTGACCTTGGGCCTGCTGAGATTCCAACACCTGATGTCTTTGACATTGGAGGGCAAGCCTCTGCCTCACCAGGCTAAGGCTCCCATTTTTTGAAACATGTGTCCTATGAAGAACTGGGATATTTGGCTCCTCGTGACTACCAGTGGCTCCTCTTTCCCTGGCCTCTAGTCACCTTTCCCAAGCCTTAGACTACCTGCCACTCTATTGCACAAGGATCCATAAACTCTGTCCTTGGGGAGTGGACACTAGGCTTGCTCCTGCCTCCCTCATGGGCTGCTTCGTGAATAGATCCCAAATTCTGCCAAGTTCATCTTTGCAGTGACTGGCACCTGCACAAGGGGCACAGTGGGCCTAGCCGAATAGCAGAGGCACTGATTCATGTGGCTTTTGTTCTTCTCAGCATCTCTCTGTCTGCTCTGACCTTTGAATGAGTTGGCCATTCAATGTTGCTATGAGAAAATGGTAAGTTTAAATTATTACTGTGGATCTCACCATTTATCTGAAAAGTGGGCAGCACCATTTTAAGTGCAAATCTTTATGCTGATCCAACAAGTCACACAACTCACAGTTCACATCTGTAAATGCATATGCGGAGACTGCACAAAACTAACTTCATTTGTTTTTATTTCACTTCTTGGTATTTACATATGCTGCTGAAGCTCCCATCTGAAGGTTGCTGGCAAGGGGCTAAAAGCAGAGACCACCTTTCCCACTAGCAGCATCCTTCTCCCTCCACCCACATCCTCACTTTCAGGAGAGAGTTGCTAAGGCAGAGAATGAGGTGAGAAGCACCGTGGGATTCCTAGGTGCTGCTTCCTTCCCACCTGCTTGTTCCTGGGTCCAGAGCAAGTTAGGTAGGAGTGAGAGTGGATCTCATGACTCAGCCCACTCCAAGGCCAGATGCTCACACTCTCCTCTTGGCCTTGAGTCTTGCTGAAACCCCACCCCTGTGGGTCCACCTGAATGCCCTGCTCAGGGGCAAAGCGAATGCTGTATGCAAATTGGGAAGCAAGAAAAGTCAACTCTGCCTTAAAGAAGAATCAAATGTATGAAATATGATATGTCAAGAGCTTTGTAATGTTTTGAACAACCAATAAAAAAAAAGAAGAATGAAATTATGGCATTTTCAGATAAATGGATGGAGCTAGAGGACATTATGCTAAGTGAAGTAAGCCAACCCCAAAAAAAACAAAGGCCGGATGTTTTCTCTGATAAGCAGATGATGATCCATAGTGCAGCAGGGGGATAGGGAAGAATGAAGGAATTTTGATTTGTGTAGAGGGGAGTGTAAGGAGGGTTGGGGCTGTGGGGATGGGAAGGATGGTAGAAAGAGAGACATTATTACCCCATATACATGGATGATTACACTACTGGAGTGACTCTGAACCATGAACAGCCATAGGAATGAGAAATTGTGCTCCATTTGTGTACTATATGTAAAAATGCATTCTATTGTAAAATTAATTGATTGATTTAAAAAAAAAACATGTTCAGGGAGTAAAATATTAAGTTTTAAGATAGCTGGGCTGGGGATGCAGCTCAGTAGTAGAGGCTGGCCTAGCACATGTGAGGCCCTGAGTTCAATCATCAGTATTGCAAAGAAAAAAAATTTAAGATGGCAACAATAGCAATAAACCTAGCACAAGGCCCTTCTGAGCAAGGTCAGAGGCCCACAAAGATGGTCTTATTCAAGATTTTTGGGTGGAGGATTTGGGTCTCTAGAGTCCCCAGTGCACCATGCAGAGTCTGTGGTCAGTGACTGGATGCGTGTAGGAGTCACTCATTTTGAATGCTGAAGTTTGAATTAGATGAACAAGGTCTGAAATAAAGCCTGCCAAGAAGCAAACTTTGAGATTCAGCTGAGATTTCCAAGAAGAATATTAAGTGTAATTTCCCTCCTTAAATAGTGGTATGATTCTTCATAGGAAAACTGTGAGGAAAGACACACCAAAGGAAGAACTCCTAAACAGAAAGAAGCCTCCAGTGGTGATCTAAGAAATTACCAGTACATTCCCTGCTTGTTCACTCTCTGGCTGGGGAACTTTGGCTGAGGTCTGCAGGTCCCTCCCCAGCCTGTGCTGGCTCAGCCCTCCTCCCCCTCTGCATCCCCTGGAGCATGAGCCAGCCTCACCTGCACCCGAGCAGTGGCCTCAGCCCTGGTGACTGAAGGACATGCAGTTTCCAGCAGAAGCCAGGGAGCCCTCCCAGGTACCCCTTCAAGTACACAGATGCAGATAAGGCACTTCTCTGGATCCAAAGATGTGCAGGTGAGCTCAGGTGTTGTGTCTACCTCTGGGCTCTAGATGGAGGATGAGGCCACTGTTCCTGTAGCCCTCCAAGCTGTGCTCCTAGGATGTCATGGTGCTCCAGAGCCATGGGGGAGTGGGACCAGCTGCCCTGCACTCTCCTGGTCTGCTGCAGGCAGCCCTCAGGGGGCTCTAAGGAGGTGATTTCTGTGTCACATCAGACCCTGGTTTCCTTAGCAGAGTAAATCTGATGAGATCACAGACCTTTAGCTCAGAATCTGGACTGTTCTAATACCAGCACCTGCCTGATTCCAGACTTCACAGACAGGAATTTCATCCCAGGAGATCAAAATCTCCCAATGGACACTTTGGAGTAAAACAAAAAGAGGTGATTCCACCTACTCCTCAGTCAGCCTCGAGAAATGACCCCAAAAGTCCTCTAAGTGCTTCAAATGGTTTTAGGGAAAAAATGTCAACATGAAGAAAGAAACTGTTTCCTAGAAATAAGCCACCAGCTAGTCAAAAATAAGGCTGTGTTCTCTCTAGTGTCCTTGGCACCCTTTTTGGGAGCCACTTGGCTGTCCATGTGGGCTTGGTTCTGGAACTCAGTTCTGTACCACTGGTCTGTGTCAGTTTTTATGGTGGTACCATGCTGTTCTGGTTACCAAAGCTCTGCGACATATGGAAATCAGAGATTGTGACGCCTTCTACTTTCTTATTTTTGTTCAAGATTGCTTTGGCTATGTAGAGGTGTTTTTTTGTTGTTGTTGTTTTGTGTGTGTGTGTGTTGGGGGGGATGCTTGCTTTTGAACTTGAATATTGTTTTCTTTTATCTCTGTGAAGAATATCATTGCAATTAATAATTGCATAAAATATTAAATACTTGAGGAAAAACTGGCAAAAGTGGAAAGTTGCATCCTCTGGAAACTAATGAAACCCTCACTGAGGACAATGCAAGAAGTGTTGAGCGAATGCAGAGGGACACTGAGTGTGGTCATGCTGGGAATCTACAAAGTCAAAGGCTCCACATTTCCAGCAGAGACCCCTCCCCAGCTCTGCCAGCTCCTCTAATGCAGCCCCAGAGCTGTGTTGTTCCCTGTAGTCCCAGAACCTTCCTGCTTCTGGTCCCTCTGCACAGGCTGGCTGGGCTTAAGGGTGCACTGATTCTGACCAACTGCATGGTGGAGAGAGGCGTGGGCTTCTCTGTGAGGCCAGTCCTAGGGAAGCCTGGGTGCACCATGGACCCTGGAAGGTGGTGTCCAATGTGCCCTGGACTGGCCCTCCTGCTGCTCTCTCACTGCATGGTCTCTTCCACCATAGCTAACTCCCCAACATGTGCCAGAAGTCGTTTCAGATCTCACCAGCAGCTCTCCACCGGTAGGTGCCCGGAACCCATGGCTCCTGTGTCTGCAGGTTCCCTCTCTGCACCCATGAGGTTCAGCAGCTGCCCTCTCTGTATCACCTGGGGGCATCTCCAGACTCCCCTGCACCCTGAGCAGTGGCCTCAGTGTTGGTGACTGGCATATCCCCGTTCCAGCAGCAGCTGGGTGCCCTCCCAGGTAGCCCTGGTACCACCCTCAGCCTCAAGCACCAGGTCTCCAGCGCCCCCTGTTGCTTCTCTAAATCCCAGGAGGCCCCGCTGTTGCACAGGTCATGCTCCTGGCTGGGCCGCCGCCAGAGGTGAGGCCAATGACTACTGTGCTGCCCCCCACCCCCCCCCCCCACCCCCGCGGTGGCAGCAGCTACCTTCTTCACAGGCAGCTGTGACTGGTAGGGAGACAAGGAAACCCCGGCCCGCAGACCTTGCTCTGAGCTCCTTTCCACTGACACATTTCTGGGAGGCACTAGTAGGCGAATTGCCCTGCAGCAAAGCAAATCCACACTTGAGGGGAAGGAAACACCCCGCGGTGCCGGAAAGCTGAGCCACCCGGGCAGGAGCCCTGAGGGAACCAGCCAGGTGCATCCCACGAGGTGAAACCCCTGACTCCAAAAGTGGAGGTGTCTTAGGGAAATATCACTTCGTCTCCAACCAAGGACAGAGGCAGGAGTGTTCAACTATTTTTCCATCTTTTAAGTTTTTTGTTTTCCCACCAGTAATATTCTCTTTAGAAGGGGCATAATTTTTTGAAAAGTAGTTCATAAAAGTGTTTGTGATTTCATCTCAGCATACTGTGATCATCGTTTTAATATAAAGGTGGAATTTATACAAAATAATATGCATCCATTTGAGAACAGTTTGGTGAGTGGGAAAATATGTATACACAATATAATAATATATATAAATATATAGAGAAATATATAATATTATAAGTATATTTAATTAATAATTAATATATTTAATTTATAATTAAAATTATAAATATATAATTAATATTTTATTGCACATAATTATTTATGTTTACATATCATATTGATATATTCATATTTCATGAATTCAAAATGAAGGTTAAAATTTTTCTATCAACCATGATATTATGGCAATTTTCAGTCAATATTCCATTGACCTTACCTTGTCTGTGTCACTACAGATTTCTCTTTGTTTCCAGAGTTTCATCTCTATGAGACATGTCACCTGCACTCTCTCCTGTGGGTCTTCTGACATAAGCAGAATGATTTTGAAATTCTATCTGTTGGCTTACTGTCAGATGTTTAGGCTGTGTGATGAACAATCCTGTTATGCAATTTCAATTATGAATTATTGTGTAATTCTCTTGGACAATTCACTAACGATACCACACTCAATAAAGTTTATGTTAACTTTAACTTCTTACAAAGTGGCTACCTTCTGCCAGAAGTGTATCAGAGTCCACCTACTTTATATGGTGCCAGTAGGTGGCAGATCACCCCATGCACTCAGTTGTGTATGCTTTTCTTGGAATGGGATAATATGATAATCTAATTTTGCATTTTTTAAAACCACAATATTAAATATATCAATGTGCTTATTGGCTATTTACATATTTTCTTGGGTGATGTGATTTTTTTTTTTTTAGTTCTCCGCGGACACAACATCTTTGTTGGTATGTGGTGCTAAGGATCGAACCCGTCGCATGCATGCCAGGCGAGCGCGATACCACTTGAGCCACATCCCCAGCCCATGTGATGAATTTTTGAAGTGATAAAGTAGAAAGTATTTTTCTTCTTTAATTCAACAATCCTGGGCCACTTTAATTGCCTTGTTTTTCTTTTTCTTTTTTTTTTTTTTTCTTAAATCCTTTTTATTTTCCTTTGTGACACTGCAGAATGAGCCCAGGGGCACACACTACCACTGAGCTACATTCCCAAACATTTTTTTTACTTTTTATCTTGAGTCAGGGTCTAACTTAAGTTGTTGAGGCTGGCCTCAAACTTGCAATCCTCCTGCCTCAGCTTCCCAGTCGCTGGGATGGCCAGCGAACATAACCTGCCTGGTTTTTGAGTCTTACACTGGCCTGGTTTTGACCTTGTCTCCCAGATGCGAATAGAGAAAGTAGCTGGAGTGAAACTTGGAACGACGATATCACTCTAGGACACTAGAGGGCGCCGTGGGTCGGGCTTCCGGAGAGAAGATCTGCAGGGAAGCGCAGCTCCGGCCCTGGGTCCCCTTAACCTGTGGTCGCCGCATCAGGTGGCAGCTCACCTTCACGAGAGCCGCACCCCCGGTGTTGGAGTGACCGGAGAGCTGAGGCTGCCCAGCGCCGTCCTGTAGAGCAGCCCGGCTGGATGCAGCAGCCCGGGGCTCCTCTCCTGCTCCCTGCCCAGGTGAGTGTGTGGGGAGCGGCTGGGCTGGGTGGAGAGGGCAACGCTGAAGCTCCGCCCCTCGCCTGTTTCCCGGGCCACTTCTCTGCCCAGTGACTTCTGGGGGACCATCACCCTCCCCTGTAGCCCAGGGCCGCGGCCAGCTGGGTCCAGCATCACCACTTCCCCAAACCTCCAGGCCTAACAGGTCACTGGCTCTGGGATCCAGAGCCCTGCCAGATTCTCAGCCTCCCTGGCTGGAGACAGGCTGCCCGCACCAGCGCAGGGGGCTAGCCTGAGCATGGAGCCTGCTCTTCCTGTGCTCTGGGGAGCAGCAGCCACATCCACAGGGACACAGCCTGCTGAGTGACACACACACCCTGGCTCAGCCTTGCCCTTTGCTCCTAGGACCCTCCTGCCTTCTTACCAGAGGCTGTGTGTAGCCCCAGGGCTCAGGAGGCTGATCACCACCTTGGGGGAAGAGGCCAACACCCTACTCCTGAGTTTCCCTTCTTTTTTTAGGTTTATGCTAAAAATGTGATGTTGAAGTCAGTGCAACAATATGTCACCAATTGTACAAATTAAAGGACAAGGTGACCACACACACACACACACACACACACTCACACAAGTGTGTCTAAATTCATGTCAGCCAGTGGTCATTTATCACACAAAATATTTGACAAAATAACCATATAAAACCACTATGATTTTATATGAAAATATTAACATAGCTGCAAAATTTAAAGAAAAACTTAGAAAAACAATGTTACACCAATTATGTATATCTCTTCTATTGACCTTTGAGAAAATTCTGAAACAAAACAGAGCACATATGCATTCAAAAATGGCTAACTTATGAAATATAAACGTGTCTAAGGTGAGCACAGCTCAGAAGCTCCAGCTCTGGGGCACACTCTCCAGGACCTGGGGGCCACACCAGCTCCAGGGCTCACTGTGCACGTGGCTGAGTTTGCTATAACCTCACCACACTTAGGGGATTCTTCAGGTAACCTGACCACGAGGGCATCAGTGCATCAGGAGTAAACAACAGGACACAACCCTGAGGTTGCTGAGCAAGACCTGAAGTTCAGCAGAGGAGAGGGCTCCTTACCACCCTGCACCTGAGCTCCCTGAGACAGCATCCCCTCCACATCCAGGGTCTGGGAAGCCTTGAGAGATTCAGGTCTATGAGACACCTGCACTGGGGGTCAGCACCAGACCCCACCCAGAGACTTTGTGCTCCATTCTCAACAGGCATTACCCAGGCAACCCCAGGGCTGAGGCGTGTCAGAGGCAGATTCAGGAGACAGCTGATCTGGTGGGAAAGACACTTTGACAGCAGAGCAAGATGGCTGGGAGTCAAGCACTCAAAGTCCATAGACATCACAGCTCTTTTATTGCACCATTAGCTGCTGAAGGTGAAAAGTCACATTTCTTTTTTCTTTCTGATTTCACAGCCCCTTGCTCTGTCTCCAGCTGAGCAGTTATACTTCAGTGACTCCCAGAAATGCCTTTCCTTGGGTCCTGTCTCATTGTTGGAATCTACCTGGAGTTTCTTCATGGTCACTACTGGAATCATATCTTCTATTGACAGAGGAGCCTTTAGAGACACAGTGGGAAGTCATTAGCTGCAGGGAGGACACACTGTCCATACCTCGCCCTGCTCCTCCCCTGGCTTCTCAGAACTCACCAGGGCTCTGTGTGGTCAGAGATTCAGCAGTCAAGGCTCACACCTGCAAAACCTCACAACTCAAGGTGTCACTCCCACATGCCTAGGATCATTGCAGCCCTCAGAGCCAGTCCTGTGAGCTGTGAGCTACCACTGCAATGAACACACTATGTTAAGGACTCCAAGGAAGGGACCCAGGCCAGGCCCAGACCTCTGCCCATCAGACAGTTCTGAGAGGGTGGGAGTTTCCTCTGCATGGGAACAGCACTGTTGGGACCCTGGACTGTGTTTAGTTTGGGAGAAGGACTGGGATGGTTACTTTGCTTCATGGTAATTAATGTAAATTCAGCAGGGCATCTGGCTCATGTCCATCACTCAGGGGAGGGCTCCTCTGGAGATGACACTTAAGAAAGAAGGGGCCTCTCCTCCCCTTACAGGTATTTATCAATAGCCTGCATGTGCAGAATTGTCTGCCTCTCTCTGAGGCCCAGGGACACAAAGGCCAATATTGGGGTCCTTGAGGAATTCCCAGCAGGGGGCATGTTTGTAAATAGAGGTGAAGAGCTGAGCCCAGCCACCCCTGTGCTGGACAGGAGCAGGGCAGCAGGAGCAGGGCAGGGATCACATTGCTCTGTCCAGGAGCCTCCTCATCATGCCTTACCCTGGATCACACCCTGAGCAGGACCCTGGAATAGCTGAGGAGGGTCCTTTCCTCACCTGAGCTGGACCAGATGTTTACGGGGTGTATCATCAGAGATGCCTTGAGCCTAGATGGGCTGCTCAGGGCTGAGCTCTGGATGAGGAACAATGAGGACACAGTGCCTGCTTCTACAGTGACCAGCATGACCAGGGTCCCTCTGTTAGGAGACAGACAGATGTGAATGGTGGGACCACGAGGTTAAGAGAGGTTAAGAGAATGATTCTATCAAATGGGCCCACCATGCTGACCCCCACATGCTTTCTTTTCCAAGAAGCAATTTAGCTGCAGCCCTGCCTGGCCTAAGTAGACAGGATATGTCACATTGTGTAGCAAACTACCTGTTCACTGCAGGAGAAATGCAGGCACAAAATAATGTTGATAAGAGGAACCCAAGTTACCCTGAAGGAGGTGACTTCTGTGACCAGATCCCAGATTCTGTGACCACTCTGGGAGATGAGGCCAGTTCCTCCTAAACTGCTGACCTGACCTGCAACCCCTGCCTCTGCCAGTGGCCCTGGGGGGAGGAACAGGAAGCAAGCTCCAGCCTCCAGGCTTCAAGGGAGACTTGCACAAGTGCTCACAGCAGACACAGGGCTGCCCCTGCTCCCTGTGCCTAGGGAGGGACACAGTGTCCAGGCACCAACAGCCTGGGCTGGGGCAGGCCATGCTGTGCTCATCTCCTCCTCTTAGCACAGGGAACCCCCCTCCCCTCCCAGGCCAGGTGTCTTGCTGTCTTCCTGCTGCCCCTAGAAATCCTCCCTCTGCAGCCCAAGGCCAGGGGCTGCCTGCAGGTGCCCCCATTTACATGTCAATCCCACACAGAAGGGCCCCCCTCAGTGCCCCTGGGAACCTAGGATTCAGAGGAAAAGGAATTCCAGGGCAGTGTGGCCATGAGAAGGGAGCTGCAGATCTGGGCCAACAGGAGGCATTTCCCAGTCCAGTGGTCTCAGCTTGTGCTGACCCCTGCAGGCCATCAGGTGCTAATTACTATAATGTACTCCCCAGGAATTGGCAATGCAAAGGGAAAACCAAACCTGAGTCCACTTATATTTACATTTACCTGAAACACCCACAGTCCTTTGTTCAGTCTTTCAGAAGAGCCCAGGATGTGCTTCCCCAGGGAGGCTGGACAGGGACACTGGGGACTGTCCTATCACAGGTTGAGGTCACCCTCCCTCCAAAACAGAGCCTGCCTTTCCTCCTCCCATGCAGGAGGCCATGTCCCACCCTGAGCCTCCGCCCCTGAAGGAGGCCTCTCTCCTCTGCTGGCCACAGTGTTTCTGGCACCACACAGATACCACGGTGGGTGCCAGACATGGGAAGAAGACTGTCCACATGTGGTGACATTTTCTATTTGGGGCGACATGAAGTGAAGAGTCACAGCTCAGGTGGGGAAGCCTGGAGTGAGCCTCCCCAGGCCTCCTCAGGCTCCTCCTCTCTCAGGTCCCCACCAGGGCTGGGTGGCAGGTGCTGCCCTGCGTCTAGCTGCAGAAGGAAGGAGCCCTGCCCAGCTCTCCAGGTGTTCAAGACCAGGGCAGGGCATTCTGATCCCTCCTGCAAAACCACATTCAGGGAAAGAGGGAAGGGACAGGTGTGAAGCCCCAGGGGACCCCACCACTGGAGGCCACATTATATGGAAGAGCAGGAACTTGGGATCCTGCAGACTCAGTCCTGGTCAGCACCCCACATGTGGGGCCCAGCCACAGGGGTGAACATCCTAATGGATGCTGAGCCCACAGCAGAGGTTAAAGTCTCCCCAGGAAGATGGTTGTGCAGAGTGTATGGGACTTGGAGGTGAGGACCTGCCTGCAGCACAGTTCCCCACCCAGGTCCTGTGGGCAGCAGGGTCCTCCAGCTCCCCTGGGCTTTGCTGGTCTTCCCATCACCACTCATACTCCAGTAGGGATCATAAGCCACCCAGGCAGAGGACCAGCAGTGTGAAGTGAGGCTCCTCTTGACACATGGGGCCCCCAGTGCTCTTACTCTGATGTTCAGGGGCTGGTGCTGCTTCTTAGGTGATGCTGAAGGGTTCATCCGTCCACTGATGAGTGTGTCCTGGAGTGAACACATTTAAAGTGAGCTGTGCACTTTGAGGCAGTGGAGAGGTATTGACTCATGATGTAGCTCATACAGACATGCACCTGTTATCTGTGAGCCACATGGTGGAACGTTCATGTGTGAATTTATTTAAAAATAAACCAACAAATAACCACATCTACTTTTTAAGAAGTAAGGTTTACTTACCTTGGCATTAGAGGGGCCTCTTTCTGCAGCCAGGCCCCAGGAGGCCAGGAGGACACAGAGTACCTGTCAGCAAGCACATTGGTGGGGCTGCTCATGAATTCCTCAGGGAGTTGGCTCCATGTGGACACAGGACCAGAGTGGACAGAGGAGTTTGCTTCACCAGCCTGGACTGAGCTGCTGCTGGGCCACTGTCCTGGGCAGAAGAAGCCTGGAGAGGGAGGAGAAGACAGGAATAGGGCTCAGGTCCTCAGCTGTGCAGCTGAAGGACATTCGGGTCAGCCTGAAATGTTGAGTCCACAGATGGCGCTGGCCTATGAGCTGTGCTTTCTTGGACGCTCATGGCTCCCATTCTTCCTGTTGGCCGATACAAAGTTCCTAGTCCAGGGTGGAATTGCTGCTGAGATTGAGAGTTTAAATTCAGATGCCCGTGTTCACTGGTGCCCCATAGAGTCTCCTGAGTCACAGTGGGGCTTCAGGGAGGTCGTGGAGAGGGCCCTTAGCACACCTGCAGATGGGGTGGGTAGGAACTGTGTTCCTGTAGATGAGCCAGTGCAGAGACAGAAGAAGAGCAGAGGGCCTAAGCATCTAGGTGCTGGTGCAGAGGGCCTGGGCTCAGACCAGCCTGGAGCTGTGGACCTGGGTAAGTCATGCAATCCTGTGTCCTGGGTCCTCTGCACTGTCATTTGAGCCCTGAAATGTGCCTCCTTATTGGTATCATGAGGCTGAATGTAACCTGAAGCAGGTAAAGCTTTAGCATAAAATAGCTGCTCAGCATAAATGTGTGTGGCCTTTCAATTTTAAATATCTGGGAGGAAAAGCCACACACTGGCTAGTGGCTGCCTCCAGGGAGGGAGTTGGGTGGTTAAAGGCAGGGGAGGAGAAGGGCTCCTCTCCTCCACTGTCGGGTGTGGTGATCTGCAGCTTCTGGGAGCTTTTGCATCATGGCTTGTGATCCCTAAGTCGACCTGTGACATGGTCTGAGTAGAGAGATTCCACAGCTGAGGACATTTGCATTTACAAGAAGGGACATGCCAGAGATAGCAGACCTGGGACAGTAATGCAGCTGTTTCCCTGAGGACAGAGACCACCAAATCCTGAGACCTCTAGTCACACCCTGTACCACTGAACCTCGAGCTCCCCCCAAGCTCTTCCTCAAACATAATGACCAGGCATTTCTGCATGGAGAACAGCTGACACCTTAGAAGAGGTGGCTGAACACAAGGGCTCAGGTCCTTGACCAGCTCTGTCTCTATTGTGGTTCAGTCCCTGACCCCAAATGAGATGCACTTTACATCAAAGAATCTCCTCTGGAGGACAAGATGAGATTCGGCTGTGAGGCCACACTTCAGCAAGTTCCCAGTGCCAGCTACCTTGTGGTAGACCTTCCTGGTGTTGAGGACAGCATTTTGCAGACCAGCATCCACCTGGCTCTCCAACTGAATCAGAACATAGGACATTCCAAACCAACTGTCACTGCAAAGAGTCACTCCCTTCAACTGACCAAGGCTGGGCAAGCAGTTCCTGGTGACTCCTTGGTAAGTGTCACTGGGCTGGAGTTTCTGTGTCTTCTGAAGTAGGTCTGTGGTCCTCATTGTGTCACTTAACCTGGATTGAGAGCTGTCTCTGCAGCCTGGACCAAGTCCTGCTGTTGATGGACACGGGGTGTGGCTGCTCTGAGTGTGTCCTCCCTGCTCACTACTTCCTCACCAAGGGTGTGCCTGCACACTCTCATCCCTCCTGAGACCCCTCAGTGGCAGGAGACACAGCCCAATCTTCTCCTGGAGGGACACCTTGTGAGCCACAGACCATGTCCCTTAATTCAGGACTGTCCCTGAGGAGTACCCAGGTCCACCATCCCTCTGACACCAAATGTCCTCTGCATTAATTCAGTGGCAAGGTGCCTTCTCGCAACTCTTCCATTACTGATTCCAAACAGCAGTGATCCGTCGTTATGAACCCTGAGGAATTCCTATGAAAAAATGATTTTTTTTTTAAATCACTGAATCAAGATCGGGAATATATGGTCCTGGATTTCAGTAGCAGAGAAGCATTTGGCTTTTAGTTCCCATTTCCCATAATGTCTTGCTGAGCCTGGTAGCAGGATTCCCTTGGCCACATGAAACGGTGTGGTGGTGTCCCCTGTAGTCACTGAAGTTCTGCATACAGGACAAGCACATTTCTGCCTACAGTACTTGACAGAATTGCGGAGGCAGTGGGGCTGTGCACTGCTGCTGTGGAAAGAATGATCTGTGTCGCTGGGTCTTATCTGATGGCTGTTTTGCACACTGCAGAGCATGCACATGGTGAGCCACAGCCGGCTGTCTTGTTCTAACTGTGACAACATGAATACATGTACACAGGCATCTGTGGGAGCTGAGGAGGGGGCTGAGGAAAGGCGATTCTGCTCCAGCACAAAGCAAAGTTTGAATTCTCATAATAAGGAAATACTCGGTTCCTGTGTAATTCATCAAAAACACTTTGGTTTCTTGAGATATTAAAATAGCTGGGCATGGTGTTGCCCACCTGTAATCCTAGTAGCTCGGAGGCTTAGGCAGGAGGATAGAGAGTTCAAAACCACCCTCAGCAACTCAGTGAGGTCCTAAGCAACACATTGAGACCCTAAGCTCTCAGTGAGACCTTGTCTGAAAATAAAATACAAAAGATGCTGGGGATGTGGCACAGTGTAAGTACCATTGGGTTCAATCCCCAGTACACACACACACACACACACTCTGTAAACGTATATAAAAACCCACATGAATATAATCATTCAGAAACAAAATAAAAATGGATGCATGTAAACATAGAATGTACTTACATCACAATAAAATACCACATAATGCAATATTTAATATACCATTAAATTATACATACTTCTATTATTCAAGTAAAGATGCCAATAAATGAGATGTAAATCTGTAATTGTGTCATTGCTTCACAACTCTGTGGCTCTCTGTGAAACCAAGGGGTGACCATGGGGTATATATTCTATGGGGTGAATTTTATGGCATGTGAAGCATCCCTGGAGAAGGGTGTTCAAATGAATGGATCGGGTTCTCCTGTAGGGTGAAGGGGTACTTTATTTAAAACAGTTACAACATTTTCCAATAATCCTTGTAAAGAATTACAAGGGGGTTTTCAAGGTCTCAGCCATCCTTACTCACTAGCATGTTTTTTTCTGTCCTCCAAAGCCTAGAAGCCAGGACCATGGCGTGAGGAACAGGCTGCAGTCCGCGTCCCAGCTGGGGAGCCCCTGAGTGGGCAGAGCTAGCACCTCCTGCCAGTGGCAGTTCCACAGCCCAGAGCACAAGGCCAGTCCAGGCCCAGCCACCCATCAGAGCAGGACCAGGCCACCCCTCCTGCAACACAGCACACCCGGCACTTCACCAGCTTCTTCATCCACCAGCTCCTGTCTTTCCTTAACCACTCAAAGTAACGATGAAAGGGAAAATTCTGTTCATCGTCAGCTCCTTAAAAATCATCAGCAAACAAACCATGTTAGAAACAAAGGGCAAAAGTCAAACTCAATAAGAGTACTCTGCTTAATAAGTGTCTCGGGGACTGGGACCAGAGTTCCAGCACACCAGCCCTGGAGGGCATCCCCTGCCAGGGCCGGGCGCTCCCTGTGGTCCTCCCTGAGGGCTTCTCCCTTGTGCCCCTCAGCTCTTTCTCAGGGCCATGTCCCTTCTGGGACCAGTGTGGGACCCGATGCTGCAAAGCACCAAGTGAGCCTTCTTGACAGCCCTGGATTCCTCAGCATCACCTGAAACACAAATGCAACAAATTGAGCAAGACCTGGAGACAGAGCCCTTATTTCAGCTGAACCTGGCGGCTCCTTAGCAGAGCAAACTACTAGAGAGACAGGCCCCAGCCACTTCCAGGACTTAGAAGAGCCCCTGAGGACAGACACAGACCATCCTAGGAAGAGAGAACTTCTGTACCCATAAAATTCACCCAAGGGAGAAAGAACAATGACCCAGTGAAAAAACACTGGAATGTCTTGTCACAAGGATTGTGATGACTCCACACATAACAGTCTCTGAAAATAGGAAACGAGGGGCGACCACCACCCCAGGCCATTTTTGACACTGTATCCCTTATTTCTGCTTGCCTGCTAACTCTGGCTAGCGCTGCCAGTACGTGGTGAGGGGAATCAGGGGGTCTGTCCTTGCCTTCCTCTGCCTTTGAGGGAAAGGTGGTCATTCTTTGTCTATAAGTCCGTTAGCTGTGGTTTTCATAAACACATTTCTTGGGTTGCTTTGAGTTCCTCCTACTCTTAATTTCTTGATGAATACTGTTAGGAAAGGGTATTAAACTTCATGAAACGTTTTTCCATGTGTGCTAAGATTGCTGTGTGACTTTTAATCTTCACCTTTCCATGCTGCGAATCACTGAGGTGCCTACAGGGATTGTCCTCCAAGCCAGGGATAAATCCCGCTTCATAGAGGTGTTGGATGTTTCTAACGTATCGGCGCATCTTTTCCTACAGTTAGTTTAGGATCTTTAATATCCAGGTTCCTCTGATATGGCCCTGGCTTTTATTGTGCTCAGGTGACTTTGTGTGGCTTTGAGTGTAGCTTACTCTGGTCTCAGCAAGAACAGTTCGTAAGTTTTCCCTAGTATGCTTTTTGGAAGATATTTTAAAAATTGATATTCTTAAGTGTTACTTAAAACAGTCACAACATTTTCCAATAATCCTTGAAAGAATTGCAATGGGGTTTTCAAGGTTCCAGCCATCTGATCCTGGAACTTCCTTTATTGGGAACTTTTTAACTCTCCGTTCAATCTCCTCTTAGCTGTTGGTCTGTTCCTATTTCTTACATTTGTTGATCCAGTCTACAGAGGCTCTAGATTTCTTGGAATTTATCCATTTCTTCTGTTTACCCTATTTATTGGGAAACATTTGTTAATCCCAGTCATTTATGATCCTTTTTTTCTGCAGGAACTGTTATAAAGTCTCCTTTTCTAAATATTTAGGTGAATTTTCTCTTTTTAAATTTATTTCACATAGAAGTTTGTCGATTTGGGTGACTTTTCAATTTTACCACTCTTTTCCTTTTTCTATTTTTACATTCTCAGTTTCATTGTTTTTCTTTCCTGTATTTATTATTTCCTTCTCTCTGCTGATTTGGGGTCTGGGTTTCCTTGGGGCTGCTCCTGAGCTTACTGAGACATCTTGTGTGATAGGGAGCTGTGGCTGGAGAAGGCGGGTCATGGGGATGTGTCTTTGGGGTGTGTATTTTGTCGTGGTGAGGGGAACCCCTCTTTCTCTGTTTCCTGGTGCCATGTCCCCAGCTGCTTTCCACTGCCACACTTTTCCGCCATGATGTTCTACCTCACCTTGGGCCCAGAGGCTATGGAGTTGGCCATCTAGGGACTGAGACTTCTGAGACCCCCAAATAAACTCCTCCTCCTCTAACTGCTTGTCAGGTCTTCTGATCCCAGGAGTGAGAAAGCCGGCTACAACATGTGGTGATGTTCTTTGAGACTTTCCTCTTCATCTTTTTGTTTTGTTTTGTTTTTGCATAAAGTGCATTTATGCACATCTTGAGACTTGTGTAAAACTTCTTATAGTAGTCTTTTATTAAGCTGATAGCAACTTATCTTTATGTATTTCTGATTCAGTTCTCTTAATGTTAACACATTTTTTTGGCGATAGCTGACCTTAGTACTTTTGCCTTTTAATTTAATTAAGTGTCCTACATGCTACCATTTCTGTTAGTCAGCTTTCTCATCACTGTGACAAACGACTGACAAGAACAATATATAGAGAGCAGGAAAACTTTCTCTGACCATGGTGTCAAAGGTCTCAGTCCATAGAGGGCTGACTCCCTAGCTCTGGGCCCAAGGTGAGGTAGAACATCACAGTAGGCAGGGTGGTGGAGAAAGCCACTCGGGAAGAGGGAAGCAGAGAGCACCACGGACCAGGGACAAAACAGAAACCCAAAGGCACACTCCAGTGACCCAGCTCCTCAGCCACACGCCACCTCCCAAGTCACCACCCAGTGAATCTGTCAGTGGATTAATGCACTGACCAGGTTTTGGCTCTTGGAATCTAATCCTTTCACCCCTGAAGCGTGTGCACTGCCTCACCATGAGCTTGGGGGACACCACACCTCCCAGCCATGACAACTACAGTGTTTTGTTGTTCTGAACTTGCCTGCATATCTGCCCTCCCTGAGATGCATATTCTTTCAGATGTCGTCCTTTGCAGTTTGGGGCTTTCCTTTCAACTTGAGCTGTACCATTAGTGCTTTCTGTGAAGCCTTCCTGCAGGGCCAGCTGCTGGACCCCCAGGGAGGGCTCTTGCTTTCTGGATTCTATATGGTACACTGCCCTCCCAAAATACTGAGACCCGAGTAATCAATCTTATAATTATTTTCCATTTATCATCTAAGGACTGAGTAAATATTTTAAAAATTAAATACTATTTTAATTGTACATATTTACAGGGCACAGCATGAATTTTCAAGGCATGTGTATAAACTACAATGATCAAATTTGGGTATCAACATTTCCATCTCTCCAATTTTTTAATCTTTGAAAAGTTTTGCAGCATTACATAGTTTAATTATGACTAAATTAACTTGTTGCAAATAATTTCAGAATAAATATGCTATGATTCAGAAAATATTTAGCAATATTGATATCTCAAATGAAACCTCCATAAATTAAAATTGAAGGGACTCATAGGTCATATCATCTGATTTATTCAATGAAATTTTTTAAAAAACCCACAAAACTACAAATTATATGATACTCAAAGCAATTTAAATACGTGAAAATGAAAAATAAAACTCCAAAAGAAATTACAACATTGAGTAGATATTGCATTAAATCTAATTTGGCAATTCATTTGGAAGATGAAAAGCAAATGAGAACTAAGAACTCCGTAGTTTCACTCACTACAGAAATCACGCTGCGGAGCGCCCTCTGCTGGATGACCGCCCATGGCCCATGTGTAGGGAATACAGCCGGGTTTAGTTTCTGTTTCCTTCTCCTGTTTTATGTCCATCTGAATAAAAAGAGGACTCCTCGTTTTATAGCTTAACTGTGAAACCGTGTGGACTCTCAAGAGTATTTCAGTTTATTTGGATCCATAATGTAAACTTTACTCTGTTCAAATTTGTGTAATTTTTTCCTTACCGTGGGTGAAGTTAGTTTTCCCTAATTTTTTCCCCCAAAGTACCTAAAATGTTCTCATAATAATTTTAACATATGCCCAAAATTAAGGTTATTTAATAAATTCTGACATAAGCAACAATATTAGAAAAAAACTTTGTTCAAATAAAACATAATAGATTCAACTAAAGAAATCCAGGAAATAAATTTTGTTCTATAATGGATTAAAGGTTTAAAAAATGAGAAAATGTCAGGTGAATTTAATAGTTCATACAAATGCAAAATAATTCATACACATATAGGCAGATGGGAATATTGATAAATATTTATTTCTAAACTGTTTCAAGGTAAGAAAATTTGCATGTTAATAAATGTACTAAGTAGTACCATGAAGGGGAAAATTCAGGGATCTTTTGTATCTAAATTGAACAGTTCCTAGTGAATTGTGTTGATTAACCACCATTCTGGGTAAAATTAATAGAATCTGTAGGTTTGTTCACAGTTGGTTAGAACAGATTTGACCCATCTTTGTGCATGAAGAGCCCTCAAGGAAGTCATGGAAGTAAAGGTCTGGGATCCTGGGTCAATGAGATTCTGGGGCCCCTTACTTACTTTGACAGATAAGAACGTGGCATGAAATGCAGTGGTCAGTTTTACTGTCTCCCAGGTAAATGCTGTGTTAGATTGACCATTTGTCTTCCCAGCCCTCTTTGAAGTCTGATGCCTGGTGTCTGATAGTAGGACCAGGGTCCAGGGAGCACCTTCTTCTTGCTTTCAGGTGGTTCTCTGGGGGCCCCCAGCCTTTGCGTGCTCTCAGTATTCACGGATAAAGGGTGGTGCTACACACGGCAGGTGAGACCCAGAGCCTCAGCGCCCGGGTGCCCATGACGAAAGCCAGGCATCCTCGCCAAGGTCCCTTCTGCAAGCCCCAATCGTGCGGAGACGTCACGGGTCAGCGTGTTTCACCGCAGGCAGTCGGTGATGCGCCCCTTACACTCTTACCCAAGACCTTGGGTAACCAGAGCTCACCGACACATGTGCACCTCGTAAAATGAGGTTCTGTCATTGTTCCATCTGAATTCCATCTCATTGGCTGAAGTGTAGATTCTTACATGGAGATCTGCTCGTAAAATGAGGTTCTGTCATTGTCCCACCCTCCTGCTCCATAACAAGAAGCACTAAGGAATCTTATTAAAACTTCTCAAAGGAACGGGGCGACCCAGGAGTGTAGCAGCTGTGTCTGTGGCTGAGTGCCCTCTGCCCCTCTCCCTCCTGCTCTCCAACCCTGCATCCACGGAACCTCGATTCCACCGACTGGGAAAGAGGAACCGCAGATTGATCCATGAGTTTAGTCCTGAGAGCCTAAGGTCAGAGGCAAGATTTTCTGTGTAGTAAATTGTTTGGGATTGGACAAAGTTCATACCAATAGCTTAAAATTCAAGAATTTGCTAGGGCAAAGATATCGAGGTGAGGTCTGAAGTGTCACTGGGTAGATTTTCACTAACCAAGCCTTATTTTCATAAGTCTGAGGACTCCCATTGGAAATGTTCCCAGATAGTTGGCTCCTTGAATCTCCTGCATCAAATACTGAAGTCAGTTACTGTTCTGCACGCTTACCTTCCTGAGCTGGAACTTGGTAGAACACCTGGTGGTGCAGACCTGGGTGTTCTCAGCTCCCTGGACCCTCATCTGAGTACTGTCCTCCTCAGTTGAAGGACAGACTATTCCTGTCCATAAGGAGCTATTCAGACCTGCCCAGGCTGGCTGGATGGCTATTGCCTACGGGGTCCCCTTCCTCGTCATTCCACCTTCCAACAGTGCCAGCAGCATTCGGATCAGATCAACACAACCCAGAATTCCATCTCAGTGGCTGAAGTGTAGATTCTTACATGGAGATCTGCTGTTTCACCTTTTTGGAGTAAGATCCCAAAGATCTCTTTGTCGAGAGGGGAAACAGATGAGGCCCGTAGCCCTGTATGTTCTAAGCCATCTAGATCATTCTAGATCATCCTAGATCATCCTAAAAGAGCACATGTTTCCCTAGAAGCCTTCCTGTCCAGTTGGCTCTGCTGCCAAAGCAGCACCAGTCCTTGGGGAAGAACAGCGAGTAGGGTTACAGTTTGAACATGGAATTTTCTCCAGAGATCGTGCACTGCAGGGCGTTCCTCAGGGTGGCAGGGTAGGTGTGTAGGATGTTCAAGAGGTGGGATCTGGGATGAAGTGACTGGGCTGGGGCACACTGCCCTGGAGGGGGCTGATGTTGGTCTCACAGTGAGTGGGGCCTTGAGGGAGCGAGTTATCAAGAAGACAAGACTGGCCCTGCCTGAGCTCTGGCTCCTCCCCACCATGATGCCCCCTCTCCAAGAACCTTAGGGAGCGCTGCACTAATGTAACCCAATCCTGGATCTTTGGTCTCCAAGCTATAAGCGAGATAAATCTCTTTCCTTCATCAGTGCACAGCTTTAAGAATTTTGTTATAACAGCAGAAAATGGATGAAGACACTAATTTTTTACCAAAATACAGCCACATTAGTGTCCAGTAGTATAGCTTTGGTGCCATGTGAATGCTCTTAGCCATAGACACCAACTGCCTCAGCTAAATGAGAGATGGTCCTCTCTTGGACCTCAGACACCACAGTTTCTGTCCCATGCCACTAGACTGGTGCCACAGTCAGGCCAGCAAGCCCTCCCTGTACTGCCCTACAGGCAAAAGTCTTCTCACACTAAAGTGAACCCATAAAGTTTGAAAGAACGGACAGCTCCTTCAAATGCAGACACCTTTTTAAGCTACAAGAGTCACGAAGAACCAGGGAATCATAATGCCACACAAGGAGCATAGTAAGTGTTCGGTAACTGACCCCAAAGAATCAGAAATCATGAAAAAACAGAAACACAACCTACCAAAACATTTAGGGTAAACCAAAGCAGTTCTAAGAAGGAAGCATATAGTGAATAAACACTTTAAAAACCAGAGCCAGGCATGGTGGCGTGTGCCTGTAATCCATGAGGATTACCAGTTGGGAGGCTGAGGCAGGGGGATCACAAGTTAAAAGTCAGCCTCAGCAACTTATTGAGGCCCCAAGCAAGTTAATAAAAGTAAAAAGGGCTGGAGATGTGGCTCCGTGGTAAAGCACCCCTGGATTCAATTCTTCATACCTAAATAAATAAATAAAAGAAAAATCCCAAATGAATAATTTAATGTTACACTTCAAGTAGCCAAAAAAAAAAAAAGAACAAATTAAGCCCAAACTCAGTAAGGAGAAAAGAACAAAGATTGAATGGAAAATAAATGAAATAGAGACCAGAAAAACAATAGAAAAGAGCAACAAAAATAACACTTTTTTTGATAAAATAAACAACAGTAACCAAACTTTAGCAGTAATATGAAAAAGAGAGAAGACTCAAATCAATAAAATCAGAAATAAATGCAGCAACGTTATAAATAATACTAAAGAAATACAAAGAGTTATAGTAGACACAATAATAATAATAATATCCACAATTATATAACAATGAATTGGATGACCTTGAATATGTGGATAGACTCCTAGACACGTTCAGCCTGCAGCTTTCCTTGTGAGGTGGCCATGAGGCTGTGGTTAGGGCCATAGATGCCCACAGGCCCATGTGCCAAGGTATGGCATCTGGCTCTGGTCTGCAGGATGTTTTAGGCCACTGGTGGGCCTTGTGGAAGGAACACAGGTCCCAAAGGCATGTCGTGAAGGGGATATCAGATCCATACCCTGCCTCTCTCCCTTTATGTTACATTTAATAAATGAATTCAGTAAAATTTGCAGGATGTAAAACCAAATACAAATCACAAAAATGTACTCCCTGAAAAGGAAATAAAATAACATTACAATAAAATAAGACAAAAATTTAAACACTCAAGAATAAATTTAACCAAGGAGGTTAAAGTATGTACCCTTTGTTATCACAAAGTGGCCAAGCAGGGTTCAAACTTCACGGATCAGCACAGCCTTTATTTAGCGGTGAAGTCATGCCTCTGGTGGACATGCTTTCCTGATGGAAAATAAGCCACTGGTGAAAGGTGGCGTCTGTGTTTCTATGTGCTACACTGAAAGGTGACTTGATTATTGACGGAGTGTGTTAGTTTGGGCACTCAGGAAACAAGTTTGTGAGAATTTGAGTTTTTTCCCCACTGGGCAATATTTTTTCCTTGGATAAGAATGGAGGATCTGGGGTCAATGTTCAGTGCTCCTCTCCTTCAGGGTCCCATTGTACTTCACTGGGAAAGGATTATTTTGGGGGATGGATCAATGCTTTGGCTTCCTCCCAGAGACTGCCACTCCAGGCTTGGTGGATGTCTCCTTCCCAGGTATGGTCTTATCACTGGATGATGTTGGCTTCCTTCCCAGGGACTGTCCTGTCACTGAAAGAGGACATATTGGGACAGGATCAGTGTTATCCCTATGTTGCCTTCTTCCTCACTCCATCTTCCCAGGCCACACTGTTTGGGGGTTTGTCATTTTCCATATCTTACACCCTTAAGTCCATAAGACATTGGTGCAAACAATTGAAGAAGATAATCAGTAAATAGAAAGTTACTCTATATAGATGGATGGAAAGAATTAATATTCAAATTTCCATAATACTCACAGGGATCTATGTATGTAGTGAAATCACCATGAAAATATTAATGCTCCATCAAAATAGAAAAAGATGCAAAAATTTATATGGAACCACAGAAGAACCCAAATAACTACATCAAATCTGAGCATTTTAACAAAGTCTCATGTTCTCTGATATCAAAATATACTACAAAGCTACAGAGACCCAAACAGTGTAGTACTGACATAAAAACACACATGTAGATGAATACAGCAAAATAGAGATCTCAGGAGAAAGCCCACTCACATTTTCCATAAAACTGATTTTCCTAAAGTTACCAAGAATACGCCACAGGGAAATGATAGCCTCTCAAGTAACTGGTGCCAGGAAAACTGGATATTCACTGATGGGGATGGGATTGGGCCTTTATTTGATAGCACATATAAAATTCAAAATGTATTGGATAGTTAAATTTTAGAGCTGAAACCATAAAACTACCAGATAAATCAGGCAAGAAACTTTCTTGACATTGGGCTTAGAGAATTTTTAATGGGACCCCAAAGCACAAGCAATAGAAGCAAAGATGTGAATGTGCCAAACTAAAAAGCTTGTAGCCAACAAACAAATTAATCAATTAAATGAAAGGTCAACTTGCAGAATGGGAGAATGTATTTGCAGACCGTATATCTGATAAGGGTGCCCTATCCAAAAAACATAAAGTATTCAGGAGCAAAGAAACAACCCAATTTAAAGAACTCAAGGCAGGGCTGTGGGTGTAGCTCAGTGGCAGAACATTTGTCTAGCATGCCCAGGTCCTGGATTCCATCCCCAGCATTGCAGAAAAGAAAAAAGAAAACAACAAAATTAAAAAAAAAAAAAAAAAAAAAACAACCAAGGCAAAGGGCCTAAACAAATGCTTTTCAAAGGAAGCCAGACAAATAATCTACTCTGTAAGAGAAAAAATGTCCAACATCAGGGATCCTCATGCAGATTAAAATCACAATGAAGTGCGACCTCACACCTCCTGGAGCTGCACTTGTCAAAAAGGCAAAGAGTAGCCAGTCTTGGCAAAGGTGTGGAGAAAAGGGAGCCCTGTCCAGTGCCGGTAGGAATGTAATTAACAATCCTTGTGGAAAATATGCAAGCTTCTTAAAAGTTAAACATGGCTCAGAAAAAAAAAAATGAAAATGAAAATTATTTTTTATAATTTAACAGAAATTTTTATTTATTCCACATATAGAGGCAATATAGGTTTGAGGAAAATGTTACGGATTCTCTAACCAAGGTGCAGGGGGCAATTCTTGTTTCTGCTGATCTCAGCATATAAAAATATTTGCATGTAAAATAGTTAAAAGTTTGTTTCAGCTGTGTGATGGTGGGCATGTTCCTGAATTCCCATTTTCACATCCGTGGAGTGTGGATGAAACAGCAGAAATATTGCAAAGTTATCATGAGTCCATATATATCTGGGTATAACATAAAATATCTAAACTGTCTCCCAGAATGCCATTGTAGAAAAAGTTACTGGATTTTATTGTTTAACAGCTTAAGAGAAAAAAAAGGTGACCATTTCAGTGGATACTTTATAAAACTGGGTTTCATTTCCTGATAAATTCATAGAAATGACTAATGAAAGAAAAGTACGCTTAATATATTTGGCCCTCATCTACAACACGCATTCCTGTTCCCTGCTTGTTTGGGGCTCTTTGATGACTAGCTAAATCTGGTACCAGGACAGAAGTGTGTCCTCCAACAAACCCTTAGTAACCCCGTGAAGAACGACAGGCTCTATATGAGGCACGCGAATGAGTTAGGGGAGAAGAGGTCGCCTCAAGAGGTTGCCTTTACGGAATTTTTAACTATTTTATATGCAAATATTTTTATATTCCGAGGAAGTATTTGAAGTCCAACAAGCTGCAGTATGGCCGGTTTTCTCTTTCTCCCATTCCACAATTTCCAGTATGTCTTGGTCATTTCGGGGTCGGTTGCGCACCATCTTTTTGTCCCGGAGTGCTGTTCGGGTTTGCTTGGTCCTTCACAGATGCGCAGTGACCACCAGGAAGCTCTCCTTCTGCCGAGGACGGATCTTCCCACACAGCCCCCCACCGCTGCTCTGATCTCCCTGTTTCTCAGACTGCAGATGGTGGGAGGCAGAACGTGTGCGCCAAAGCAATCACCAAGTCCTGCGCAGAGGAAGCCTCCGCAGCTGGCGCCACGGCTGCACAGAGCCCGGTGGTCGGGAAGAGCACGGTGACCAGCAGCTGCGGAGAGCAGGTGAAGATGGCCTTCGCTCAGCTCTCCACCGAGGGGAGAAGATTCAGAAGAGGCGATCATAAGAACAAAGCACCCCAGCACCAAGCACGAGCTCAGAGCCAGGGCCTCAAATTCCACCAAGAAAACCTCACAGGAAACCAGGGCCAGCACTTGAGAGGTGTTGCAGAAAAACTGGTGGATCCCGCTGGATCTTGAAATGCGCTTCCAAAATACGTTGCCAATGTGGACGCCGCGTAGGAAAAGCAACTTAGCCAGGCCGCGGCTGCCACCTGGTGGCATTTTGCTGGGGTTATCGTGGCTCCATAGTGGAGATAGTGACAGATGGCCAGATAGCGGTCATAGGACATGACCGTGAGAAAGGCCAGCTATGCCCGAGCGGCACCGCAGCGCTAGGAGATGGAGGCTGGTGAGTCAGGGCGCCCCGCGCACACTGGGGGAGAGTGACTGGGACATAGCACAGGTCCAGAAAGGTCAGGCTCCACAGGAAGAAATACAGGGGCGTGAGAGTGAGGGCAGCCAGGGTGAGCAGGTTTTCCGCCACCACGGCAAGGTAAAGCAGCAGGAGCAGTCCTCTGGGACCAGCGGCAGCCCCCGGTTGTCGGAGAGGCCCAGGAGCAGGAATTCAGCTACCTCTGAGAGATTGTCCACATGGCAGGGAAACCTGCGAGCTGCTTATCAAGCGGAAGACATGCACCAAATTAAAATGAGGGGCTGGGGCTGCAGCTCAGTGATTGAGGGCTTCCTCGCATGAGTGAGGCACTGGGTGCCACCCTCAGCACCACATGAAAATAAATGAATAAATCAAAGATATTGTGTCCATCTACAATTTTAAAAAAATATTTTAAAAAATTAAAATGAGTTTTTAGAAAATGAAACCTGAGTGTGTAGAAATGCGTCCTGCATTAGTTGAGACTATTGGATTTCTTAAGTACATGGGTGGAGGTAGACTTTTATTTTTTTACATGGACATATTTTTGAGAGAGATATGCCTATAAAAATTAGTAACTCATTTCCAAAAGATTTTATTGATGAAGTTTATGTCCTATGCTGTATTCCTCAAACATGAGATCAAGAATTTTGCATCAAATGAAACTATGTGAAAAATTCTCAGATTTCAAGTTTCAAGGTAAATAACTGAATAAGAATTTGTGAGTTTTTTGTGTCTTTTATTTGTGTTTTCGATGACCGTGTGTTTGTGACTATAGTTCTACTCCTGGAGGGAAACAGCCTGCCCAGCTTGTTGTGCAATAACGTTGGTGGTAAGTGATGCTACAATGAGGATTTACCACTTAAGTCAAGGAAGGAATTGGAACTTTGACTTCACAGCTGTGAATGATTCTGATCCTAGAGAGGACAGTTTATTTTGTTTCAGGGCACAAGCTACACAGCAGTCATGACAATGCTCTCAGTGCCAGCTGCTGACAACCGTAGAGCACGTACACAACTCACAATGGCACAATAAAATGGATTTGTCAGTCTTGTCATTCTACAGAAGAAACGGGCCTGGCACATCAACTGACTTTCCCAATGTCTCTTGGAAAGCCAGAGGCCAAGCCAGTCGGCTATCAGGACAATCAATTCATGTCCAGCATGTGTTGCTAAAGCAGTCCAGAGCCCCCTACCCAGAAGACCTTTGCCATAGTTAAGCTTCTCTTCTTGTCAGATCAGCAGGATGTCTGCAGAGGTTATTGTGGTTTAAGTTTCCTCTTTCTGGTAAATGCCAGGCTTGTACACAAAAGATGTGACAGAGTAGAGTCTGAAAATTTGTTGTAAAAAAAAAAAAAAGATATCATCTCTGTTTTCTTGGTACAACTTGTGAAACCTGGGTCTGATCTGGGGGATGGAACAGAGAGCACTTGTCATGTAAACCTCAAAGTCCCCACACATACTGGGTACAAAGTTCAATAAATTTCCGAAGTCTTGGTTCAGAGGAAGAGTTCTTAGGTGAGAGCCACCTCTGAACCCTGCAGTCAAGAATCCTGCTTCCTGAAGAGCCCGCAGGTGTCCAGTCTCTTCTGTCCTACTTTATCAAAAACCTCCGCATCCTACTAACTCTCTTTAAGGGAGCACAGTTTCAAACAACCTGATTTCATGAAAATGAACATTTTTCTACAGGGTTCCTTAATTGATGGGTATATTTGCCCATTCTCAGTGGTATTTTCTGCATGTTTGAAACATCAGCCCATCTGCATCAAAAAATCCCTGTGCTTGGTTCTGTCCTCAGGACTTCAGAATATTGCCACTCAAAACAATTTATTAAGCTACTCCAATAAGAGGCAACCTTAAACTAGTCATTTTAAAACCAAGTTACTGATTAGCCCTCTTAAATCAGCATTGTTGTATTACCTTTTGTGACTAGTGGTGGACTCTGTAAAACACACACTGCTCCCTTTACAACAAAGTATGTCCTTCTCAAACTGCAGAAGCCAGAATCCATGATTTATGACAAATGACAGGACAATCATCTCTCCATGGGTTATAAATAATAGCTTGAGATATTTCATCATATCATTAATTAGCTGAAAAGACTGACCCTTACACAGCCCAGCAAGGAGCAAACATACTTGCAATGCAAGTACTCTTCTTGATAAAGAGCAAAATATAAAAACAAGTTATTTTAAAAGAAAACCACAGAAAGGAAATGCCTGAGCAGCTCACAAAGCTGAAAACTACTATGCTCACTGATCAATTAAAGCTGTGTCAACCTAACTGCTCCAGGAATGGGTTTGAAAACTTGATGGTAATTCTTTATAATGTAAAACGTTACAATGCAAATCTGACTGACAAGTGCCCACAGGCAACCACCTTGGAGGCCCAGGAACTGCTTCTGGCAGCTGTGAACTTTGGGTGGGGGTTGTTTTGTGCAGCAGATTGAACCCAGGGTCATTCAACCACTGAGCCACATCCTGACCCATTTTATCTTTTATTTTGAGACAGCTTCTCACTAAATTGTTTAGGGCCTTGCTGAGTTGCCCAGTTTGGCCTTGAACTTGCAATCCTCCTGCCTTAGCCTCCCACATTGCTGGGATCATAGGCAGGCCTGGACTCAAGGGCTTTTTGTTTTTCGATGTATTTAAAGATGTTTGTTCCAGCATGTTTAAATCTCTAACTTCCATCGCTGGGAGAATGAATGGTTTGCCTGTTTCATTCCAAATCAGAATACTGCACAGCAGCTAAACTAAATATGAAAACCCCACATATGTCAGCCAGTAGGAAAACTTACAGTGTGTTTTGACAAAAAGAAATAAAGTTCAACCTGTTACTTAAAATGTATTTCTAATCATATGGGTAAAACATTTGAAATAGTCACATTTTTATGCTGCTAAGAGGGCAATACAATTTATAGTTTTCAGATGGTTACTGTGATTGAAAAGTTATAGTTCAGTGACTATTTGAATGATAGAAAATTCAATGTTGAAATAACTAGGACAAATTTGTAGAGATACAAACACAGTGTATTAATTATCATTATAATATATAACACATGTGAATTAATGTGCCTATTCAAAACGGGAGGCATATTTATTGACACATTCATTAAGAAAAATTTGGTAGTCAACAAAACCATTAAAAAGCCCAAGACACCCTCACACGAACACACACACTACTGGTGGGCTTGACTAGCAAGTGCTCAGTGTATTATTTTTAACCACAAATCGTATTGAACATGGGAATGTCTCCTGCCGCCTGAGCAGGAAGGACGGTCGCATCAGGTGAGCCCGTCCCAGGCTATGCTGACTTTGTCCAAAGTCCAAGCAACGAGGGTGCAATGACTTTGTGGAGTTACTCTGTTCTGGAGGACTTCAAAATCCCTCATTTTGTCCGGATCACAGGGGTTTCCTAAAAGGTCACAGCTTAACTGGGGTGTGCCGGCTGCATGCGGGCTCCCTCATGAACTTCTTCTGGCTGCACCGTCTACAATTTGACCACCTAACAGATTGCACTGAAATTCTCCTCCTCCACGTGCTTTCCACTTCCCAGAGAGGAGCAGAAGGCAAGCCTCCCTCGTGTTGCCCCGAGTGCTGGGGTTGAGGGACTCCTCCCTTCTAGTCACACTCTGACAATCCTGAGGTGCTCTATGTTAGGAAAGCTACAAATAAATTTCTATTTACACTGCTACAAATGTAAAATGGCACTAAATAAGGTGGCCTGCACTGCCGGCCAGCTCGGAGAGCATTACATCTGATCTGTATGACATCGGGGTGGCCTTGTTGGAGAAGACTGACCTTGGAAAGCCTGCCCTTCCCTCCACTCATCTCCAGGAGGAGCTCAGGCTGGGGCAAAGCCAATGCATCCTGCTTGGTGAGCGCACCTCTGCAGTCCTGCCAGAAGAACACAGCAATGCTGACCAGAGTCTCTGCTTCTGAGTCAGTGCAGGGATAGGTAATGCATCCTCCAAAACTGATCAACATTGTATGAATCCCAAAATATCTATATGCTAAAGTATTCTGTGTGCTTGTTTCATTGAAAAAAATATGAAATATAATTACTAAGAATAACATCACTCACTTTAATGGTGACATATCTGTCCAGGGGCAGGACAGACAACTCCAGGGGTGCCTGTGTTTTAGGACACTAGTGGAGAAACCCCAGTAATGTGCATCCCACGCTCTACAACAACTGAGTCATTGTGGGGTCAAAGGCTAGCGTGGTCAAAGGATTTGTCATGCATGTGTCTACAAAATAAAATTATCTTTCTTTTGGTTTTCTTGTTCAAATTTTGTAATAATCTCACTGCAATCCCCTCCTATAGGTTTTCCTGATGTTAGATTGAAAGAAGAAATCTGAATACGTGAACCTAAAAGCCTGATGCTACAGGAAGACTCAGGTATACAAAGGAGGAAAGTGCACATGTGGGACTCCAGTGAGGCTTGACAGGAAACTGGAGCACGGCTGACACCAGGCAGGGTTTGGGTTTTTCCATAGTAAGCCATGTTCAGTTACATCCCCACAGGAAGCAGGAGTTACATCGTCTTGATTAGTGCACTACTCTGCGTGAGCAGAGAGCCGATAAACAGAGAAAGGGGAGAGGCCCAGGGCTGAGGACAGAAGCCTTGCTCTCTGACCTGTGGAAAGCTGTCCTGTCTGGGATGCGAGCTGCATCTGGAGAAACAAATCCCTGGCCCTTGCTCCCTTATGGTCACTGGCAGGCACACAGTCCTGAGAGCCTGAGGGACTCTCCCGGACTGAGATCTTCACCGAACACTGAGGCTGCAAGGATTTCTGCAGAGGGGTTGGTAGAAGTCGGGAGGGTCCCTCCTAATGCTGCTAAAAGACAATCTTTCTCTGAGGCCGTGTCCCAAGGTAGACTCCAGCAAATCCCTCCTGGTTCAAGGCGAGACCTTAAATATGGGTTACTTTTAGAAAAGTCAACTAACTTTGAATTATTGGATAAGTATCCATAAAATAATGCACATTCCTATGTGAAAGGGAAAAAATGAATATTTATATTTAATTTTAACTATAATTAAGCCTGAACTGTTATAGGTAGATTCAGATGCTCTTTGTAGACAGAGTTTAGAAACTATTCTTATGCACTGTTCATAAAAGCCACGATTTCCTCATTGCATAATGCAGGTATATATAGGTCATTGTAGTAAAGACATGTTGTTATTTATTCCTTCTACAAATGAGATTGTTATAAAGTGTGTTGACCAATACTGGAGCTAGTAATATTGGGGCCAAAAGGACTCCTTGCAGACCTCAGCAGTGCTGGTTACGGGTGAATTATGATGGATCGTCATGGCCCCATGTGATCTTGGAGACCACCTTTCTGTTCTGATCTGCAGCGAGGGCTCAGGAATGTGCGTAGATAGGACAGTGCTAGGCGTGGTGCCCAGACGTCTCTGTTCATGCCTCACAGGGTGCTCCAGCGTGCCCTGGGTTTACACTGCAGTGTCCACAGATCCAGGGTCAAACCATCCCTCTGTGGGAGCAGGCTGCCAGTCTCCAGTTCTGATCCAGTTTTCTGCATTGGACACAGAACTTCCAGAGAAGCAGTCTTGCCTCTGAAGTTCATGCGTCTCCCTCCAATGCTCCCAGCCACCTGCTGCAGCTCTGAAGTGGTTTTTATTAGGACTGTGTGATTCAGAAGCTCACAAACATTGCCATTTCTCTACGGTGTGAATTGGATTACGCTGACAGTTACAGCACAGCAACCAGACAGGGGGAGCATGGGGATGAGTCTCACCAGGGAAAGAGCTTCCTCCTGGGCATGGCTGCGGAGGCTTTGTCTCCGGGCACTGTGCAGAACAGGGCATCGATACCTAAGGGCAGGGTGAAGAACACAGGATACAGAATTGGGCCTGAGAAACAGATTTTCTTTTCCATTCTTAATATTCATCTTGGGGTGCAATGCTTAGAATCACAAACTCTCAGGCAGACACAAGTGAAAATCACAAGGCAGCCTCCCCTCACTCCTTGTCAAGAAAAAGACAGGGGAGCAAGGGTCATTCAGGATGCAAGGAAAAGGGAACCCTGGTTCACTGTTGGTGGGAATGTCAATTAATACAGCCATTACGGAAAAGAGTGTGGAATTATCAAAAAACTGGAAATGCCCTGGATAATGTGGGGATCTAAGTACCTGGTGCACCAGAGAAGCAAAATGTGGGAGACACAACCACTGTCCCTCAACTGTCACTGCACAGTTCACAACAGCCAAGAAAGGTGATCAACCTGGGTGCCCATCAACACATGGATAAAGAGAATGTGGCAGATGACAGACAGATGATAGATACAGATGTGTGGATAGATGATAGAGAATAGAAAGATAGATGACAGACAGATGATAGATACAGATGTGTGGATAGATGATAGAGAATAGAAAGATAGATGACATATGATAGATACAGATGTGTGGATAGATGATAGAGAATAGAAAGATAGATGACAGACATGAGTATCTATGTAGGTTTAGATTTAGGTGGATGGTCTATAGACATGACAGATGTAGATACAGACACATGACAGATGGTAAATGAATGGTAGATACAGAAAGATAGGTGACGGTATGGATGTGTGTGTGTGTGTGTGTGTGTGTGTGTGTGTGTGTGTGTGTGAGAGAGAGAGAGAGAGAGAGAGAGAGAGAGAGAGAGAGAGAGAGTAGGTAAATATAGGTGGGTGATATATAAATAGATGAAAGGTATCACACACCACAGAATACAGTTCATCCCCCCAAAAGAATGAAATCCTGTCATTTCCAGCAATATGGATAAACCCAGAGGATACCGTATTAAGTGAGGTAAGCCAGGCACAGAATGGCAAATTCCCCATTATTCCACTCTCATTTTGATCCTAAGATAATTGATCTGGAGGTGTGTATTTAGATGGTGGGTATCAGCAAGGGATTTGTCAGTCATGGGTTTCAGAGATACTCTCAAAGGATACATTAAACAGTGAGGTTGGGGTTCCTGGATAGCTGTGACCATAGATGATGGTGACATAGTGTCTTCCCAGCAATGAGAAGGGTATATATGTTGTCACAAAAACGGGCAGACATGTGTTTGTCAATTAGCTAGAGCTCGTCACTGCACAGGGTACACCTACTTCAAAACATATCATGCCTGATAGCTATGTACCATTTAATTTGCCAGTTTAATTTTTTTCAATGTAAAAATGATTTTTGAAGTTAAAAGAAATACTATATGCTTTTATTCTGTGGGAAATAGTCCACGAAAGGGAGAAAAATAGTAATACAAAATTGAAACTGTCCTTTACCTGAATAAGGGCAGGTAAAGGCTGGCCTTCCCTTGTGGGCTGCACAGGTCTTCCATACTAACATGCGCTGACAGGAAGACATGTGGGGATCTAGTGGCCAGCCAGAGAACCAGTGCAGATGTGGGCATCTCCTGGATATTCTGACATCTGCACAGAAACTGGCGCTGGCTTATCAACCCTGTGATGGGGGAGAATAGCCATTCTACGGTTGCTGAAATCTGAAAAGGTGTGAAATGCTCATATACAAAGCCTAGAGATGTGTCACATTCACAGAGGCTCAAAAGCTCACCAGGAACAGGTGACAAATTTAACAAGATGACACCCCTCCATTCTGATTTTCTGTGGTCTTGGTCTGCATATGGCCACCCACCAGGGAGGGAAGGCATGAGTGGATGTAGGTCTGCTACCACTTCACACTGAGGGAGGGGAGGTGGATTTGATTATGTGCAGGTCATTGGCAGAGAAGCGGAGAGTCTAGGACGGTAATAAGAAGAAACACCCAGGAAAACAGCAGCTGCTCATGCAGTTCAAACTTCAGATATTTTAATAACAAGTATAAAGAGTCTTTTCATCCAACAAGCATGATTAAATTGCAAATTGAGATTTTACTAAAGAGCAGTGTGCTATAACTCAGCTTGAGCACTGTGTGCAGAAACTGGCACTCTTGTTCATTACCAGGGTAGGGATTAGTGCAGCATGCAAGGTGCAGGTCTCCATCAAGCAAGCCCACAGATGAATCCTGGAACACACTCACAGGGGCAGCCCGAGCGACACACAATGCTCCTGTCTGCGAGAAGACCGCTTGTCTACCCAGGAGGGACAGGTGAAATATCACTGTTTATTATGATGATGCCTTGTACCGATAAATCTCCAAATTTTCTGGACAACACACAAACTTGAGGAACCCATGATGGTTTCCCTTTATTGTAGCTCTAAATTGCCAATTGTGAGCCTCTGTGACAGCTCCTCCTCCTCCAGAGTTTCCAGCATATGTTCCCTGGGCAGCTCCTCCTCCAGGGTCTCCAGAACAGGCTCCCTGGGCAACTCCTCCTCCTCCAGTGTCTCCAGCACAGGCTGCCAGGGCAGCTCCTCCTCCAGTGTCTACAGTACAGGCTCCCTGAGCAGCTCCTCCTTCTCCAGTGTCTCCAGTACAGGCTCCCTGGGCAGCTCCTCCTCCTACAGGGTCTACAGAACAGGCTCCCTGGACAGCTCCTCCTTCTCCAGGGTTTGCAGCACATCCTCCCTGGGCAGCTCCTTCTCCACAGTGTCTTCAGCACAGGCTTCCTGGACAGCTCCTCTTCCTTCAGTGTCTCCAGCACAGGTTCCCTGGGCAACTCCTTTTTCTCCAGTGTCTCCAGCACAGGCTCTCTGGGTACCTCCTCCCCCACAGTGTTTCCTCCACAGGCTTACTGGGCAGCTCCTTCTTCTCCACAGTCTCCAGGACAGGTTCCTTGGGCAGCTCCTCTCCAGGGTCTCCAGCACTGGCTCCCTGGACAGCTCCTCTCCAGTTTCTCTAGCACTGGCTCCTTGGACAGCTCCTCCTCCTCCAGTGTCTCCAGCACAGGCTCCCCTGGCAGCTCCTTCTTCACAGTGTCTCCAGCACAGGCTCCCTGGGCAGCTCCTCCTCCTCCAGGGTCTCCAGCTCAGGCTCCCAGAGCAGCTGCTTCTCCACAGTTTCTCCAGCACAAGCTCCCTGGGCAGCTCCTTCTTTTCCATGGTCTCCAGGACAGGCTCCCTAGGCAGCTCCCCCTTCAGTGTCTCCAGCACAGGCTCCCTGGGCAGCTCCTTCTTTTCCATGGTCTCCAGGACAGGCTCCCTAGGCATCTCCCCCTTCAGTGTCTCCAGCACAGGCTCCCTGGGCAGCTCCTTCTTTTCCATGGTCTCCAGGACAGGCTCCCTAGGCAGCTCCCCCTTCAGTGTCTCCAGCACAGGCTCCCTGTGCAGCTCCTTCTTTTCCATGGTCTCCAGGAGAGGCTCCCTAGGCAGCTCCTCCTTCAGTGTCTCCAGCACAGGCTCCCTGAGCAGATCCTCTCCAGTTCTCCAGCACAGGCTCTCTGGGCAACTCCTCTCCAATTTCTCCAGCACAGGATCTGTAGACAGCTCCTTCCTCAGGGTCTCCAGCCCAGGATCCCTGGACAGCTCCTCTCCTGTTTCTTCTCCAGCATGGACTCCCTGGACAGCTCCTTCGCCAGGGTCTTCAGCACTGGCTCTGATCTCCATGATGATGATGATTTTCAGTGCTCCATGGCCCTCTGTGCCCATTGTCATCTTGTCCCCTCTGGGATCTGATTTAAAAAAAAAAAAAGATTTGTGTTTTTTTTTCCTGTGTTTTTGGACCAGGGAATTTTAGAGAATTGTTTTCATATCTTGGAAATTTGTCTCCCTGGTAGTGGAATTCTCATCCCAACAATTAATCTTCTGTTTTGTGCCCTGGAAAGCAAAGTCATGAAGAGAAGCTAATTGGAATAAGGCTCCCAAGAGATTCCAGGCAGAGAATAGATAAATTTGGAGAAAATACAACTCTTTGTTTCTTTGATCCTTTGTATTATTTTTTATTCTCAATTTAATTAATTTCACCTCTAATTTTTTTCCATATTGTCTACTGATTTAAGTGTTGTTTGGTCTTCTTTTTCTAGGACCTTGAGGTTTAAATTAGATTATTTGGGGTCTTTCTAATTTTTTTGGTGAGTAACTCCCTATTATGAACTTTACTCTTAGAACTGCCTTCATACTGTTCCAGAGATTTTCACATGTAATATCTCTATTTACACTTGCTTCTAGAATTTATTTATTTGGTTTCTCCTGCAATCATTTCCTCATTTGAAAATGTATTATTGAATCTCCAGGTATTAGAATTGTTCCTATTTTTCTTATTGATTTTTTAATTTCATTCCATTATGATCTGATAGAATGCAGGAAATTATCTCTATTTTTTTTGTATTGGCTAAGACTTGCTTTGTGCCCTAAAATATTATCTATTTTAGAGAAAGTTCCATGTGCTGCAGAGAACAAAGTGAATTCAGTTGTCAATGGATGAAATATTCTACATATGTGTATTAGAATCATTTGAATAATAGTATTTTTTAGTTTTGAAAAGTCTGTCTTAGTTTATGTCTGGATGACATATCTAATAATGAAAGAGGTGTGTCAAAATCACCCAGTATTGTTGTATTGTTGTCTATTTCATTCTTTATAGAGAGAAGGGTTGTTTTCATGTACATAGATGCACCATTGTTTAGGGCATATGTATTTATAATTTTTGAATCTTGTCGTTGGATGATTTCCTAACCAGTATGTCTGTTTGTCTGTTCTCTTTAATTTTGTCTTGAAGTCTACTTTGTCTGAGAGTAGCTACCTGGCTTGCTTTCAACTTCAATTTGCAGGAATCTTTCCCCATCTTTTCACCTTCAATCTGTGAATGTCTTTGCCTATAAAGAAAATTTCTTATAAAGAAAACTTAGTGTTGTGTCTTGTTGGTTTTTTTTTTTGTGTGTGTGTGTTTGTGTGTTTTGTAGTGCTAAGGATTGAGCCCAGGGCTATGTGCATATGAAGGAAGCACTCTACCAACTGAGCTATATCTCCAGCCCTGGTCTTGTTTTTTAATCCAATCTCCTAATCTCTGTCTTTTGATTGATGAACTTAGACCATTACATTCAATATTATTATGGAGAGATTATTTTGTTTTCTGATATTTTTATTTATTTTTAAGGCTTAATTCAGACTTGATTCTCCTTTAATTGACTATTCTTCCAGTGTAATGCACATCTATGCTGGTTTTAATTTTTATTTTTTATTTCTTCTGCATGAAATATTTCACTGAGCATATTTTTATAGTGCAGACTTAGTAGTTATGAGTTATTTTAGTTTCTGCTTAGCATAGAAGGTTTTGTTGCATCTTTAATTCTCAAAGACGACTTTTCTGGGCATAGTAATCTTGGTTGGCATTTATTTTCTTCCAGAACTTGGTATATATTATTTCAAACTATCCTGGTTTTTAAGGTCTGGGTTGAGATATCAATTGAAATATGAATTGGTTTACTTCTAAATGTGACCAACCATTTCTCTCTTGCAGCTTTTTTTTTCTGGTACTAGAGATTGAAATCAGGGGTACTCAACCACTGAGCCACATCTCCAGTCCCATAATTGTATTTTATTTAGAAATAGGGTCTCACTGAGTTGCTTAGCACCTCACTCTTTTTTGAGCTTCATTATATTCTTTTATTTTTTATTTATTCTATTCTGTTATATATGACACAAGAATGCAATGCAATTCATATTACACATATAGAGCACAATTTTTCATGTCTCTGGTTGTACACAAAGTAGAGTCACACCCTTCGAGTTTTCATACATGTAACTTAGGGTAATGATGTCAGTCTCACTTCATCAGCTTTCCTACCTCTGAACTCCCTCCCTGCTCCTCCCACCCCTTTTCCCCAGCTAAAGTTCCTCCATTCCACCCATGCTGCCCTCCCATCCCCATTACAAATCAGCCTTCTTACATCAGAGAAAACATTCAGCATTTGGTTTTGAGGAGATTGGCTTTCTTCGCTTAGCATTATTTTCTCCACCTCCATCCATTTAACTCCAAATGATATTCTCTTTTCATGCTGAATATTATTCCATTGTGTATAGATACCACATTTTCTTTATCCATTCATCTACTAAAGGGTATCTAGGTTGGTTCCTAGATATATAATATATAAGAATCTAATATAAATTTAGCTATTGTGAATTGTGCTGCTATAAACATTGATGTAGCTGCATCGCTGTAGTATGCTGATTCTAAGTCCTTTGAGTATAAACCAAGGAGTGGGATAGCTGGGTCAAATGGTGGTTCCATTCCCAGTTTTTTTAAGGAATCTCCATACTGCTTTCCATATTGACCACAACAATTTGCAATCCCACCAGCAATGTATGAGCGTGCCTTTCCCCCCACATCCTCACCAATACTTGTTCTTACTTGTATTCTTAATAGTTACCATTCTGACTGGAGTGAGATTTGCTTTTCCTTGATTATTAGAGATGTTGAACATTTTTTCATATATTTTTTAATTGATTATATATCACTTTCTGAAAAGTCTCTGTTCAGTACCTTGGCCCATTTATTGATGGGATTATTTGTTCTTTTAGTGTTAATGTTTTGGAGTTAGTGCTCTATCTGATGTGTAGCATCTCACTTTTGCTAAGGCTAGCCTTGAACTCACAATTCTGCCTCAGCTTTCTGATCCTCTGGGATTACAGGCATGTGCTACTGTGCCTAGCCCTTACAGCTTTTAAAATTTTATTCTTATTCTGTATATTATGCATTAGCATCTTGGAGAGGATCTTTTTTGATTTTGCCTATTTGGAGTTCCATATGTCTTTTGAATTTGGATCTCCATCTCATTCCTAAGATTCAGAAATTTTTTCTAATAGTATTTCATTGAAACAGTTATGCATTCCTTTAGTTAGTATTTCAAACCCTTCATCTACACCAACAGTTCTTGAATTTGGTCTCTTGATGTTATCCCAGATTTCTTGAATATTCTGGTCATGGTCTGTTAATATCTTTATTTTCAACTTCATTTTTAAGATTGTGTGGTTTTACTTCAAGACTTGAGAATTTATCTTCAAAATGGTCTAATCTATTAGAGATGCTTTTATTGAATTTTTCATTTGATTTATTGAGTCATTTCCAGGATTCCCATTTGGCTCTTTCTCAGAATCTCTCTTTATTGAACTTATATTTAACTTAACTTTCTGTGCTTTCTCTTGAAGTTCACTCCTTACATCCTTTGATAGCTAGTTGAACTTTTTTTTTTTTGGTGGTCGGCGGTGGGGTGGGGATACTCGGTTTGAACCCAGGGGCACTCCACCACTGAGCCACATCTCCAGCTCTATTTTGTATTTTATTTAGACAGGGTCTCACTGAGCTGGTTAGTGCCTTGAATTTGTTGAGGTTGGCTTTGAACCCACGATCCTCCTGCCTCAGCCTCTGGAGCTGCTGGTATTACAGATGAGTGCCACTGTGCCCAGCACTAGTTGAACATTTTAACTATGGACTTTATAATTTTTCTCCCACATTCTCCACTGTGGTGTTGATGTAGTCAGTTGTTGATGTGTTGTGAGCTGTTTGGGGTGGTTTGTTCCCTTGCTTGTTTATATTCCTTGCATATCTGCCTTTTGTTTGTTGTTTGTTTGAGTTTTGTGTCAGGGATTGAACATGGGGATACTTGACCACTGAGCCCCATCCCCAGCACATTTTTCACTTTTTGAGACAAGGTCTTGCTAAGTTGCCTAGGGCCTAAGTTACTGAAGGTGGCTTTGAACTTCTGGCCCTCTGCTTCAGCCTCCCCAGCTGCTGGGATTACACGTGTACACCATGGTACACAGATGCCTCTTCTTTCATGCAAGGGACTAGTGAATTCTCTCTCTTAAGTGCCCTGGGCTGGGCAAACATGGTGGTATTGATACTCTCACTCAATGTGTGTTCTCTGCTGTTCCCAGGGTCAGCTCCAAGGTGAGAAAAAACACTGTACCCTATTCACTATGAACACTTTATAGCAAAGCCTCACACCAGTGAACTCTGGAAAAACAAAAACTTGTGATAGTGTTCTCCACAGTTCTTCTAATCCAGAGGTGAACTTCTCCTAATGTTCCAAAATGAGTTGAAAAATAAGTCATTAGATATAATAAAATTGTTATAACATGATACAAAAGCTAAAAGGGGGAAGAGAAAAAAATTGGGAAAAAAGAAAGAAAAGAATACAGAAAAAAATCATGATAAGATAGAAAGAAGAAAAGGATGGAGTGGGCATTTGAAGCTGTAGCAGGTGATGCAAGAAGGTTAGAAGGGATAAGAGGAGCAAGTACAAACCTGAGCTAAGAAACAAAAAAGAATGATTCCAATTAATAGTTCAAAAAATTAGAATAAATATGATCAAATCAAATACTAGGGTCACAATTATCAAATCAAACTGAAGAGTGATATTTACAAGATCAAAGTTGACATTAGAGCAATTAATAGTAAACCTTGCCAGGATGAAGAAAATTCTCATTGAGTGTTTATGGAGAGCAGTGACTTGGACCATGGCCATTACTGCCTCAGAGCTATGGCTGCACTTCGCCCTGGGAACATTCTGGGCAAAGATGCAGGACAAGACTGCCCAGGAGCTATGGTAATGCCCCGCCTGAGGAAATTCTGTGCAAAAGCACAGAATTATATCAGTCTTGACCTTGAGCTCAGACACCAGCTGTCAGGGATAGAGAATTCTGAGCATAACAAGACAACCGAAATGTCTTGCAAACAATGTGACCTTCAAGCCTGCCTGCTTTGCAAAAACCCTGGACAATGTGCTTCCTGGGTGCAGCAGGATAATAACAGGATGTTCCTAGCACTGCAACTGTAGGATAGCTGCAAAAATGTTTCTACCTCTGTAACTTTTTCGTGCACAAGGAAGCCTCTTGATGACTCACAAGCCTTGAACAATTTACAATGCCCCTATAGTATGTATATATATATATATATATATATATATATATATATATATATAGAGAGAGAGAGAGAGAGAGAGAGAGAGAGAGAGAGAGAGAGTGTGTGTGTCTCTGATTATGAGACCTCTATAATAAACGTGTGTGCTATCTCTGGGTCACTGCTCCTCGACCATAGGACATCAGAGGTCAGTGTCCCATCTGACCCCCGTTTTCTCTCTTTAAACACTTATGTGTCTTTCTAATCCCCCATTGCTGTTCGCCGGTTTGTAGGGTTTGGCAGGTTGTGGCACATCTTGGTTTGGATTTCATCGGGATTTGGGACCTTTAGAAGATGTCTGTCACTCTTTAGCTCTGGTGACCCCCAGAGTTGCTGGGGCACAGGAGCCACTATCCTGATTACCTTGGACATCCCAGCAGCTGGGTTTGCTTTGTCATCCCAGGGCCTGAAGCTTGGAGGGTGTGGTGCTGTTGCAATTGTGCCCAGGAGCTCAGGATGCAGGGCTCTGGCTGTCACTCTGACTGCCACAGGTCACTGCACACCTGCTCCCCCCACAGGGTCCTCTTCAACTGGCATAGAGCATGGTGGCTGTCTGCAAGCAAGGACCTGTGGTTGTGGGTTCTCCATGAGTAGTCTATGGTGCATAAGCATCCTCCTTGACCAACAGAACGCCAGGGAATTGCCCCTGCTTCTGGATAAAGAAACCCATCCATATCAACTGGACTGCAGCTCCCAATGCCCAAGGTTATGAACCAGGGTCCTGCTCCCCTGCACTGATTTGGACAGAGACCACATCCTGCCCATGTCCAAATGCCTATGGGCTGCTGCCAGTGGTCACAGGTGCCATCCATCTCTGCTGCCTGAGACGGAGACAGCTGTCCCACCTTTTGTCCAAGTCCCCTCTGGGTTGTGACAGTGATGAAGGTGACATTTCTCTCCTCACTCAGGACAGAGGCTGTCTTCCTGATGGATCTGAGCTCTTTGTCTACTGCTGTGAATGTGAATCCCTGTGTCTGAGCTCCTCTCTGCCCTGGCTGTTTTCTGTGGGTTAGACCAGCACTTTCTGCGTGGGGCTGCTCCTGCCCACTCCCCTTGTCCACGTGGGGGTGCAGTGACTTTGGGCCATAGTGACCCTCTACAAGTTTGTCATAGTTGGATCAGTGAGCTACAGGGGCTATTTGACAGCTGCTCTCCCAGAGTGGAAGGCGCAGTTGATTTGGGGCTGGGCTGTCTGTCCATGATTGGGTGGAACTGCTTGATCTCTTTCTGTGCCTCCTGCTCCTCCCACACTTACCTTGGCCTGCCTTCTCCAGCTGCGGTGGGGAGGGAGTGATGGGCTTCTCCCCTCTCCTGGTCCAGGTTTGGGGCTGGGGAACTCCGTCCTCATTTTCTGTTCCAGGATCCCAACTTCAAGCCCCACCCCCCCAGGCCTCAGAATGTCTACTACTGGGCCTTAAGCCTTTGCTCTGTCACCCACCTTCCTGGCCAGCTGTTCCTCACTGCCCCTTTCTGTGCTGGGGAGGGTTGGGGTCACCACTGTGCCTTCTTCCCAGACTGTCCTTTACTTTGAGAATCTGAACACACTGTGTTGAGAGGTACTGTTTGGATTAAGCAAGCTTGCTGGTCCTTCCCCTTCCTGTACCCTGTGGCACCTGAGGAAAGGGAGGACAGTGGGACATCATAATCCTGAGCTGGCTCTCTCAGTTCCCCTAGCCAAGCCAAGGGACCACAGAGAGCACCCAGGTGGCGAGGTCACCTTGGGATCGTTGGGGTCTTGAAGGGTCCTGGCTTTCCTGCTTGCTCACTGGGGACGGGGACAGCTAACATGATCTGCACAGGGTAGGTCTGTGCAGGTATGCCAGTGGGCTGCGGGTCACACAAGGACACAGCACATCAAGCAATCTGGGTGCTGATGATGTCCCTGCTCCCACAGCCCAGCTTACAAAGCCCTCTACCAGTGGTGACTGGAGCCGAGCTGGGGGCACTGTGGAAGGGACATGCTCATCTGACCTGCCACCACCACACAGCCACTAGGGAGAGGGCAATGCCTGGTGGCCTGTCACCGTCAGACAGATTGCCACCAGAGAGGGGGGGTGATGCCTGGAGAAGCACACTGAGGGCTTGTCACCTTCAGACACCCTGTCACCAGGGAGGGGGCGCTGCCTGGTGAAGCACTGAGGAGTGGAGGTGCCATTGCTCAGCCTGTTGCCAACAGCTCTTCTCAGTGAAGCCCGGGCCCCCACCTTACCCTGGGTCATTTCTGTGGTCTCCTGGCAACCGATCCCTCTGTCACAGCACAGCTGGACTGTGGACCCAATACCTGATGTTCACATCTACTTCCAGGTGCAGTTTTCTGTTCTCATTGAGTGGACATTGTGCTCTGTCACTCCCCAGCTGTCCTGAACTCATCAGCCCTTGGGCTGGCACTTTCCACACTGTGCGAGCCCTGGGCATCATCTTTATTCCTGCTTACTCATGCTTACCCCTCCTCTTCATCTTTATTCCTCCATACTCATGCTAACCCTCCTCTTCATCTTTATTCCTCCATACTCATGCTTACCCCTCCTCTTCTCACTCCTGCTTACCTCCATCTCCTTACACATGCTTACCTCTCCCCTCCATATTTTTTCTTACCTCTCCACTCCTCACTTCTACTTACCTCCCCTCTCCTTACTCCTGCTTACCTCCCCCTCCATAGTCCTGCTTACCTCCCCTCTCCTTACTCCTGCTTCCCTATTCTCTCCTTATTCCTGCTTACCTCCCTTCTCCTTACTCCTGCTTACCTCTCCTCTCCTTACTCCTGCTTTCCTCTCCTCTCCTTACTCCTGCTTTCCTCTCCTCTCCTTACTCCTGCTTACCTCCCCTATTCTCACTCATGCTTACCTCCACTCTCCTTACTCCTGCTTACCTCCCCTCTCCTTACTCCTGCTTACCTTCCTTCTCCTTACTCCTGCTTTCCTCTCCTCTCCTTACTCCTGCTTATCTCCCCTATTCTTATTCATGCTTACCTCCCCTCTCCTTACTCCTGCTTACCTCCCCTCTCCTTACTCCTGCTTACCTCCCGTCTGCTTACTCCTGCTTACCTCTCCTCTCCTTACTCCTGCTTACCTCTCCTCTCCTTACTCCTGCTTACCTCTCCTCTCCTTACTCCTGCTTACCTCTCCTCTCCTTACTCCTGCTTACCTCTCCTCTCCTTACTCCTATTTATCTCTCCTCTCTTTACTCCTGCTTACCTCTCCTCTCCTTACTCCTGCTTACCTCTCCTCTCCTTACTTCTGTTTATCTCTCCTCTCTTTACTCCTGCTTACCTCTCCTCTCCTTACTCCTGCTTACCTCTTCTCTCCTTACTCCTGCTTACCTCCCCTATTCTTACTCATGCTTACCTCCACTCTCCTTACTCCTGCTTACCTCTCCTCTCCTTACTCCTGCTTACCTCTCCTCTCCTTACTCCTGCTTACCTCTCCTCTCCTTACTTCTGCTTACCTCCCCTCTCCTTACTCCTGCTTACCTCTCCTCTCCTTACTCCTGCTTACCTCCCCTCTCCTTACTCCTGCTTACCTCCCCTCTCCTTACTCCTGCTTACCTCTCCTCTCCTTACTCCTGCTTACCTCTCCTCTCCTTACTCCTGCTTTCCTCTCCTCTCCTTACTCCTGCTTACCTCCCCTCTCCTTACTCCTGCTTACCTCCTGTCTGCTTACTCCTGCTTACCTCTCCTCTCCTTACTCCTGCTTACCTCCCCTCTCCTTACTCCTGCTTACCTCCTGTCTGCTTACTTCTGCTTACCTCTCCACTCCTACTCCTGCTTACCTCTCCTCTCCTTACTCCTATTTACCTCCCCTCTCCTTACTCCTGCTTACCTCCCCTCTCCTTACTCCTGCTTACCTCCCCTCTCCTTACTCCTGCTTACCTTCCTTCTCCTTACTCCTGCTTTCCTCTCCTCTCCTTACTCCTGCTTACCTCTCCTCTCCTTACTTCTGTTTATCTCTCCTCTCCTTACTCCTGCTTACCTTCCTTCTCCTTACTCCTGCTTACCTCTCCTCTCTTTACTCCTGCTTACCTCTCCTCTCCTTACGCCTGCTTACCTCTCCTCTCCTTACTCCTGCTTACCTTCCTTCTCCTTACTCCTGCTTTCCTCTCCTCTCCTTACTCCTGCTTACCTCCCCTATTCTTACTCATGCTTACCTCCACTCTCCTTACTCCTGCTTACCTCCCCTCTCCTTACTCCTGCTTTCCTCTCCTCTCCTTACTCCTGCTTACCTTCCTTCTCCTTACTCCTGCTTTCCTCTCCTCTCCTTACTCCTGCTTACCTCCCCTATTCTCACTCATGCTTACCTCCACTCTCCTTACTCCTGCTTACCTCCCCTCTCCTTACTCCTGCTTACCTTCCTTCTCCTTACTCCTGCTTTCCTCTCCTCTCCTTACTCCTGCTTATCTCCCCTATTCTTATTCATGCTTACCTCCCCTCTCCTTACTCCTGCTTACCTCCCCTCTCCTTACTCCTGCTTACCTCCCGTCTGCTTACTCCTGCTTACCTCTCCTCTCCTTACTCCTGCTTACCTCTCCTCTCCTTACTCCTGCTTACCTCTCCTCTCCTTACTCCTGCTTACCTCTCCTCTCCTTACTCCTATTTACCTCCCCTCTCCTTACTCCTGCTTACCTCCCTTCTCCTTACTCCTGCTTACCTTCCTTCTCCTTACTCCTGCTTTCCTCTCCTCTCCTTACTCCTGCTTACCTCTCCTCTCCTTACTTCTGTTTATCTCTCCTCTCCTTAATCCTGCTTACCTCTCCTCTCTTTACTCCTGCTTACCTCTCCTCTCCTTACTCCTGCTTACCTCTCCTCTCCTTACTTCTGTTTATCTCTCCTCTCTTTACTCCTGCTTACCTCTCCTCTCCTTACTCCTGCTTACCTTCCTTCTCCTTACTCCTGCTTTCCTCTCCTCTCCTTACTCCTGCTTACCTCCCCTATTCTTACTCATGCTTACCTCCACTCTCCTTACTCCTGCTTACCTCCCCTCTCCTTACTCCTGCTTACCTCTCCTCTCCTTACTCCTGCTTACCTCCCCTCTCCTTACTCCTGCTTATTTCTCCTCTCCTTTGTGTGTGACTTTGACCCACCTCTTTGCCCTCACTGATTCTGCTGGCTGGTGGAGTCACTTGGTGTGGCTCTCCACTGTGCTCCTAACTTCACTCTCTACCCTTTGCCATCCAGAATGTGACATATTCCTATTTCAATTTCTTTTTTAAAAATCTTGAACAGATGTCAGATTTTTTTGATATTGTCTTGGAGTTGGCTGTGCTTCCTCAAAACAGCCAGTTTGAATTCTTGCTCTGGGACATCCACACACATCTCTAGCTGATGAGGAGCAGCCACTGGGTCTTTAGCCAGATCCTGATGCCTTGTTTGCTCTCCCTCTCCTGTTTTTTCCAGTAGAGGAGATTGAACCCTGTTGTGGTTTACCACTGAGCCACATCCCCCATCCTTGTTATTGTTATTGTTTTATATTTTGAGACAGTGACTCGGCTGGCTTTGAACCTGCATCCTCCTGCCTCAGCCTCCCAGGTCACTGTGATCACCAGCCTACCTCACTGCACCTGGATGCTCTCATCTTTAAGGGTGTGTGTCTGGGTCTTCACTGCAGAACTTGGCATTAATACTAGTCTTTGCCACCTCTTTCTACTTGTGTCTTTGAGGGGATCTCTCATGGCCTTGTGCAGACTGTGGGCTTCTCGACTTGGGGGTGTTGCTCTTCTTGGCATTAGTTGGTGCACTTATCCCAGGTCTGCTGCTGTTGCAGGGATCTTGAACCCCGCAGAACTTTCTCTTGGGCAGGAGGTAGGAATCGCGGGGCCCCAGGAATCCAGGGTAGCTCCTCCCTAGTGGGATCACCTAGGATGCTCCCTGAGACTAGCGCTATCCCATGTTTCCCTCCAGCCTGGACCCTGCAGATCACACAGACCCAGCCTTCCCGGAAGGGCCCTCGGAGGTCGGCAGGCTTCTTGCCATCAGCTTCAAGTTCTAAAACTATTGCTATAATTTAGTGCATCACCTCCAGTACAATGTAAATTTCCTGGCTCTGGTGGCTATTTTATGGTTGTGTAAAATGTCAATATTAACAGAAATTGGAAACCTACTATTCAAATCCTACCACTTTTCTGCATATCGGAGAGTGGTTCAAAATAAAAGTTAATAAAGTTTAGGGTTGCGTTTCTCTGCCATGAAGAGTGTGTGGTGGTTGGAGACCAGCGGGCTCCGGAGGGCTGGTCGTGTGTTGTTTCTTGACCTGGGTCATTTCATGAATGAGGTGCTCACTGAGCAGTAGGTTTGTTTTGGCACGTCTGCGTGCTGTGTCCCACCACAGGAGAACAAGTCATCACAACTCATCACGTGCCCAGTTTGCTCAGAAGGCCTGCTGCCACGTCTGCCACTGTGTGGAGTCACTTACCTCCAAATAATGCAAAATGCATGTTCCCAGGCAAATAGCTCCCTTTATTGTAGCACCTGGGGTAACTTTTTTTCTTTAAACTTTTTTTCTTTACAAGATTAGATGAAGCAGTTTGATTAAGAGAAAATATTTATATCTGTACATTTCTCTTATATTGATTTTAGGAATATATCTGATAAAAAATAAAAAAGAAAATATTTATGCAAATTTCTATTTGGCAGTAAATAGTACAGAGTTCTCATGTGACTCATTTTCTTTTACTGATGTTTCTGGAGCAATTGCAGAATGGAAACTTGTGCCTGTCACTCAGGGCGGGCATCACGAGGGACCAACTGCACATGAGTGACCTGCCCACATCCCCCAGGACTCACTCATCCAGACCAAGCACTGTGGCGGCATCCAGGACGGGAGAGTTGAGGCTTCTGGCCCTCACGCAGTCAGCAGTTATGACCCCTCCCAGGATGTGGCGTGTGTGTGCTGTGACGTCAGATGTGGCCTCTGCTGCCTCTGAGCACCTGCTAGTACTCACAGGCTCTCCTATTCCCTGTCAGTGCAGCTCACCCATGGGTTGGAGCTGCATATTTTGGTGGTGGCTGCACCCAGCACTCCAAGGTGATCTCAGAGCTCCCACCAGGGAAAGCACGGTTAAACTGTGAGGCAACTTCTCTTCCGTGTCATTTGTGGATTGGGAGGCTTCCCTTGCTACCGCAAACGTAGTCACAGAAAAGCAGCAGACATGTGGCGACTGTTTAGAAGTTTTTATTTTGTCCATCTCCAGGAGCTAGGAGGCCCTGTGCCCGGTGGGAGGTTGCTGTGAACCCCACTGTGGGTGTTTTTCCCCAGAGACAAGAACAGATGACTTCTTTACATTCCTACAGTACGAGGAATCAGTTGTTTTTGATATTTTGCCAAAAGCACCCAATGAGTGAAACATCCTGGTGCCAGAGGCCTGACCCTGGAGGTCCAAAAATCAGTTGCCCAATTACCCGAAAATCCAAATGGAAAAGGCCATGGTGACAAGCATGGCCATAGTGCAGCCACATGGGGAGGACGAGGGGACACAGGACCTCAGCCCTGTCCTCCAGGCTGACTGTGACTTTGAGATCTGATAGAAAGGGGAAGGAGGGCAAGATCAGGGTTTGCACAGCTGGAGGTTTTGGTGCAGCCACACCACTGAGCCACACCCCCCAGTCCTCTTCTTGTTTTATTTTGAGTCAGAGTCTTGCTAAGTTGCTCAGTCTGGACTTGAGCTTGAGACCGTCTGGCCTCTCCTCCTGAGTCACGGGGGTTACAGGTGTGGCCATCCTACCCTGCAGCTGGAGGCTTTTCACAGCTGCCAAAGCAGGTGGTCTTAGACAGGTGTGGTCTGTCCATGGTTACCTCAGCACTGGCCAGGAGGGCCCTGCCCCAGATGAGGAAGCTGCTGTTGCCCAAGGGTGGCCTCCACTGTTCACTGACCTGTGGCTCCTGGACTCTAAGGAGACACAGAGCAAAGATGTAAAACAGGCAGAAGTGCTGAGCTTTGCCTCCTCCACTGACCCCCGCCAGGCCTGTGCAGGCAAAAGGGAAGGGTGTGAGCCCTCCCCACAGCCAAAATCCAGACCAGGTGAATGCTCTTTTTTTATGAATTTTTAAATTTGTTTTAATTAGTCATACATGATAGTAGAATGCACTTATGCAATTTGATATATTAATTGTAAGTAGACTTTGATGGCTGACAAAGCAGTCTAGGGGAGCCAGGCACATGGAGAGTGACCTCTGGAGGGCCTGTCCTCATGTTACTGAGTCTCTACGCCTTATCTGCAGCTATTTTCTGAGCAGAGGAGCAGTGGGCAAACACCCTCTCCAATGCCCCCAGGACATCCCTGTTTCTGAGACTGTAGATGAGAGGGTTAAGCATGGGTGTGACAATGGTATAGAAGGCGGACACTGCCTTGTCCTGTTCGGGTGTGTGGAATGCCGGGGGCAGCACATACGTGTAGAAGGTAGCCCCATAGAAAATGCTGACCACAGTCAGGTGGGATGAACACGTGGTGAAGGCCTTTTTGCGGCCCTCAGCAGAGTGCATGCGGTAGACAGTGAGTAAGATGAGTGCATAGGAAGTGGAGATGATAGAGATGGGGATGAGCAGCATGAGGACGCAGCAGAGGTACATCAGGGTCTCATACAAGGACGTGTCAGCACAGGCCAGTTTGAGAACTGCAGGGATCTCACAGAAAAAATGGTTGATCTGGTGGGAGCCACAGTAAGGGACATTCATGGTGACGGGCGTGAGCAGAAAGCCATCAAGTGAGCCCCCAAACCAGGCACCAGCAGCCAGCAGAAGACATATCTTGCGGTTCATGAGAACTGGGTACCTAAGAGGGTTGCAGACAGCCACATAACGGTCATAGGCCATGAGGCCCAGCAGGAAGAACTCTGAACCAGCAGTGGTCGAGTACAGGAAGATCTGGATGCCACAGGCCACAAAGGAAATGGTCCTCTCTGTAGAAACCATGTCCACCAGGAGCTTTGGGACAGTGGTACAGATGAAAAGGGTGTCCATGATGGACAGCTGGCTGAGCAGGAAGTACATGGGGGTGTGGAGGCGGGAGTCCACCTGAATCAAGACTGTCATGACCACATTTGCAGTGACAGCCACCACGAAAATGGCAAAGATGACTGTGAAAACAATCCCCGTGGCCTCCTCGCTCACCAGAAGCCCCAGGAGGACAAAGTCGGAGGTAGAAGTTCTGTTTCCTATTGACATTGCCGGTGGCAGCTCCAGGGGATCAGGGACAGCTCAGGACCAGGAAGAAGGGTGGGAAGAGCCAGGTCAGGATGGGGACACCACTCTGCACAGGGGCTGGCGTGGAGGGATTTTTCCAGGGCAGGAGCTGGAGAAAAACAAACCAGCAAACTCATCCCAGAGCAGCCGCAGAGGTGGCCCTGTTTCTTGTTGGCAAGTGGGCCTCCTGGCACTGCCTGTGGTCACGCTGCTGTGTGCAGAGGATGGCGAGGGTGGAGATCTCTCGCCTTGGAGCAGAGACTCACCACGTCTGTTCTGCTCACTCTTTCTGCAATTCCCACAGCCAGAGCAGGACTAAGTGAATGCCACTGGAGAACATGACCAGCTGGCTGATGGACTGACCGGCTGACAGTGAGTGAAATGAACAGCTGAGGACATGAAGGTGGGAACATGCGCAGAGCTTCTGGAATGGAGTGCCCGGGACATTCGGTTCCTGTGTCTTACTGCAGGCATCTCAGCGGGGCTCCACTGCTCCACTGCACTGACACCCTCACCTCCTAGCACAGCTGTCTGCAAACAGCTTCCAGATCAAATTCTGAAAGGCAGTTCTGATTCTGCCCCTGGGCTGCTGCCCTTTGCCGCTGTGGGCTTGGGAAATGGACAAAGGAGGTTGAAAGCAGAATGTTGGCAGCTGGAAGCTGTCAGTGAGAGACTGAGGAGCAGGAGGCTCCAAGATGGGTGTCTGTGGATGGTCCCCTGCCCTGAGGCAAGAGCTGAGCTGGGGTGGGGCAGCGCCGGGTAGGTATACAGAAGAGGACAGCAACCTGCCACAGTAGGAAGGGACTTTCATCCCAAATATCAGAGGGATTAAATATTTATTTAAAAAAGAGAAAAAGAGCATACATAAAGTCCCTTCCCCAGTGGTTAGCACCAACAGCCTGAGAATCACATATTTGTGCACATGAAAATGAGGCCCAGCAGGTGGGTGCTGTTGGGTTTTGTCCATTCACAAATGGCAGCCAGACAACCTCAGCTCACTCGCTAGGGGTGCCAGATCTAGTAGACAAGAACACAGGGTGCCAGTTCTATGTCTTAATCATCCCAATTTTTGTTGTTTTATAAGTTTGTGATATAGTTAAATTTTAAAAAATCACTGTTATCTGAAATTCACATCTATCTGCTTGTACTTACCTGATTTCACAAAGATTCAAGAATTGAAATAACAGTGAGAAGTCACCAATAGTATTGGTAAAACTTAATGGAAACTAACACAAAAATGGAGATTCTGACATTAAAATTAGATTGTCTTTCTCAAAATTTTCCTCTGATTTATTTGTTCAAATTATCTGCAAGTAGCTCACATCTATGGCCTCTCTTGTCAGGCCTCCTAGGAGGACCTTGTGGCCAAAGCTCTGAGAAGTCCTGCCAGTGAGTCCTTAGCCTCTTGATCCATTCACATAAATTCAATTCCATTTCCAAAGGACAGGTGAAAATATTGTCTATGATGTTTTTATTAAAATCCATTAATAGAATAGAGATATTCTATTTTTTACTCCAAGAACTTCCTATAAAGCTAATCCACACTAAGGCAGCAAGAATATATCTTCTCTTTGTTGCATTAATAGAATTCAAACATTTTATCTGAAAGCATAAACTAGTTCAAGTGAAGAATCCGCATTTCTCTCCTATGCACAGCTAGTGGGCTGGACCAATGCATGTCTTTAACCTGGGTTGTCCAGGAGGTTTCTTACATCCTCTCTGCTCTCCCTGTGTCCTCCTCCAGCATAGCACCAAAGTGACCTTGGGGGACCCCCTCACACCAGGTCACTCTCTGCTGAAGCCTGCACTTCCTTTTTGTCCCATTCAGGGCAATCCTCTTCTGACTCTTACCTCGAAGTCCTTGCTGCCCCTTGCAGTATGCTGGTCACAGAACTGCAGCCCTGTGGTCACCTTGCTGGTCCTCTGTCCCCTCTCAGGGGTCCCAGGGCAGGACCTCAGTCCCATCTCCCCTTGCCTAGGCCCCTCTGTCTAAGCCGGCCATCCCCATATATGTGTTAGGGGTTGGCACAGAGGCCACCTTCTCAGTGGGTGGCTCTGGTCCCACTTGGTGCCTTTGTATTTCTTCACAGTCCTTGGCACCCCCCTGATGGACTTCAGGTTTATTTTTCTGTGTTTGACTCTTGGTTCCGGAAAGTGAGCCCCATGCAGGTGAGGATCAGACCCTAGTTTTGAAATTGCTCTAGCCATCTAAAAAGAATGACTGGCATGTCGTAAATACGTGTTAAATACATCATCAAATAGATGGCTTTTAAACACATCAGTTGACGAAATGCAGATGGCTCACCTCTTGTGCTTTTTAGATGGCACACTTCTAGAAGTCCTCAGAAGTCATCAAAAGTTTGATTTAAGAAATGCACTGAAGAGAAAGCCTTTTTCAAAATGCAGTCCTTTCAAAACTCACTCCAAAATAAAATTAAATAAAGTAGGATCCACCTACATTTTCTAAAAAAATAAAATAAAATAAAACTCGGTTCTAGAAAATAAAAAGAAATCACCAGTTTCTGAGGTGGAGCAATAATAATTAGCTTTTATGTCAGTGAGATTTATATATTCAAATTTGAGACAATTACTTCCTGGGACTTAAAATCAGGTTACTGGGTTAAAGAGCCACTAAGATGTGAGCAAAATCTTTAACAGAAGGGGTCCCTGGGGCTGAAGTGTGGCTTCATGGTAGAACATGTGCCTGGTGGGTTCAGTCCCCTGCACTGAAATCAACCAAGGAGAAGAGTCACTCACCACTTCTCTGTCTTCTGAATCTTCCCTTGCTATGATGGCTCTTCATTCACTTAGGTGCCAACCATTGTGAAAAGATGTCTGTGGTCTCAAGTGATTTCATACACCCAGAGCTTATGTTGTAGGTGCTAACAATATGGTTTGAATTCACCCTATGTTAAACAGATAAAAAGACAGAAAATCAGTCTATGTGGTGTGTCTTAGCACCAAGCTTTCATCTGCCTCTCATCAGAAAAATGGTGTCTTAAAAATGCCACCAGGTTTATTATTAGTTTGTTACTTTATTGAATTTAATAAATCTCTAATAGTCTTAGCTAGTGGTGAATAAAATCAATTGCCAGCAGAATAATCCCCTCCAACATACACGCACCCTAAACCCTGGAACCCATCAATGTACTTCCTTATGTGGCAAAACAAAAATAAAAAACCTTGCCAACATTATTAATGTGAAGACTGAGATGAGATTGCTCTGGATTATGTAATCACCCAGGCTTTATAAAGAAGGAGTGGGCAGAGAGTCAAAGGCACCAGGCATGGGAAGCAGACTCCGGTGATCTGCCCCTGGCTTTGAAGCCCTGCAGGACCACCCTCCCAGACTGAGGCGGCCTCTGAGAAACAGGAAACCCAGAGGCCACCTGTTCCCAAATCCTGCATGAGGAAAGACAGCCCTCCAGATGCTAGGGCGTCCAGTGCTGACCTCCAAACTGAGACACAGTAAACCAAGTTTGAGGCCACTCAGATACAAAAGCCATAAGAAACTAATGAGCCAGTAGATGATTGCCTCCGTTTGTTAAATCAGGTCACTTCCAGTGCACCTGCCAGCACTCACAGTCCCTATGCTTGTGTTCTACAGCCGCTGTTCAGACAGCCACAGGGCCCTTGCTACATTATCGCCATCCTACAGCTGGGGAAACTGAGGCACAGGGCCGTGGGCCTCATTCCCAGGTCTCTGCTTCACACAGACTGTTCCGGAAGACACAGAGCCTTCTCTGCATGAGTTAAGTTTACCACCAGCTAAGAAGAGTTAAAGCAAGCGACAAGGCTGAAATCACACTCAAGGAAAATGTGAATTTCTAATCAAAAGTAGTCAATGAGGTAAGAAAACAACAGAATAAAGCTGATTTCTCCCCAGAAATTCACAAGTCTCCCTGGCTCCCAGGCAAGCCCCCCTCATCAAATGCCCGCAGATGTCTGGCTAAGCTCCCTGAGAAGGATTCTGTACAACTCCATCTCTAACCCTTGCCCGGGCTTCAGCGCACAGGGAACCTTAACCCCCCAACAAAGCGAAGAGCACCCACCCCCCGGGGCTCGCCCCAGCCCTTCGCCAGCCTCTCCACCATGCGGGCATGCTGCAAGCTACCCAGTCCCATGGCAAAGGAACCATGTGTCAGCAGGAATGACCCCAAATGGGAAGGATACCTGTTTTCCTCCTTAAACAGCATTTGGAAAACCCTTCAAGGGAAGTGGCCACCTGTGTGAGCTGAATCCAGCGTCTTCACATGGTACCTGTCTGGTTCTAGCAGCGCACCACACCGCTCTCTCCAACAGGCTTCCTGAATGTGTGGGTGCTCAGAGGTGCAGGCCAGCTTCCCACCCTGGGCATGGACAGCGGTTACAGGGGACTCGTTCAGTCTGATGATTCACTGCTGGGCTGACCTCAGTCTCCAGAGTTAGTCTCTAAGCATCACATCTTGGGGGAGTGAGGGGTGTGGCCTCCTTTTCTGCCAGGTGGTCTCCTCAGCCCCTCCGGGGGAGTCATGGACACAGCCCTGGGCTCTCTCCCAGCACTGTCTGCCACTACTGACCTGGTGCCACCTCCTGTCCTCTTCACCATGTGCCCTGTGAGGCCATCAGTGGAGGGTGGCAATGGGCACAGGCTGGCACCTGAGGCCGTTCCTCCCCAGAGCAAGAGCACCAGGAGATTGCTCAGCAAGACGCTGGGAAGCAGGGGTGCTTGTTCCTCTGCTGCAGAGGCCCAGGTGCAGGGTGGAGAGGCTGCAGTAGAAGTGGGTCCTGCAGTCTGGCCAGCTTGAGCCCCAGTGAGAGCAGGACTGTGTCAACATTGGGGACGAAGGGGGGACATACAAAGATTGCTGATAGGAGTGGGCACTGAGTCAGTATAAAAACCTAAAAGACAGTGAGCATAAATTTCACTAGGAAATTTTAATACAGAGATAATCAGGTGAGTGGCAGCTTGTTCTATTAAAAACTCCTCTTGGCGTTATTTCCAATAAGAAAGCCAGGAGACTGAGCATTGTTGGCTGCACCCACACTGAATCACTTAGGCTTCGGCACATCACGGTGCTCCAAGTGGCCACTGTGACATGAGGGAGGTCTCCACATCCCCATGGTTTGACAGTTTTATTGTGCTTGTAAGAGAAAAGGGTGGTGTGTGTGCGTACTTCATATCCACAGCCTCATGGACACAGTCTGACACTCTCCATCTTCAGGCTGAGAGCACTCGGTACCTTCATGGCATATGTCATAGCTGATTTCTTAGAAATACTCAGCGTGCATTCTTTTCAAATGAGAACCATTACTTGCAAAATCAGAGTGAGCTACCTTTTCTCCCTTTGAGGAGATTCCGTAGCTTGCCTGGGAGAAGGGAAAGCCGCTGTCTGCAGAGCCCCGTCAGCTGTTCAGAAGCCTCAGCCTTGGCCAGTCTTACCTGTGTTCAGAGAAGCCTCCTGCTTGCACCTCCCCAGAGGCACAGCCTGAGCCACATGGAGCCCGTGTCCCCTACAGCCCCCACCACCTGTCTGCTCCAAGGAGAAGCACCCCCTGGGAGGAACCTGGCCGAAGCCAGCGGTGTCCCTTCACCTGAAGTCACTTAAGAACTAGTGAAGTTGGACAGAAGGTAACTACAGTTCTTAGCTTTTAGCTCAGCATACAGTTCTATGTGAATGGCCTGGAAAATTTTTAAAAAACATATTAACTTGAGATTTGTATGTCAGAGTACCATGCCTTCTAAATGAAATGGATTCTACTCATTCATTATCCCAATATTTACTGAAAACATATTTTATGTCATGAAAATTTCTAGGTGTTTGGGATACAGAACAAAATGAACATCCTATTTTGGTTACATGATAAATAAAATTTAATAAAGTCAAATCACCTTAAAGGGCTGATCAAAGAAACAAAAGAAAACAATCTATGATAATCAGAGCTGATGCTGCAGATGTTTACCTATTTATCGTCTTGATATCAACAGCTAGTTAAAACAAACTCTCGGTATTTTCTTAGCCTTTGAATCTCTATAACTTTGAATTAAGCTTAAGGATGGGATGTTTGTAGAAGCAAAGGTTCAGGTATGCCCCTATCTCTCACCTGTACCAGGACCCCACAGGGCATCCTGTTAGCCTCCCAATGGTGGTCAGCTCCTGGGTAGAAGAGCTTAGCTGGCATCCAAGAGGAAATAACATGGCTTTTATCTGCATGTTGCTCATCAGGGAACTTTGTCCTCAGGTCCTTGTGCAGGTTAACAAGCTGGCAGACATAGCTGTCTGTCAATCATTATAAGGGTTGGTACCAAGACACCCGACCATGGGTTCTGAGACCCATCCACCTCTTGCTTGAGTGAGGGAATGATTTATTCTGAACACCAGCTTTTGAATCTCTCAGGGGAGGTGACTTTATTTAAATACTTCATAGGAAGCCAGTTTGGTGACACATACCTATAATTCCAGCTATTCAGCAGGCAAAAGCAGAAGGATCCAAAGTTGGAGCCCAGGCTGGGCAACTTACCAAGACTCTGTCTCAAAAAAAAAAAAAATGAAAAAATAAATTTTTAAAAAGGGGGTTTCTGGGGATCTAGTTCAGTGATAGAACACCCCTGGGTTCAATCCCCAGTACCAATAAAATAAAATTTTAAAATAAATACTTCACAGGCCTTTGTAAGGATCAGAATCAAAATCAGATATCATAATTGAGCTTTTTTTTTTTTTTTTTTTTTTTTTTTAGTGGGTAACTGTCTTTATCTCTCCTTCTTCATCTGCCTTAGCTCCTCGTGCTGGGAGTGTGCAATCACTAACACTAAAGGTGATATTAAAGGTGTTATAATTTAAAGTGTTTATCCTCAGTTTACATATTATTTTAGCAAAGGAGAATCTGGCAACCACAAACTACCTGGCTCAGGAGCTTGGTGACTCCCTCCTAAGGAAGGACCCTCAGTGAGGGGAATGGGCGGCCACCTATATATGAGGAAATGTGAAATTTTTATCAATCGTATCATAGGGAGCCTATTAGCCAGAGGAGGAGGGGCTTTATTGTAGTCTCAGGTACTTGGAGGCTGAAGCAGGATACCTGAGCCCAGGAGTTCAAGGGCAAATACTTCAATCATTCCTCCATCTCCTGCACAGTGATTCCCTTGCACCTGCACACACCCGGGTATGCAGATCAGCCACAGGGCCCGTGGTCCCACTGTGCACACATCGGTGGACCACGGTGGCTGCTCCCCTTGCGCAGGGCAGCTGACCTAGGCAGGAGGGCGCCCTGGGGAGTTGAGGGAAGGTGGCTGGCCCTGCAGCCCTGGGAGACCTAGGGCGCACACTGGCTTTCCATAAGGAGCGCTCCCCTGTGGTTTAAACCAGGGCAGCCACATGCCTTCCTCCAATACACCTGCAGGCAGTACTTCCCTATCCAAGGGCATGGCGTCTGTCTGGGCCTGGCTCCTGCCAGCGTGGGCAGGCGGTTTGCCTTCCTCCATCTCCGCCCTTATCAAACACATTCACATCTGTCCACAGTGTCAGAATTTACTGAATAACTATAAATTCACAGGCTACCCACTTTTGGCAGTAGTAGGTCACTGGATACTCATGGGTCACCTGGTAGTCACAAGCTGGGCAATTGTGAGTTCTTTCATTCCAGTCTTAACTACTAATGTCTGGAACACTCATGTCACTCATCACACTTCACACAATGATAAACAGAGGTGACAGAAAGGATAAGAGAGGGTTAAGGTGGCCACAGGGGTCCAGGAGGCTGAGCTGAGAGCAAAGGCAGAGGGCAGATACAGATGCAAAGAGTCACCACAGGTGGTCAGGTAGGATTAGGAACTAGCCAAGAACTTGTTCAGGCACAGAGCTGCGAAGCCCAGAGCTTATTCTAGGCCAGGGTTCAGAGGGCAGAGGTTCCACAGGGCCCCTGGAGATGTCAGCTTGGAGTGGGTTGTATGTGGTCACACGGGCAGGAGAAACTATGCTGTGCTGAAGCAGAGATCCAGAGGTCTGTCTCTGTGGCAAATGTCCTGGGCAAGGCTCCTGAGGAGCAACCAGGTGACTGGTCAGGGTGCTTCCCTGTCCAGTCTTGGGATGCTCCTCCTTTTACAAGCCTCAAGTGAGGGGCTGCTTCATTTGGTGGTCTGATGTTTTTGATAAGCTCCTGGCCTGGGTTTCTTGGTGTAAGTCTGACACGCCCATGCATCCCTGTGCTTATGATGAATTCACAAGTGGTGCACGGGTGGTCATTCTTATTAGCATGGTTTCTTTATCAGTTTGTGCCTCATGGCTGTGCCAGGCAGGTGGTGACTGCTTACTTGTACAAATAAGGTGTGGAGTCATTCTTAAACTAAAAATAGAATTGCTTATGGCAAACTGCTTTGCAAAATGGAGTAACCCAGGTTTAGGCCTGAAAAGTCCTTGCTGCAGTCTTGGCTGGGCACAAGATCACAAGCCACTCACAGCTTTGTAGATTCAAACAGCAATTCTTTATTCCCGAACTCACACCGGCCTCTACACATGTTCTGGGGAAATCCAAGTTCTGCCCCCTTCAATTCACGTCCCAAATACTTTCTGAATTCCAGAGAACTCAACCGGGAACTCAGGCAGCAGGATACGCCCTATTCCCAGCAGGAATAACCTTAAACCTTGAACTGCCTTAAACCCAGATTGTCTTAAACTGGGAATGCCCTAAACCCAAATTGTCTTAAACCGGGAACGCCCTAAACACAAGGAGCGGGATACTTCCTAAAACCTGCAGGATACACCCTAAACCTGGATCCACCCTGGTCCTTGAGCAGGGTCACCTTTCTCAAACACACATGCAATGTCACAGCGAATTTCCAAGGCAAGTCCATTTAACATGGGGTACGCTGGCAAGGAAATTTCGATGCGTCATTCCTACTTGGCAATGGCCCTCAGCAGTCCTGTTCTGTACTTCGGCAGAAACCAGAAGAGGACACAGCCTGTTCTCCACAGCTGGGCACACACCAGCACTTCAGGTGACTCACATAGGCTAAGGGGCAGCAAACAGGAAGATGCCCTGCATCTGCTCCAGCAGTGTCTGCCAGAATGCTGGACCTGAATGGCCCATGAGGGCTGGAGAACCAAATGCCTTGAAAATGCAAGACACCCTTAAGCAATATGAAAACCAGCATGGAGGTGCCTCACAAGACTAGGAAGGGTGTCACCACATGTCCAAAATATGCCACTTCTCAGTATTTATCCCAGAGAGGATAATTAAAGTTGGCATGCTCTAGTGAGACATGCATACCCACATTTTAGCAGCACAATTCACAATAATCAAAATATAGAACCTGCCTAGGTGTTTGTCAGTGGCTGAAAGGCTCAAGAAAATGTGCTCTATATACACAGAGGTTCTAGTCAGCCATTGAAAAAGCATGCAGTTGTGCCATTTGCAGAAAAATGGATGGAACTTGAGAGTATTATGTTAAGACAAATAAGCCAAACACAGAAGGTCAAGAGTGGTGTGTTTACTTTCATGTGCAGCAGCTAGAGAGGAAAGAGAAATAGAAAGTGGGGGTAAAGATCTCATGAAAATCAAAAGGCGTTCAGTAGAGGAAAGGGACCAGGTGGAAGGGTGCCAGGAGGGGAAAGTGCTGGGGAGGATACTGGCCTAATTACGTAGCTCCCACTGCCCCATTGTGGGAAGTATAATGTAATACAAAAAGTATTAAACATATAAAAAGTTTGAACTTGATCACTTTTCTGAAACTGAACTCTGGGTGTGAAATCAACTTTCCCATTAAGGAACAGAAATTAACAGTTCCCACCAGACGCCTGCCTATGTGCTGTCCAGCTGCTGACCCTCCTAAAATGTGGGCAATTTTGTTAGCTCTCTTTGACACAGTTGTACTGTCTGTGACTGAAATTCACCCAGCGTTCATGAGATTAATCCCTGTGATTGCAGGCAGTATTAGAACATTTCTGCATATTATATAAACATGTCCCACGTGTTGCTATGGTAGCAGGTGCAAATATCCATGAGAGACACATCTCTGAGTCAAGCAAAGGGTTATTGACAGAGGATATCTCCCAGACTGCCCTTTGCAAGGCGCAACAGTCTGCTAGAACAAACTTCCTAAGTATATATTCATGTATAATGGAGTAATAAAAAATAACCTCTCTGGTTCTGTGATTTTTAATTGTTACTTGGCATCTTTATTGTGGTTTTGATCGTTAGGAACTCTTTGCAGGCAGGCCTAACAAGAAGGTCATGCCTTTGTGAACAGGTGCTGATTTTCAAAATGGAGTTACTTTGCCCTAAGGACCTAACACGTGCATTTAACCATTTCACTCTCCCTGGGTTCTGGGCACCTTCCATATTTGGTGGGCTATTGTACTTCCTTTGGTGAACATCATACACAGGTGTCTATTAAGAATCCACTCAAAGATGGCCATGCTGGGTTCAGGGCACAGATACGTTCAGCTCTCTTCACAGCTACTGCTAGGTAGGAGCTAGCAGTGGGCAGTGAGATGCATGGTAAGGTCACAAAGTGTTCTTTAACTTACCTCAGTGTCCTTCTTTAAACTATCTTAAGATATCAAATGGTGGCAGTTAATCTATAGAAAGCAAACAAAAGCAAGAGAGCTATTCGTAAAACATGGCAAGAGAAAAGGATTAATGGGACTAATTATTGACAGGGTCCACTGAGGTTGATGTGAAGCTAGGAATTATGGCCATAAGTGTCTTCAATTTTCTGGGATTGAAGTTTCCATTAGTAGCGCAGGCACATTAAGATGACTTCTGACCAGCTATTGACCCCAGTGCCCACATTAACATGGGATTGACTTGTAGATGAAACCTCCCTAAAAAGAATGGCCACTATGACAGTTCCAGAGAGGACCAAGTAAGATCCATAACTCCATCACCCAACATGAAGGAAGAGTTGAACACCGGACTGGCAGAGAGTACAGAAGAGGGCCCCCAGCTCTCCTAGTGAACATCAAACACTAGTGAAATTGGGGACAGCGTTGTCTTCTCTGTCATTCTCTGATTGGAGACAGCACACTCTCTCCCTTGAGAGTGCTCTCGGCTCAAGCTTCACTTTTGTTTTACTGTCACCTATAATAAAGTTCTCCTGCATGACTTTTGATGTCTGACTTTAAATTCGGAACATAAAACTGAGATTGGGAGTTTTAGCTCCCTGCTTTCCTGGGACACTACCACACACAAACTGGCTGGGGTACTAAGTTACTCCCCTTGCTTTCCCGTTTGGGTTGCTCTCTTTTCATAGTCTTTACTATAAAAACATTTCCTGAGTGCAGGTGCTTTGTCTTGCTCACAGCCATAAAGAATGTGAATAAATGCCTGACTCAGGGAGCTACATCTGCACACATGGTTCTATCATCCAAGGTCCTTTAAAGGCAGCAAGGTGTGTGTCCCCCCAGACACACATACCCCAGAGAAGTCCCTTCCTTGCTTGACACACACTGTACTGCACCTGCCTGCAAATGAGAACTCATAATCATGAAGCTGGGGGGGAAAAGGCAGTCAATATAGATAATAAATAATTGTGTTCAATCAGGAAGGTTGGGGCTAGTTGGAAAGAAAATCAAATATTTCCCTTTCCCCCTCCTCTTTCCAAGACCCTTCCCCCTGCTCCTGCTCCAACCTGTTGCCGAGGTAACCTGTCCCAGGAATAGCTGTTCCTTGCAGGGAATCCTAAGAGTTGGCTCTTACCTTAATGCCTGAATCACTCCACCATTTGGCCCTCCTCTTGCCCATCTGGCCCTCACCATTTGGCTCACCCTGGCCACTGGTCATGGATGCAGGGTGGTGAGAGATAAGGAGGAAGGAAGGCATGAGGCAGAGAAAATTTAAGATGTACAAAGGGGCAGGACATTCCCACTTCTTTGGATACCAGCTATGTTCCCCTTCTCCCTCCAGGGAAAAGTCTGTTTCTGTCCTTGAAATAAACCTTGCTCTCTATACTCCCCTTGGCATTTCTCCAGTAACCAGAGGTATCAATAAGCGCTTCCTTCTCATGCAGTGCTTAGAGGATGATGAACTGACAAGCATGTGAGTCATTACCTTTCACAGAGAGCCTGACCAGTGTGCTTCTAGCTATGCCCTTGGTTAAGTTCCTATGACGACACTTCCACCTGGACACTGCAAATTGAGCAAAGTCACCCCTTTGCCCCAAGAGTGAACTCCTTGTATTGGCACATGATGCACTTCTCATGGCCTGCCACATGTTTTTCGGGGGGTGCTGAAATGGAACCCAGGGTATGATAGGTGAGCACCCCACCACTGAGCCATTTCCCAGCCCCTGCCACAGGCCTTCTGTCCTCAATTGCAGCATCAGTGGGGGATGGAGAGGAACTTAGCTGACCTCTATCACCTGGGCAGGTTAACTGGCGATCACTTAATGCACTTGAAATGTGATTTGCCATCTCCCCAGCCCAAGCTTGCATATTTCTCCAATGTTTTGAGACCCCTCCCACGGTATGCTCATGTGCCCTCTGGGAAGTGCCTTTTGCATTCATACATCAGCTGTAACTTATCAGATAAATCATTTTCATTCATGTTCTGCAAACAAAAATTAAATGCTGAATTTTTACTGGAAATAATGAGCACCTAGTGATTGTGGTGCAGACAATGACCACTGGAGGAAACTGTCCAGTGGCTCTTCTTACCACCTATGAATGAGCCCGGAAGATTCTCAGAAGATGATGTTCCTCTTCTCTTTCAACAGTGAGCTAGACTTACACCCGATTGTCATAGATCTCAAAGAACCATCTTCCCTCCTGTACTCCCTTTATTTATTTAGTACCAGGGATTAAAGCCAGGGCCAGTTAACCACTGAGCCACTCCCTAGCCCTTTTTTATTTATTTCATTTTGAGACAGGGTCTCACTAAGCTGTTTAGGGGCTCCCTAAGTTGCTGAGACTGGCCTGGAACTTTCCATCCTCCAGCCTCAGCCTTCATAGTTGCTGGGATTACAGGCAGTGCACTCCTCGCTACTGCCCATGCCATTGACGATTCCGAGTGGTTTAATATCCTCCAGAAGGTAAAACCCAGGGGAAATTTTCCAACTTTTGTTTCTGGAAACCACTGGGTATTTATTTTGCATACATGTGAACCGAGTAGGGCAAAAAGGAGGTGTAAGAACAGAAAAAGAGCTGAGAGAGGAAAGTACAGGGGACACACTTTCAAGTTAGCTGCTTTCCTCCTGCACAGCTGAACCCTTCCCTCCAGTTCATTCCTGCAGGGGGAACGCGGCCACCAAGCCAGGGTTCCCATTGCCATCCGCAACACCAGAGCCGGCTGTCAGAAGGCCTCTCGGGACACTCTTTGAGAGCCCCGGAGTCTCCACAGGGCCCTCTGCAGAGCGCCGGCCACGTCCTTGTTCCTCAGGCTGTAGATGAGCGGGTTCAGCATGGGCGTGAGGATGGTGTAGAAGACGGAGAAGACTTTGTCCTGCGCTGGCTGGTGGTAAGCCTGGGGCACCATGTAGGTGTACATGGCGGCCCCGTAGAACAAGGTCACCACGATCATGTGGGAAGAGCAGGTGGCGAAGGCCTTCCTCCTCCCCTCGGCGGAGCTCATGCGGTGGACAGCGGCCAGGATCCGCGCGTAGGAGGCGACCACCACCGAGGACGGCGTCAGCAGCATCAGCACGCAGCACGCGTACATCACCGTCTCATAGAGCGCCGTGTCCGCGCACGCCAGCCTCAGCACCGCGGGCGCCTCGCAGAAGAAGTGGTCGATGTCCCGGGAGCCGCAGAAGGGGAAGCTCATGGTGATGGGCGTGAGAAGGAAGCCGTCCAGCGAGCCCCCCAGCCAGGAGCCCGCAACGATCAGCCAGCAGACGCGGCGGCTCATGAGCACCGGGTAGCGCAGCGGGCTGCAGATGGCCACGTAGCGGTCGTAGGCCATGAGGCCCAGCAGGAAGAACTCGGCGCCCACCAGCGTCAGGTAGAGGAAGTGCTGCGCCGTGCAGCCCGCGAAGGAGATGGTCCTCTGGCCCCGCAGGTAGTCCACCAGCATCTTGGGCACGATGGTGGAGATGTACAGCATGTCGATGAGCGACAGGTGGCTGAGCAGGAAGTACATGGGTGTGTGCAGGCGCGCGTCAGCGCGGATCAGCAAGACCATGACCCCATTGGCCGTCAGAGACGTGAAGAAGACGACACAGACGACCGCGAAGAGGAGGCCCCCAGTCTCCTCGGTGCCGAACAGCCCCCCGAGGGTGAAGTCCGCGAAGGACGCGTTGTCCCCTGCCATTGAGGCTGCGGTGGCGGGAGTAGCCCAACGTCTTCCAGGTAGAAGGGTGGCATTTCCCAGGGGATTAAACCAGAACATTCGGATTAGTAGTCAAGCATCAGACTTCTAAGAGATGGAAGAAACAGTCTAAAATGGCTTTCTTAATAGTTCAGAACTGATAAGCAACAACTAATCTGTATCAGAATGTTAATCTATACCGATTTTTAGTAAATTTGATCATTATTAAGCCATAAATTCACTAACTATATTGGACAAGATGTCAGCAGATACTACTGTATAACGATAATACTTGTAACAGTACATAAAGTTGTAACCCATGCTCTGCGGCAACTGAATGTACCAAGGTTGTTGCTCCCTCTCTGTGTGTGTATGTGTGTGTGTGTGTGTGTGTGTGTGTACACATGAGTGTGAGCACACATTAGTGCAGATCAACTGGGACCGTTGTTAAATGCCCCTCAGTCATGGTCAGCATAACCATCATCTTCAAATCATCTTTATCTGCCTATGAGTTGTCTGTCTGCCATTCAGCCACATGGGTGGTAATCTCCCACTCTGTCCAGGAGTCATGGTCTACATCTCAAGGGTCACAGGAGTCATGTTCTACATCTCGAGGGTCACAGGAGTCACAGGCTATATCTTGAGAATACACTTAGTGTAAGTTCACTCACGTTGTGGGCAAATTGTGTGGGATGAGTGAATGGGGGAATGTGACCCACTCTTGCAAATTCAGATGCAAAAGGATCATCTACTATAGGAGACTATTGCTCACTTTTCTTTGTTTATTTTTAAGACAGAAATGTTAATGTTAATTTCAGGATAATGAGGAATTGATATTAGGATTGAGAAGCATGAGAATTAGCAATTAGTGCTATCAAGAATGATTCAGAGTAAATACACAGGGAAATAGATATTGAGCTATAAATCACATGCACTTTTGGAAATTTTAATATTTTAAGTATTTCTTGATTAGGAAAAACTGAGTGTGTCTCTTGTAATTTCAGGTTTTGATGAAGAAAAACAAAGAAATCCCTTATGAAAGTAAAGAATGGCCTTCCATGTGTTTTAAGGCTGAATGCATGACAGATAATTTTTCTGAACAGAGTTAATTTGACCAAACTAATCCATGGCTCCTCTAAACACTCCAAACCTGTGTTGGAGAGCCTCCAAGTCATTGGCACTGAAGCACACCACTAAACAGTATTGACACCATTGTGAAATCACCTTGTGCAAAGCTGAGCTGAAGGATCTCCACACCTGTTGGCTCTTTGGTCTGCAATCAACCCAGGAAGTGAGGAGCTGTAAAGCCCCTCTTCCACCAGTAACAAAGTGTCAGCAGCAAACCATCAGTTAGTGGGGGAAGGGTGCCCTGAGTGGTCTCAGTTCCCTCTGTGTTCTCACCCATCACACAGGACAATAGCTAGATAGCGACTGCAGCTATCAAGTAAAACATGACAGCCAAGTGGTCTATTACATTTTTAGCTATATGCAATTGAAACAGAGTCCCTTTAATTTTATTTTTTATTTTTTGGTACTGGGGATTGAACAGGGACACTTTACCACTAGGCTGCATCCCCAGCCCATTTTAGTTCTTATTTTGAGACAAGGACTCACTAAGTTGCTAGGCTGGTCTTGAACTTGCCTTCCTCCTGCCTCAGCCTCCCGAGTTTTGGGGATTACAGGCATGCACCACTGTACCCAGCTAAAAGTAAAAGCAATTTCTGACAATTGTTTCTCTGTATCTGCTAACGTCCTCATGATGAGAGCCAAAAACTGAAAAAAACTAACTATGGCCCCTGAGGGCAGCCAGGAAACTGAGACTGCCATGATGTCTGGCCAGCCCAGCCAAACTAAATGTCTATACCTGGAACTCCTGGCTTTGGTTCTATTAAGTTATGCTTCTATGGGACCAAGGAGAAACGACATAGCTGCTTCTCCCCAGCTTTGTCAAAGTGCACAAAATTCATTTTTTCCTTTTGTAACATTTTCTTATGCAGATGGATAATTGAATCCTGCCAGCTAGGATCCAGGCAGGGTCTCTGGCTGGGCTCCAGATAACATAATCATTCAATTGATCAGTGAAAATTATTCATAATTGAGAGATACCATAAGTCATTTTAGTCAGAACTGCTGTTTCTTAAGAGTGCAAACAATGTTGACCACATTTATTTAATTTTTCTAATTTTATAATCTTTAGTGCCAGGTTTCATAAATTTGCTTGATACTAGGTACAGTTTTATAATTATTTACAATCGGTCTTATTTTCTTTTTGCATTCTCTAGCCATCATTAATGGAGCCCATTATAATACAAATGTGAAGGGAAATGCTGTCCACTCATGGGATGTCCTAGGCTGCAGTCTTGGTTCACTTAACTCCTATCATACACTAAAACTTCAATAACACAGAGAACCGAGTGTTGTAGTATAGTCAAATGCCATTCTCTGCTCTATTCCTACTCACTCCTAAATATTCTTTAAAACTTTGTCTGCTGTGCCTCCCTTTTCTATGCCACCTTGCTGTGTGTGCCTAGAGGTGAAATGCCAGGGCTAATTCTAAGGGCTGGTCCTTCCTCCAGCTTGGCAGTCTTCTGTTGTTTGCTCACAGAGGTCTAACTTGTCAGAGAGCAGACTTCCTCAGTGTGAACTGGGACTCTAAATCAAACACCTGGTTAGATCATACACTCTGGGGGAGCATAGGATCTGCACTGGTTGAAAAGCTGGGTGTCAGTTGCTTTTGATGTGGCTTAGTACTTAAGAATGTATCAGGAAGCATCTGGAGTGAGCCCCTTTACACAGGATCCATTCCTGCAGTCAGGGAGCAGGCATGCAGTGAGACAGAGTCACATTAGATGAACCAAGTTCTTCTGTCGTGACACTGATGAATCCTGTGGCCTTGGACTCCCCTCAAGCACCATGAACCTGGTACCTGCTCCTATTAGGTTGGGATCACAAAATATTCAGGCTGATTTAGGATTAAATTAAGAAATTTTTAGCTACAGGTGAAAATATTTCCTACAGTGGAAAGTAAAATGTCAGTGTCATACATATGTGTGTGAATTATTTCAAAACTATTAGTAAATATGTGAGAGTCCCCAGTCTCTTCATTGAAGCAATCAACATATGCTACTAAGATGCATGGATTTGAATTGCAAATACCTGCTGTTCTTCAGGTATGTAAACCCAGACAATCCAGAGAGTGAAGAAACTTCCACAGTCAGATCCTGTAACCTTTTCCACAGAATATTTCTTTACTTGAAGGAAATGGTATTTCACAGAAATTCTCAGGAAACTCAATATATTGTTATTAAGCCTGAAGAAAATCTGAATGTCTTTCAGGGGCATAGATATGCTCAGCCTGAAAATAACAAGAACAAGAGAAAAAACATACAGGACAACATTGGCAAGAATTTATCTGATAAACCTCTCAGGCTGACTTCAATTACCTCTCATCACACAGTGCCACACACCGGGGGAAGGGAATGCATGTGTTCCACCCTGACACCCACAGATGGCCACTCCTGCTTCACAAGGGACACATGGCTGCTTGAGCTCCTGTGCCACAAATTTCTTCCTCCCACGTTGCTGCGATTGGAAGTTGTAAGGTCAAGCACAGGTGACCAAAAGGAGGCAGATTAAAAGGCTGCTGAAAGAGGCTTTATTGAGATTCACTCCCAGGCAAGACCATCTAGTCCAACAGAGCGAGAGCGGGTCTGGGGAATCACTCGGGGCTCAGCCCAATTGGAATTTTTATTGTGCTTAGGGCAGGAAGGGAGGGCTTGGGACAGGAAAATGAGGGCTTGGGACAGGAAAATGAGGGCTTGAAACAGGAAAGAGAGGTTAATTTTGGAGTCCCTTGTCCTACAGGAGTTGGTCTGGGAAGCTTGCAGATTTCTTCCCTTTGAATGTTGAACGTTCATAATGTGAGTACCACTGCAGTCACCCTGTGTTCTTTGGCAGGTTCTGCACCCTTAATTCTCACATGCATTCATCTATGGCTTCTTTGCCAAAGTCCTCAAGTCCTGGTACTTAGAATGGTTTCTGCAATGTTCAGTTTAAGATGCAATCACAACAGTTAACTGTAGGTGCAGTTTTCCAGTACTGAAAAATTTCCTTGATTCTAGGTATGGTTTCATAATTACTTTCAACCGGGCTTATTTTCTTTTTGCATTTTCTAGCTGTCATTAATGGAGCCCATTATAATACATAGGTGAAGGGAAATGCTATCCGCTCATGGACAGCATGAGAACATTATTTTCTGTTTTGATATAGACATATCACATCGTTGACTCATTATATGCACATGAAAACAGTTATCTTCACAGAAAAGTTGTGTAATTGTTAAAATTACAGAGTTGTATAATTTTGAGACAAAATATAAATACATGTTGCTAAGGTTACAGGGGACTCCGTAAAACAAAACTTACCAACAAAACACAGGAACCTGGTGCACCTACACTAGGGTCAGAGAATGAAGAGACTTTTCAAAAAGAAGAGGGAGTTCTTTGGTTAGAGGAGAAAACGGTCCATTCAGAGGTCATAGTTTGTCCTCCACTTTATACTGAGAGGAATTCACAGTTGTGAGAGTCCTTCAAGGTCTAGTTCATCCAGTGTTGTCAGAGTGCAGTACAAAACATGAGAAGTCTCCAGCCTCCTAAGAATGTTGATACACTTGCTTCCCATCTTCACAAGGAAATGCACATAAAGGGATGGAGGGTGGTAAAAGGAAAAAAATTTAAAAGCATGAAAAAAGTCTCACTTATGAATGCTGAATTCACCTGGATTTTCCGCATTTGGGGACCCTGGCATGACAGGGAGTGCTCAGAGTGAGAGGGGACAGGAGTTTACATAGTTTTCTGAGAAGGCACCGAGAGCTCCTGGGCCGAGCAATTCTCTCCCTGCTGACCTCAGGAGCCCGAGACACACTTGTCACAGTTAATGAGCCTGGCACCCCTGGGAGTGCACAAGTGGCCTCAGAGTCACAGGGGCTTTGAGAACAGCACTTCTGCTGGGCTCCAAAGTATCCGACTCTGTTTCCTGAGCACTTCATCAGAATGTTCCCTGGCAGCTCTTCCTCACAGAGAAATGTGAACAAAGGTGCTACTTAAACATGCAAATAAAGACTTAAGACTGAAAATATCCCAAATTGGTTGAAAAAATACTAACCTACATATCCAGAAAATGGAATAAACTCCAAGTAGGATAAATGCAAACAAATATCTACATCCAGACACATTGGAGTCAAGGTGTTGGAAGCCAAAGATAAGAAAATCTTGGAACCTGTCAGGGAAAACAATTCATCACACACAAGTGAAACCCAGTAAGATTGGCATCTGACTTCCCATAACCCACGGAAGACACGATCAAAGTGTTGACAGCAAAAACCCTTGACTCCACAAAAATACTTCCATATTTCTAACATGAAGGGCAAATAAAGATATTTTCCAGGAAAACAAAAACTGATAACATTGATTGTTGTGACCTCTCTTTTAATAAATACCAAAGGAAGCTCTTTGGACTGAGAGTAGGTGGCCTCAGACAGTGATCTGAATCCATACCAAAGAAAACAAAGTAGGCAATTTCATAAGTAATCAGGAGATGGTCTATCTGCATATTGCATTTTCTGTGTTCTCCAAGATACCATGAAAGCAATTGCAATAGAAATGTTCAAATTTACACTTGCTCATTGTGTCTCCTAGTTTCTTTAAAATACATTATAGGGTATTATAGGGTAATACCCCAAACAATGCTTTGTTATGCTTATAGTATATAAAGATGCAATATGCACAACATGCTAGCCCGGGAAAGGGCCAGACTGCATGGATCCAGGGAAGGCCAGGTTTCTCTCCTCCAATGGAACCAAGTGGGAACACAGTTGGAGCTGGTGTTTTATCTTTCTTTCCGAAGTTGGTTTTCTTTTTAATCTGTTAATTTGGTGGACTACATTGGTTGAATTCCAGATGCTGAACCAGCTTTGCATTCTTAGAATAAACCCCACTTGGTCATGATGTATAATTATTTATACATATAGTGGACTCAGTTTGCTTGTATTTTGCTGAGATTTTGAGTCTGTGTTCAGGGGGTTATTGATCCATAGTTTTCTTTTCTCTTTTTATATTGCTTTTATCTGGTTTTGGTCTCCTGGTAATCTTGGTCTCATAAAATGAGTTAGGGTGTGTTACCTCTCTTAATGTCTGGAAGAAATTGTGTGGAATTTCTTTTAATTCCTCTTTAAATGTGTGTGTGTGTGTGTGTGTGTGTATACCTAATTCATAACTATTGTATATCTAACTACCTCTGTCTATTAAAAACCACAAATTCATACTGATGCCTCTAATTTCAACCCAACCACAAGATTTATTCTGGCCTTCCCCCTTTTCCAAATCTGTAACTCCCCTCACCAACAGTGAGAGACCTCCCTCTCAATGCACTAGCTTCTCTTATTTTCCCAGTAAGTAACCAATCTCCTGACCCCCCCTGGCTACATCCAAGGGCTCCATGACCTCCACTCTCTCAGCCAGATCTTTAGCCATCTGCTCAACCCCATCTCTACCCCTTAAATTACATTTTAGATAAAAATACACTTAAAATATAGTGGCCAGCAGCATCTCTAAAATTACTAATTTTAATAGTTTATTTGAATATTCTTTGAATTTTCTTCATGTGCAATCATGTCTATGATAGTTTTATTTCTTCATTTCTTTTTTTAATTTTTCTTGTCAGGACACTGTAAAAGGCCAATGGAAGGCATAGATTTGTTCTCTAGCTCAGAGGAAAAGTGTTCCTAGTTCATTGATTAGATATACTGCTTGTTGTAAACTTTCTATAAATATCTCATATATGACTTAAGAAGTACTGTTTTTTTCTAGATTGTTAAGAACTTTAAAAATCATGAATGGAGGTTAATCTTATGGATTTTACTGTGTCCACATTTCTAGAGGTGAGCTGGTGGACTATCTTATTATGTTAATGTGTATGGTACCTTAATTAATTTTTTAAAATATATAATAACCTTGCATCCCTGAATAAACCCAACTTGCTGATGGTATATTCTTCTTTTTACATGTTGCTGCACTAGCTTGATAGTTTTAAGGACTTTAATGTCTCTGTTCATCAAAAAAAGTGGCTTATTGTTTTTCTTTCTTGTGGTGCCTGACAGGTTTTGGAAACACAACTAGGCTGGCCTTGCAGAACAGTACCAGGAAGTGCTCCCTCTTTTTCAGTTCACTACAATTCTTTTTGTTGTTGTTTGTAAGATTAGTGTTATTTTCTTTTAAATGTTGAAATAATTCTCCGGAGATCTGCCTGGGTCTAGCGTTTTCTTTGTGGAAGGTTTTCAATTACAGATTCAATTATTATAGGAATTTGTCAGTTTTAGGATAAATTACAATTTACTTGCATACAGTCATTCAAAATATGCTCCTGTGATACTCTTAAGATCTGTAGGATCTGTGGTATTGTCTGCTTTTATTCCTCATGTTGGTTATTGGTACCTTCTCTCAATCTGGTTAGTTGTACCTTCTCTCCTATTGGTTAGTTGTACCTTCTCTCCTATTGGTTATTTGTGTTTTCTCTCCTATTAGTTATATGTGCCTTCTCTCTTACTGGCTATTGGTACCTTCTCTCCTATTTGTTATTTGTGCTTTTTTGATATTTGTTACTTGTATCTTCTCTTTATTTTGGACAATTCTAAGGCATTGTCTATTTTGTGTTTTCAAAGAGTTGAGTGTAGGTTTGGATCATATCTTTTGTATATTTGGGAACACCCACAACACCCTCCCTACCATCTCCGTCCTCATCTCCTTCCACAACTTCTTCACCTGTGGAATACAAATCAGGTCGCATCATTCCCTGCCCTGACAGTCATCAGAGATGGTGATCCACAAGGAGGGTGGAGAGTGAGGTATTTGAAAGGCCTTCAGGTTTTCCTGTGTCTGGGCCCCTGTGAGCCTCTCCAGTCTCAGCTCACACCCTGCTCCCTCCTAATGCCTGTGTCCAGCCCAGAGCCTGCTCAGTTTCTCTAGCCTCCCTTGCCCTCCCCTGTCTCTGGGTCTTTGTATGCTACAGTGATTGTTCTACTCACTGCTCCAGATCAAGCCACTGCAAACTCCCAACCTCTTAAGCCAAAGCCTTCATTATGTTCTGTTCTGAGAGCCTCGTGTTTTCATTTTGTAGACTGCATGGCAATTAGTAATTAATTTGTCTGCGCATTTGTTTTATTGTTTCTTTCCCCAAGGAGGTAAAGAACACCATGAAGAAAGGATCACTTATCCTGTGTCCAGGCACAGTGGCCCCTTGTCCCTGTATACCTCATCTCACACACCATCCCTGCATGCACTCTCAGCCTGTGATGTCCTCCAGGCTTGTAATGGTAGAATTGTGAGTCACATTCTGACTGCAGTGGACAGGTGGCCTCCATAGGGACACAGCAAGAGAGGGGCAGGCTAACCAGAGGCCACAGCCAAGGTTAGCTTTCCCAGAAGAGTGCAGGTGGGGACTGCATGTGGGTGAAGGGTGTGCCAGGGACTGAGAGTGGCTGATACTTCAGATGCTGTCCCTGTTGTGTAGGTGGCACCAGCCAGGATGCTGACACTGGTCCCCAAGCTGCTTCAATCACAGAGCCCCAATCACAGAGCCCTGTTCCATGTGTAGAAGCAGCACTTCAGAATGGGAGAGTGGGGGGTTGAGTCCTGACATCACCATCTTGTTATACAAGTCATTTGGGGGCCTTGTGGCCTTTGTACCACTTCTCATTGAATTTTAATGCTTTCATTAGTGCATTAAAGTTGTGCATAGTGGGGTTCATTTCCACCATTCATAAATGCATGTAACATAATGTGCTCCATTTCAGTCCCCAGCAGTTCCTCTTTCCCTTCTCTCTTCCCTATCCATCCTCTTCCCCTCTCTCTGGGTCTTTCTTTTGTATACTTTTGTTTGTTTTTAACTGTTGCATTATGGGTATGCATAAATTGCAGCTCATTGTGGTATATTTGAACATATACACAGCATTATCAATTCCCAGCTCCTCCCAATCTCCATTTCCACCATCCCAGCTGGGACTTTCATTCTGAGAGTCTCTGTTTCAATATTTGTCAAGACTCCATGATCACAGAGCAGACATGTCACAGATTCTAGATTCAGTGGAATATTTTGGGGAGCATGAGAACAGAGGGATAGGACCACACACCTAGGAGTCAGTGGGAGAAATGTTGCATTTCTGAGCTTCTGGAGTTCTGTAAGATAGGCTTTGTTCCCAGGTGTTAGTTCTTGATATTTCACTCCTGGCTTTCTAGGAAACTGGGCCTTTAACTCCAGGAGTCTTTACCTCTGAGTCCCCTGACAGAGAGTTCTTTGAAAGAAGCTTATGACCTACAAGTAGATTCACAGGGCAGTTTGTCAGCAAATCCCACTGCAGTGAAGCCCAGATGGGCAAAGGCTGATTGGACATACCTCTGTGGTGTTCCTTAAGTACTTCAGAGAGCTGTGAAAATCTCACTTACAGAAGTAAGAGAAAGATCCCTGAATCCCTCAAGTCCCCCACTGTGCATGCGTATTCTGCTACCACAGCATTTGGGGTACTTCTCTGCCTACAATTACTGGATGCTCTTTCTTAGGTTCTGGTAACTTGAGGGTAATGTCCAGCACTGCATGTGGCCACTGGGGAAATGGTCAGGGGATTGTGCAGTGACACTGAAAACACAGCTCTGTTGATGTTCCAAGAATCACAAATATTACAGGAGTGTTTTTCCAGCAGTTCCAATGACTGTGTGCAGGAGCAAAGCAGTGCAGGTCCAATCCAGAGCCTCAGGAAGCTTCACCAGAAGAAGTGGGGGGTGTTTGGGGGAGTGATGAGAAAGAGGAGGAGCAAAGGGTCTAGAGAGCCCCATGAAGCTAAAAGAAACCTGGGTGATGGGGGAGAGGTTGTTGTAGGGACAGATGAGGCAAGGCACCGAAGACAGCAGGAAACAGTTTTATTTGGCTGCAGCCAGGTTCAGAGGGCACAGCTTTTGCTGTAATCAATCAATCCCCTGAACCCCGAGTTCAGGGAGTTTCAGAGTTTTATACCCAGCATGTAAGGGGAGGGGCTCAGAAGTTTACAGTCTGCAGAAGTTCACATAAAGCAGCTTTTTCTTTCACTGTTCTGGGCAAGTTAATTCTTCAAGGACAACACCTGAGAAGGAGAGAGCTTCTTCTCCCCTTTCTTTCCTCCTCCTTCCAGTTGTTACCATGGAGCCTAGTTGGTAACTTATCTTAAAAATGTAGACATCTCTGTGAGCCCAGCTCAAGGCCAGAGGCCATGTTTGCACATTTCTACAAACTACTATACTGGATATGTTTGTGAAAAACTAGTAAGGGGGTGTCCAGCACCTGGAGTGCTGATTTCTTCCTGGCCAGTGGCCAAGTAAACAGGGCAGCACAAAAATAGGAAGTTTATCTATATTGAACTCTTTTGCAGAGACTCTTTTTCTGACAATCCTAAAATCAGCCATGGTGAAGATTTCTGGAGAAGCCCAGTTAAGACTTTTCTGTGGAGAAAGGGGGTGCCACTTCAATTGGCGACTCCACCAGGACCAAACCTGGAATCTTTGAATTAGAAATCCAATGTGCTATCCATTGCGCAAGGTGAGTTGGACATAAACTAGGTTTATGTGACAAGATGAGGTATTGAGGTGCAATCTTTATACCCCTTCTGTCTAGCATGTGTCTAGCACATAGTGAACATTTAATAAGACACAAAGTAATTTTCTAGCCCCTGCAAGAGTGAGAAACTGTCAGGTTGACTGGTTTGATTAAAAACAATAACAACATGTTTCCAACTGATAGCTTCTAAAGAATTAGAACTCATGTAAACAAATTTACATAAACAAGTTTACCACCTGAAATTCCATGTTCTATAGCAGCAAAGGCTCTCACTCACAATTCCAGAGGCAAACGGATCAATCCAGACAACAGGTGGCATTGAGGGGCCTGCAGGTGTTGGTCGCTGCACCAGTGATGGATGGATGTAGTGGGTACATCAGGTGCTCAGGTGACACCCTGAAGAATGCAGGCCAGTAGGCAAGCATGAGACTGGATACATACTACAGTGCTAGTTAGTACCAGGGCATTAACCAGACTGTGTGCACAGAAGTCAGGCAGTGACAGGCAGTTTTCAAGTTATATACACTTTCCTAAGTTGCCTTTAATTTAAGGAGTTATTTTAATGGCAAGAGAAAGTTTTAATCTACAAGTATCCTGGAATTTAATTTAACCATTTCTCTACTGACATTCCAATGACTTCCAATTTTTGCTCATTGGGAATTATTCTAGACTACATCCCTTTGCATCTGAGTCACTCGGCACCTCTCTGATTACTTTCTTAGGACACAGTTCCAGAACTGGAACTATGTCCAGTGGTACAGTGCCTGTGGGAGTTTTGAGGAGTGCTGCCGAGCTTCTCTTCTTGGAGACTGTTCTGGAGACTCCACCCGTGGTGGCAGATGAGGGTTGGGTGAATGATTTATATTGAAATACAACCTCCTACATGGATTGTGTCAAGTTCCAGGTGTCTGCTGTCAGAGGCGTTATCCCTGGGACAGCTGAATGAGTTGAGAATTTAAGAGGTGCATGCACTTTTGGTCTGTTCTCAAGCCAAGACAAAGGCTGAGATAGGAATTCCCTCAAATTCTGGCCTTCCCCACTTAGATAAGGCTCCATGTGTCCACTCCATCCCTCTTGCTCTCAGAAAGAGGTGTTGTGCTGGGTGTGGGGCAGCTGACTACTTCCATTCTTTTCCATCTGTTGTCTCTTTTTTCCTCCAATATCTTCAAAGTCCCTGTCTCTAATAGTGCACTCCCATTAGCTTTTAAGCACACTTGATTCCTGCTTGCCTTAAACACTAAAGTAATTCCTAAAAAACTAACGTAATGCCTAAGTTGTTGTGTGGTGAAGGAGAATCAGATAAAAAGGTCTATTGGTTTTGCTCAGAATCCATGACCCACAAGCCACTGATGGCCACTTAATACTGTCTGGTAATGTTTGTCAATCAGTTTGCTTTCGGAATCTCCAAGATAGCTATTCTATGCCATTTAATTCTTTCTCAAGATGCTTTTTGATGCTTAGAAGCATCAAAAGAAGAATGACTTTTTTCTTACAAGGGAGCCCTGATAAGATTAAAAACAGACTTCGTGGAAAGTCAAAGAAAGCCAGAGGGAATGGGATGTGTTATAATTTCTGGGGATGGGGAATGAAATCCTAGAATCCTACATCTAGCAAAGGTAACTTTGAAAAACGAAGGTGAAATAAAAAATTTCCATCAAACACTGAAAGAAACTGTTGCTATCTGTGCTCATCAGCCTTGTGTCACTAGCAAATACTCAAGATAATTAACTTGCAAAGAAAAGAGGTTTGAAGTCAGATGTGAAGGGACATATCTATAATCCCAGCAACTCAGGAGGCTGAGGCAGGTACAAGTTTAAACTAGCATCAGTAACTTAGTAAGATCCTGTCTCAAAATTAAATAAATAGATAGATAAATAAATAAATAAATGGGTTGGGAATATGACTTAGGGGTTAAGCACCCTGGGTTACATCCCCAGTACACCCCCCAGAAACACTCATTTTGGCTTACAGTCTTGGAGGTTCCAGACAATGACTGGTTGTCCCCATTGCTCTAAGCCTGTAGTGAGGTAGCACAACATGGGAGAAGCACGTGGTGGAGCTAAGCTGCTCACCCGTGGCTGGGAAGTGAGAGGTGGGGGAGAGCAGGTCCCACAATCCCCTTGGAGGCCATGTGTCCAGTGACCTAAAGACCTTCCACTAGGGCACACCTCATAGAGGCTTCACAGCCTTCTGAGAGTGCCACAGCAGGGCCCAAGCCTTTACACATGCACTTGGGGACAGTTCAAGTCCAGCCTCTGACACTAACAGACCTTCTTTACAGGAAGTACTGAGGGACATCCTTCAGGCTGAAAGGAAGTGACCCCAGACAGTAACCTGGATCCAACCCAAACACAGGAGCACCAGGAAAACTAACTAGGCCATGTAAAAGGCACTGCTAATGCCCTAAATGTTTTCATTTGTGTTATTTTACTTATAATAAACCATCTTTCTTATTTTAACTGATTCAAAATTAATGGCATAAAACAACATGTGTGTGGTGTGTTGTTGGGAATGTAGCTTATAGAAATGTAACACAGTTCCCAGAAGCACACACAGATGGTGGGTAAGAACCAGAAATGGTGAAGAGGGTTAGAATAAAACAGCTCTAAGTATGCACTTGCTCCACACTCTTCCCTTGGCTCCTGGAAAAGACAAAATTATATAAGGTATATGATTATAACAGCATATTTTTGCAGGTTTGTACAATTCTTAGGGGTAACTCCTTCAATAGTAACACCATTAAAAGAGGAAAAGTAATGGAGTCATAGGAATGACATTTCTGTCCTTCTAGCATGAAGTATAAATATAAATAGCATTATGACAAGGTAAAATGCATATGGCCAACCCTGCAAGATAAATAACATACATAGTGAAAGATAGCTGTGGAAATTAAAATAGTACATCAAAATTTACTTAATGTGGAAGGAAGTAGTTAAGGGGGAATAAAGGAACAACAACAGCATAAATGACAAAGGAGAACGGGTAAAAAGACAGAAAGAAATCCCACTGTACCATGGTCACATCACATGTGGACAGAATATGAAGAGGATCTAGGACTCAGCAAGGGAGTCCTGGGCTCCATCCCCAACATAAAAAAAAAAAAGAAAAATCTCCACAGACCCATTGAATGCAGTGTGTAGGAGAGACAGTTTAGAATCAAAGACACAAACATTTGGACAGTAGAAGGATGGAAGAATATGTGTTGTTCCCCCAGGAACCATAGACAGCTGGATCAGCAGTAGCAACGGGAGACAGAATAGAGTTCAAAAAAAAGTAAAACTAGAGAAGCATTTCCGGATGAGTAAAGGGCTGATGGACCAGGAAGATACTTTGCTACAAACATGTACACCCAGCAACAGCTCCAGAACATGAGAAGTAAAACCCTCAGGAATGGAGGGAAAAGGGCAATTCAACAGTAAGAGTTGGAATCTTCAATACCCACATTCATCATGGATGGAACAGCTAGGAAGTCAACAGGAACAGGTGACTCAGCAGCACTACTGACCAGCTGGACGTGATGGGCATGGGCAGAGCACCCGCCCAGCCCCAGGGCTCAGGGAACAGCCTCTCCAGTAGCTGCAAGGTAGATTAAAAAAAAAAATTACTAAGTATTTTTCTTCTGGAATGAAGCTGCAGAAGACTGGAGGTGTTCGGGTGGACACATGTGTCCCAGGCAAGAGTCAGCACAACCACAGATGTGTGCTCCAGGTGGTCTTCACGGAGCCAGCCTGCCAAGGCTCAGGAGAATGAAGCTTCAGCTGGGACCCAGGCAGAGGTCGCCCAGCTCAGCCCAGCCCCAGTCGCCGACTGATGCCTGTCTTCACTGGCCCAACTCTCATCCTCCTGAGCACTGGTCTATACTTTCTGACCTCATAATTCCGTGTTGGCTCCTGGACGAGATGCTGCCACTCCAATTTCCCTCACTCCGGGAAGTGGCAGCACTAGTTGCTTGGGCCTTTCAAGCCCAGGACATTTGTCTGTCTGTAGCCTTTCTGCTGGTCACTGGGTAGATGGTCATCTGTCTATAGCCTTTCTGCTGGTCACTGGCATGTTCTTTTCAGTGCAATTCATTTTCAAGAGGTTCCTCTTTCATACTCCTAAGGACTACTTTGATCCAAAGAAAACAGGACCCTCATCCTGTCCCTGAGTATCTCTGGTAGAACTTCTTGTCCCAGGAACAAGGTCTTGTATCAAGTTCTGCAAACTCAAACCAGGAGTCCTAGGTAGGTAGAACATGCTGGGTGGAAGCGGAAAGGTCACTAGCTCTAGAGATGTCAAGAAGTCACCCTAGTATACCTGCCTTGAGGCCAGGCTCAGTGGACACGAGCTTCACTCTTAAGTCTCTCTTCACTCTTCACTCTCCTAATATGAAAGCTCTTCTCCAGCCTGGTAGGGAACATGATTAATAGCTGGGAAAGCCAGTACTGGCTGGGATATGAGGATGCTTCAGTGACATCAGGGACACACACCTCAGCACACACCTCCCAGGACCACACCACCGCATACACCACAGCACACACCTCAGCGCACACCTCCCAAACCACATCACAGCACACACTATAACAAACACCTCCCAGGACCACACCACAGTACACACCACAGTACACACCTCGCAAGACCACACCACTGCACACACCACAGCACACACCTCCCAAACCACATCACTGCACACACCTTAGCAAACACCTCCCAGGACCACACCACTGCACACACCTCAGCACATACCTCAGCACACACCTCCCAAACCACATCACAGCACACACCTCAGCACACACCTCCCAAACCACATCACAGCACACACCTCAGCACACACCTCCCAAACCACACCACTGCACACACACCACAGCACACACCTCCCAAACCACATCACAGCACACACCTCAGCACACACCTCCCAAACCACACCACTGCACACACACCACAGCACACACCTCACAAACCATACCACAGCACCCAGCACACACCTCCCAGGACCACACCACAGTACACACTACAGCACACACCTCCCAAAACCACACAGCACACTTGCCAGCCTGTGTCCCCTTGGAGACAAGCCAGGGGACCCTAGCTCCTTCCTCTTTTTCTGTTGTCACAAGCTGCCAGCTGGAGTGGCCTGAACCCAGACTAGAGGAAACAGATCTCAGCCTCCCTTCTCACTGGGGACACGTAGGATGGGGTAGAAACAGCTCTTAGTCTTTCTTCTCACTGGGGACAGGTAGGATGGGGTGGGAAGGGCTGTCAATGGGAGCTTGTCTGGGAGACCAGACAGATGCACTCCCAGGGCAGGACAGACACAGTTCTAAATGGGAAGTCCCAGCAGCTGGTGATCAGCTCAGATGTGACTTGCAGAACTTAGAGGCATGGCAAGTGCTCTGGGGAGATTAGATCAGCCCACCCCAGAGGCCAGGCAATTAGAGTCTCCACCAGTCTGCAGTCTCTCTGCAGACCCACTCAGCATGGGTGACCAAACCTGCTGAGGTGTCACACTCCCCTCCCCACAAACATGGCCTCCCTGTTCCTGAGTGCAGTAGCACTTTATAGACCCTCTTCAGCTGGTTGTGTGGGTCACCAGACTATTCAGGTCATTTGCTTATTTTTCCATTGAAAAATTTATGTTGTTAATTTTTATGAGCTCTTTGTGTATTCTGGATATTAATCCTCTATCAGATAAATATCTGACATTTTGTCCAATAAGGTTTTAGCTTCATTTTAACTATTGCTTCTTTTTTTGTGGTGCTGGGAATTGAACCGAGGGCCTTACGCATGCGAGGCAAGCACTCTACCAACTGAGCTATATCCCCAGCCTCACAGCCCCTAACAACTATTTCTTTTTATGTACAGAGATTTTTAATTTGAACAGAATACCCTGTTTCAATTCCTCATTGTTCTTTCTGAGCAGCTGAGGCTGAGGGCAGGCCATCAGTGCCCACACCAATATCTAGAAGTGACCTCTGGGGTTCCATCTGCTTTCCCGCCAATGTCAGGATTTCAGGCTGCTTCATGACTGGCTTCTGAAAGAGACTCCCTTGATCAGAAACACCACCATAGTTAAGAGTGATGTCTGAATACCAGAATTCAAAGTGGGACAGCCTGTGACATCCACTGGAAGGCACCAAGCACCTGGCAGGTTCTGTGGACTGATGCTCATTCGATGGCTGTCAATCTTCAGGTGCCCTGTTTTATTATCATGCCTGAGCCTAGGGGAGGCAGCAGGTGGATTCCCCTCTTCAGCACAGCAGTGACCACCTCTGGCCTCCATGTGCTCATGCTACCGAGGTCACTGAGGGCACTGCAAACAAGTCTACCTTGATCCACAGGCACAATTCACTGAAAGTTTAAGTGCTTTGTTAAGCACTGTTCTCAGCACACAGGGTCAAAATAATTCTACCTCCCTATGGCAAAGATTATCAAGCTTTCCCTAGAAGCCTGGCAGACAGTAAGTAATGTAGGCTCTGATGCATGGCATCTGCTGCATGCACTCAGCTCAGCCCTGGGAGATGAAGATGGCTGGAGAAGGAGGCAGCAGTGTGAGTGAGCAGTCAGCAGGCCCTGAGCTGCCCGCAGTCCTGGGAGGCTGCAGAGGGGGGAGAGTGGGGAGCACAGGCCCCAATGAACCTCGCTAAAGAGCTTTGGCAGGCTAGGCACAGACTTGATGCCCCCCAGGAAGCCTGGCGCAGCAGCTATGTGGGCCGAGCACATCTGCTCTCTGCCTGAAACCCCAGGAGCCCCTCCAGGGCTGCTGCTGTCCCTGCAGGAATGTGGCCTCCCAGGATGGGCTCTGTGGCAGGAGAAACACCCCAGGGGTGGGGAGGAGTGCCAGCAGATCCTTCTGCTCCTTGGATGGACTAGTCTCCAGCAACAGAGGGATGTCCCCCAGCTGAATGTGGGGCCCTGGATGTGTCACCTAGATCTCATGACCCTCTGCTTGGAGGTCCTGAGGGGGTGGACTTCTCTAAAGGACCCTTCTAAATCCCAGGCTGCTGGTCGCAGCACCCCAATTCACCAGCTGCTCCTGGGGGTCCCCATTATGCTATCCTGCCCTCTGGACTTCCTTGGCCAGGTCAGGAACCTTGGGGCCAAGACCCCCTTGGAGACCTGGTGCTACTTGCTGGAAGGCATGTGCCTCCCCCCACTGTTCCTCTCTCCGGTCCTCTCACCTCAAGCTGTCTGAGCTAAAAGGAGACCCCCTTCCTCTCAGGGGCTCAACATTTTTTCCTCCAGGAGGAAGGGGAGGAGGATATGAGCCTGGGGCAGGCGGAGGCATCTCAGGACTGTCAGCTGGAGGGGCCTAGAGAGGGTCATTGGGAAAGCCCCTGGGTACTTGGAAGTGAGGCCTGGAACTGAAGTGAGTGGCGGGTTGACCAGTGGGGGTGGAAGCAACAGTGCTTTGTGGACTGGGGATTCCCTGCCACCTCCCTCTCGCTATCCTGCCATCATATCTCCAGCGCTGAAAACCTAACAGTTCAACTGCTGAGGATACAAACTCACTTAGTTTGAACAAACACCATCTCTCTTCTGTCCTTGGCGCTGGCCCCTCAGGCCTGGTAGGTGGCCTTCCTGTGGCTGACTGAGCCATTACCTCCTGGCTGTCACATTAGCCTTTGTCATCCCTAGAAAGGTGTTCAGCTGAGGAAATAGGCTGTGAGGAAGAAGGGAGAAGGCCCAGAGACTGAGAGCACGGAGTGTGTCCTTTCCTTTTCATTTCCTCCCCAGATGAACTTGGTATCCCTGGTCACCAACCACAGAACTTGGCATGCTCAGACTGAGTGTTTCTAAAATAAGTAGGCTACAGATGCCACAGCCAGGCCTACAGGGACTCTGAGGACTAGGCTTGGACAGAGCATGGGGTGGGGCTGCCAGTGTACCAGCACAGGGGAAAGGGACATGGTCAGGCCTGGAGCTGCTGGAGGACACCTGCACCAGGCCCAGGAGCATGCCTCTGGCTCCTGTGCTTTGTTCAGCAGCCCTGAGTCAAGACTGAGGAGGCCTCTCTTGGTGCCTCAAGCAAACCATGGGCCAGGGGAGAGCTGTGTGCATCACCATGCCTGAAGATGGGGGACTTGACACACTTGTGGGCATGCATATCTACAAGGACAACAGTACTGCTACCCAAAGAAGTGGTCTGCGAGTTTCAGTGCCCTCAGAATCATCTGGAGGGCTCTGTGAACAGATCAGTGATCTCCCCGCCCCCAGTGTCTGATATGTATGCGGGGAAATTATTGCAGGAAAATTATTTTTAACAAGAGAGTTAAAATAAAATACTGGGAATAGCAATTTGGAACTACTAATAAACCCATGGACACAACTCTCTTAGTTTGAAAAAATGTACTGAGTCTAGAAACAAAGATCTACAGTAAAATAGAAATGCAAATCCAGTTCACCCAGATCCTTTCCCTGGGACATGATAACTAAAAGCCTTACAGTTCGGCAGCATAGAAATGGAGCCATAGAAATGGTCCCCTGCCTTATCTTACTCTCAGAAGTATCTCTGAAGTTGATATTGAACAAATTCTATCTACTACTCTCCATGTGAGAAATAAAAACCCAGATTCTCCAAGCTCTCACAGCAAGATTGGGCAAGGGTCTGAGACGGGGACTAGAGACAATCTCCCCAGTTGCTAGTAAGCCAGGGCTGGAGGTGGCATCTTGAGAGAGGTCCTGCAGCTCCATGGTGGCACCTCCCCTGGACCATGGGGCTTATGAGAGGCACAAGTACCCCTGGCTTATTTTCCAAGATTTGGAGAAAGATATGCTGTTTTTTACATTTAAATGCACATTGATGGACCTTCAAGTTAATATGGCAGTCATTTCAAAGACAATGTAGGACTCTGAAGGCAATTTCAGGGGGTAGTGGTCCTCTTGCTGAGATATTCAGCAGGAATACATCAAAATCCAGAACATGACTACCATTCATTTTGTCTAATATGGCTTTAAAATTCTTGAGACAAGTGCAGAAACATGCGGATATGATGGACACAGGCTGTGGCTTGAGTCTGTTTCCCCTCTAAAGTTTTTTAGAGACATAAAACCCAGTGTTACAGTGTGAAGAAGTGTGGCATTCTGGTGACCAGGTTATGAGGACTCTGGGTGGGATGAGTAACTTGTTGTCATCTAGGACATTTTTGCCCTCTGTCCCCTGTTAAAGGAAGACACACCCAGCAGGCCCTTATAGCAGAGAAGTACCCTTCACCATACACTCAATCTACCAGCTTCTTGACCTTTGACTTCCTGGCATCATTCATGGGTGCAAAGAAAAACAGTCTCACAATGAATTTTATATGTGGACTATCTTCAGAGAAGTGAGAATTATAAAATAAATGAAAGAGATAATAAAATGATAAAGTTTGATTTTGAGCTTATCAGAAAGTTAAAAATAGAAGAAAAATCTCTAAGACAGAGTAAAAGAAATTTTCCAGAAGGAAGAAAATTGGTGAAGAGCTTGAAGAATGCACTTCAGATACTTGTGGACTACTTGATTCCCAGAAGCAGAAGGGAGAGAAAAAATAATGTGGAGAAAAGAAAAGAAAAGCAAATAAATGAGAGCATGCAAAAATGGTAGAAAGCTTACATTTTTGCTCCCAGCAGTGCCAACATTCCCAAAGAAAACAATCAGAAGCAGACAGGCACATCATAGACTAGAAAATCTAGTGATGGTGTCATATAAGTTGTGTAAAGCAAAAAATAACATGAATGGTGAGGCATCTTCAAAACAAGGCACACAGTTAAAAATGTGGTTACACTTTCCAGGGGCAGAGAGAAAGCTAATGTCAATACAGGAATCTCTCTTCTACTGTGATCATTCAAACATGAAGCAAAATTCATGATGAGATAGCAATTAGCAATGGAAAAGGTATAAATGAAAAATAAAATTTCAAGTACTAAATGATAGTATTGATTTGGAAAATCAATATTGATATGCAAAATAGAATAGTAATAGTTTTGAAAAACAGTTTACTAGTATTTTATGGAATTCAAAACACTGAAGAATCACATACCTAGGTATTCACCAAAGCAAAATAAGACCCACGCAGAAAGACTAGTACTACATATCATACGTGGAAACTACGGAAGTTCAGCTGGAATGTGGAAGGTGATAAGTAGAGGCTGGGCAGTTTGTGGGAGGAGGACAAGTAGAGCACGGCATGTTCAGTGAGTGCAAGCTGAGTGCACATGTGAAGACAGCACCCAGAACCACACGAATGTGAGTAATCGACACATTACCAAAATACAATAAGATTATTACAAGTAAATACATGATAAAAATATACTGAAATCTATATATGTACACATATAAAATATGGAACTTTATTTGTTTACCTGTATTTATATCTTTCAGCCTGAGGTGTTTCCTCATGTTAAGTAAAAGAGAAAACCTTAATTGGTAGCAGGTGGTGAGGGGCACCTGCGGACCAGGCCTAGCCCTGGAAGACCTGGCTGTCTCCAAAGAACCAACCCAAGTGCTAGGCCCCACTAAGGGACCACCATGGTGCTCACAGCTGAAGAGCACTCCAAAGCAAACATCTGAAAGAGCAAACCCTCTGTGGATGTGCAGAAGAGTCCTTAGGACCCCTACAGAAAAAACAGTAGAAGACAGAGTGGGCAAAATACACTCAGCAGCATCGCAGAGTAGAAGCAACATTTCCCTGCAAAAGGGTAACTGGAACAGAGGGACTCCTCTCAGGAGTTGGGGCACGGTGCTCAGAGGCTGTGCCACAGGACACTGTGGAGGCCAAGGTTTCATGGGAAAAAGAGTACTGCTCCCAGGGAGAGAGCAGGTCTCCTGAGCCCTTGATAATGAATAAGAGTCTAAACATTTTAATAAACAGAATTGACCTGTGGAAGAAAAAGGAACACAAAGTAGATGACTCCTCACCTGCAGATAAGGGAATGTTGCTGCGAACCAGATACCAAATAAAGCTGGAGGAGAAGAGCCAGGACCAGACATTACTATATCAGCAGAAAAGACAAAAATAAAGAGACAGGAAAAGAAGTCCAAGAAAAGCTCCGAGGAGGTTGGAGCTGAAGAACCCAGTGATGCAGACGAGAAACCTGAGTCCAGGGCAAAGTCAGGCACAGAGAACATGCTTGAGATCTGGAAGATAGAATCCCAGCCTCCCACAGCAGAGTAGGAAGTGAGGGAGAGAAGCGTGGCAGTCCCCACAAGGAACCAGGAAGAGAAAGAAGCAACTGCAAATTCAGACTTCAGGTGTCTGAGGTCCAGGAAGTCGGGTCTGCAGCCTAGAATGGAGAGTGAATCTAAGGGTCACTTGAGGTGCCAAGAGATGTGCGGGAAACCTGAAGAAGGATAAGGACACAGTGGGCACCAAGAGAATAAGAAGCAGAAGTCACCGGGAAAGGGAAGACACTTAGCAAAGAAATTTAAGAGGGAATAAAGTATAATAAAGTTAGTTTAGTTATAAATTTTTAGTATGATTTTTGATACCTGTATAAAAGTGAATTCTGTAAATAATGATATTGGTATGTTTAAGGGAAGAAAGAGTTTTCAGGCTCTGATTTATCTTTAGAACAAGGGGAATTGCTGGCCAGTTCCTGAGTGGTAACAATTTATGTCTGGGGTAGGTGGGCAAAACATGTTTCCTCCATATTGCAGAATAAATCCCTGCTTCCTAGAAAAAAATAAATAAATCTGTGAATATGCTGAAAATCAAATGGAATGCATATAATAGAAAATTAAGACAACTGTATTACAAACATGATATAACTCCAAGGACAATGTTGGGAATGGAAAGTCCTTAGGTAAGTAATATTGGACCAGCATGTTGAGTACGCTCAGACTCAAGAACAGTGTGCAAAAACTGTACCTAGTTGCTAAAGAAATTCTCCTATATGTTGGCAAACAGATTATAGATAATTATGTCTATTTTTTCACAATAGTAGAAAAAAGTTACAGGAAAACAGAGAACACGGGAATAAACCTTATTGTCTGGATTTTATTGTGAACATCTGTGTGTTTTCATGTATCTGTCCAGAATTAAAGACAAACAGAAAAAGAAAAAAAGAAAGAAAGGGAAGAGTTATGCCCAGGTTTGCATTCACACATGCATTTCCTGCATACCCAGGTTCATCTGCAACAACAGTCAAATTAGCTAAGCCATGAAATCAGTGTGTGTGCCATGAATGGACAAAGGAGAAATGGTGTGAATACACAGTAGAGTGTTATCCTACCAAAAAATTATGTATTCCTGTCCTTTGTAAAAAAAAGAATAGAACTTGAGGATACTATGGTAAGTGAAATAAGCCAGTCACAGAATGACAAATAGTGCATAAATGTTTTGTCTCAAATCTGGAAATAAGGAAAGTCAACCCGGATGTAGACTTGGGGTGACAAATGGTTGGTAGGGGCTGGGGAAGGAGAGTGGATAAATGGATAAAGTTTGCCAAATGTGGTTTCTAACAGTGAGAAGTCAGTGTCCATAAATTCTCCAGCTCTCAGACTATGGTTTCTAAATATAGTTTGTGTCATCCTAAAAAAGAATAAAACTTCCTGTCTGTGAAATGCCCCTTCAGTTGCCCAGAACTTAGCCGAGTCAAGGGGACAATGAAGGCCTACATGGGCTGGAATGCCTAGACACGCACTGTCTTACAGGAAAGGGCTTTCCCTCACACGTGTGGGGAATTCAGGCTGCTTTCCAGCATGCACTGCAGGATAGATGCTCCGTGGGATGCTGGTCATACAAGGAGCAAAGCAGACTAAGCAGACTAATGATGTCACTGCTTCTGCAGCCTCGCTTACAGAACTCCTCTCTGCAGAGACCAGTGAAGAAGTGCACACTGTGGAGGCTAAAGACTCATCCAGTCTGTTGCCAGGGACAGAGTGTCATGAGGGGGAGAGGTGCTGTTTTCTGGTGAACCGCCACAGGCAGTGTGAGAAAGGAAGGTGCCACCTGTCATCCATCACCGCTGCACCTTCTGCAACATGGCCTCCCATCCCTGCCATAGCACAAGGGAACTGCAGATGCCACATGTTCACATCCAGGATGGCCTTCTGCCTCCATGTGGGGGTACAAGCAGTGATTATGGAAGTTAGGGACAACTGTGGGTACAATGACACCATAACCCCCATATTGGGGAGGGTTACTGTTGCTCATTAGTTAGCAATGAGCTTTACAGGAAGGGAGCAAGCTAAGATCATTGCAGCCACAGGCGGCCCCTTCCTGCAGCAGCACAGTGGGCTGGAGGAGGCTGAGCTGTGGGGAGCTGCGGGGCAGGACTCTGCTTCCCTCCCTCCCGCCACCATGGCTGACTCCTGGTGCAGGACTGTGTCAGGCCGGGCAGACTCCTGCACATGCTGCCTGGGTGGGGTAAAGTGTCAAGGCTCCCCCTGCTGCTTCCTCACCCTGCTTGGAATCCACAGCTGTGGCTGAGAGAACAGCTGTCTTAGTCTTCTCACCTAGAGAAAGCAGTTTAAATGCTGGTGACACATCCCCAAGAGAGAGGGCAGCTCACCAACACCTCCGATTGCAAGGACCTGGAATTTCTGCAAACCACATTGATTGGTTAAAGATAAGGCAGAGCCAGGTGCTGCTGTAGGTGAAGTCCAAGCTTTCCCTCCTCTCCAGGACTACTCCCACACGGGTGCAGACCTCCCTATGCCAAGGTCCTGGCATCTCCCAGTTCCACACTCTGAAAGCAGAAGCTGGTGGGCCTGGGAGCCTGGGCACCTTGAGGTTTATTCCCAAATGCACACACCTAGAAAGCAGTTGTGAGCCATGGACACATTCATCAGCCCAAGAAGGATCTTGTGAATTGTGTGATTCTAGCCACCCAGTGGGTTTGGGTGGAGACCATGGCAGTGATATGGTAATAAATGAGCTATTCCCTTAGGATCAGGGTCACAGCTATGGTTCAGGGTCTTAGAAAAGCTGATTGCTATAAAGCTGGTGGTACAAGTTGAGACCACCACTAAGACTATTGCCATCAGTGTAAGCACACATCTGCTATCTTTAGATGGTTGCCAGATTCTTTCCAAAAGCCTAATTCTGGATCACCACCAACAGGCACAGCTGCCCAATGGTGAGTGTATTTTACAGCAGGGATACCACACCAATATTCAGCCCTGTAAATGCAAAGGTACATAGTATACTACACAGGTATACCAGTGCAAAAAAGGAGATGTTAGATGGCATGCTGGAACACACCCCTCTACCCAAGGTAAGAGGAAAGAGAGACCAGAACTTACCTGGTCTGTGGATGGGTCAGCCAGAGGAATGGCTCTGAATTGGAGGGTGCTGGCGGTCTTCTACTGCCACCATGTGGTTTGTTTGAGAACTGCATAGAGTAGCCTCTCTGTGTTTACACAAGCCAGACTGGAAAGTCAGCCTGGGCAGCTTGGCCAGGCCCTTGGCAACTTGGGATGATGATGATCATGATGATGATGATGATGATGATGATGATATTATTATATCATATAGCAGTTGGGTTCTTTTTAACAAAATCACACATGCAAGAAGTTTGGTTTCAATCCCCATTCCTTTTCCACCCTCCTGTCCTCCCTCCTCTGCTCTATTGATTTCCTTTGGCTCTTTTACTTTCTTGCTTTTTACTGGTACTTTCTGCATATGCATAAAGATGAAATTCCACATGGTGCGTTTACATATGCATGTAACATGGCTTTGTGAAATACATTCTGTATCCTCCCCTTTCCAATCTCCCTAAAATTAAAAAAAAAATAGAAGCTATTCCAATACCTGGAGACTAAATAATATGTTACTGAATGACACATGGATAACAGAAAACATCAGAGAGGAGTTAAAAAAATTCTTAGAGGTAAATGAGGATTCCAAAACAACATATCTGGGACACTAGGAAGAGAGTACTAAGAGGAAATTTCATAGCATTAAGCTCATTCAGAAAAGGAATAAAAAGTCAACAAATAAATGACCTGACTTACATCTCAAAGCCCTAGAAAAAGAAGAACAAACAAATAACAAAAGTAGTAGAAGACAGGAAACAATTAAAATCAGGGTGGAAATCAATAAAATTGAAACAAAAGTAACAATTCAAAACATAGACAAAACTTGTTTTATGAAAATATAAATAAAATTTCCAAACCATTAGCCACCCAGTTGAAGAGGAGAAAGAAAACTCATATTACTAAAATTTGTGATGAAAAAGGAAATATCATGACAGAGACTACTGAAATAAGAGGACAATTAGAAACTATTTTGATGGATGCCTTGCTAAGTGAAATAAGGCAGGCACAGAAAATCATACTGTGTGTTGTCACTTATATGGGAGAGCTACAAGTAGATTTCACAGAAAGTACAAGAGTAGTCACCACAGGCAAGAAGAGAGAGGAGGGAGAACAGGGTGGTAGTATTAGGTACTAGTACACACTCAGGAATGGCCAGCAGTGATGCCCTCCAGCACAGTAGGTGACGGGGTGCCCAGCATGTCCCTGTGTATTTCATAATAAAGCTGGGGAGCAGTTCACAGACAACAAGAAATGATAAAGGTTAACAGATGGAAGAGCTAAAGCCCTGATCTGATTATGACACACTGGAACAGCTGTGCAACTAGCTCATTGCTCCTCATCTAGACATGCAACTTAAATGTGAATCAACACAGAAACAAAAAATGTTGTCCTTTTTAGGACAACCCAAGGAATTGTAGAAAACACCTGCACATCTGGAGAAGTGTAAGTACATGGAAAGAATGAAAAAAAAAAAAAAAAGCACCCGACAAAGCTCAAGCCATCAGCATGACACAAACACACAAATACCTGGAAATAATGAAAGTCCCTAATGGGCCACAGGTCTACAATATATGAGGTTAACATTAGATTTGAGGCTGAAGGACAAAAGGCTCTCTCCATGACAACAGAAATAAGTCACGGATGCCTGCTCTCACCACTTCCAGACAAGACAGCAAAATGAGAGCTAGGGATGTGGTTAAGTGGATGAAGGATCAATTCCTGCTATCAAAAAGAAAATAAATAAATAAGAGTAATCAGGTGAGCACACTGGTGCATGGCTCATATTCCAGAATTTAGGAGACAGAGGTGGGAGGATCACATGTTGCATCCTACCCTGGGCAACATAGGGAGAACCTGCCTCAAAATGAAAAATAAAAAGACCTGGAGATGTAGCTCAGTGGGGGAGTGCCCCTGGTTCAATCTGTACTACAGAAAAAAGAAGAAAGGAATGTCCACCAGCACTCTGGTGTCCCAGGGAACTGAGGAAACCCATGCAGGCCAGGAGAAATCCTTTCAGAGAGGACCAAGACCCACATGCCCAGCACTGCACTGGCTGTCCTTGAGGCTCAGGTCTGCAGAGAACTGAGGCTGAAGGGGTATAAATAGCACGACCATGTGTTAAAGCAGCAGCCCCAGCTCCACTATCCACAGGCCCTGGAGGAGCTGAGCTCTTGCTGTTTCTTGTTTTCTTTCCAGCTATTTCCTCATGGAACTCCATTAAAACTCAAGCTCAACACAAGCTAAGAGAGACCCTCTGAGTACACTGAGCAACTAAACTACTGTCTCCAAAATTACTTTGGAAAGTCACTCACACAAACATGGTGAAATCTGGTGGCAGGGGGAGACACCAGCAATCATGTAACAGTGAGTGACAGATGGAGCACACGGAAGAGCACTTAAGATGACATTCTGGCTCAATAGCACACCCACCACAGTGTATGTATGTATGTCATGGATACATCTAGGGCACTTCAACCGAGAATAGTAGAGCACACAGCCTTTTAAACATCACAGGATGGGCTGGGGATGTGGCTCAAGCGGTAGCGCGCTCGCCTGGCATGCGTGCGGCCTGGGTTCGATCCTCAGCACCACATACCAACAAAGATGTTGTGTCCGCCGAGAACTAAAAAATAAATATTAAAAATTCTCTCTCTCTCTCTCTCTCTCTCTCTCTCCTCTCTCACTCTCTCTTAAAAAAAAAAAAAAAACATCACAGGAAAGTTGTCAAGAGCAGCCACATTCAGCTACAACAGGCATTACTGTAGAAAGCTAGCAAATTCCAACAGGTGCACCAGGAACATTGGAATTGCCATGGGTGTCAGTAACAGTAAAAGAGCTGGGTAACCTCTAGATAACTGCCAATCAAATCCCAAAGTTCTAAACAGCACACAGTTCAAGTGTATCTCAAGATCGGTCTGAATATTTCAAAGGAAAAGAACTGAAACTGTATCATAAGAAACTTTGTGGAACAGAGCACAGGCAGGGCTTAGGGGGCATTAGAGGTGCTGAAGGCTTACATTAGAAAAGAAGAACAAAAATTAACCATTCAACCTTCCACTTCACAATCTAAAAAACAAAGAGCAAGGAGAACATACATCCGATGCTAAGCATATAAGACATCAATGAAATTAAAATCTTGAAATTAATAGAGAATCAAAATCAAAAGCAGGTTTATCATAGATATCCTTATAATGATACACCACAGCTAAGTTAAGAAAAAAGACAAAAACTTATGCAGTAGAAATAAAGGACACCATTATCAATCCAACAGGGGGTAAAAGAACCTTTAAGAAATATTATTAATAACTGTATGGCCACAATTTGAGAAATTAGATATACTGGACCAACTCCTGGAGAGAAACAATCTACCACAACTCATACACACAATGAAGAACACACAACATGGACAGGCTAATGAAGTGATAATAACTGTAGCCAGAGGAAAGGCATGGCTCAGTGGTGTCATGGTGGATTCTGCACCAAAATAAAGAGGAAATGAAAACTATCCAAATCCCTTCTAAAAGGAAGCAGGTAATACTTCCAATTCACTCCTCGAGGTGTGGCCTATATGATATGCCATGATGTGAACAGTTTCTGGCAGCCAGGCCAGGGAAACTGCCTGGACCACAGATGGCTGAATTTGTCTCCCTGGGTACAAAGAAAATAAGAAATGATGATAAAAGGATAAATAAATTGCATGCACTTTGATTAAACGGTGGAGAGGTAGGTCGATTGTTTTTCTAGCTTCATTTCTTAAATTCTGTGAAATCCAAGACCAGGAAGGCTTTGTTGAGGAAATTCAGAAAACTACTTCTATAAGTGGAAAGATTAGAAAAATATCTAAGAGTAACCAAATGTTCAGGAGTCTTCAGCAGCATATAGAGAACATCATCAGGTAGTATTATAGACAGAAGGTCCACAAAAACCCCCAAATTCACATGGTACAAGGTGAACTCCCATTGGGATGGTATTAGGAGGGGGCATCTGAGAGGGACATGGAAGTAGATGAGATCATGTATGATGCTTATGAATTATTAGTAATTTCATAAAAAGCTGTTCTGTTTAGAAAACAGAGATGTTATTTAATAACAATTTTCATAATACTGAATCAATTTGTTAAAAAAGATTACATTTTAATATTTCAGGCTATTGCCATGTTTGTCTAATAAAATTTATTGTTAATCTTGCAGTTTCAGAAAATAGAAAGAAAAATAGATTTATCCACCATCAGTTCTTCATTGTTCAAAGGAATTAATATTCTTATGAATCCTTATAGTTCAAATTCACCTATCATTCCTTTTTTGGATACGCAATCACTTTCTTCAGCAACAAAAACAGATTTTTTTAAAATCTCTTCTCTAGAAGCATACTTGACACTAGGACCTGTAATTCCATTAAATTATAAAAAGGGAGAGATCGCAGAAATGTTTTCACACAGGCTCAGAGGAAGCAGAAAGGTAAACAAAGTTTGTATCAAATATAAAAAAAAACTAGATATTATCTTTAAATGTTTTTATCTATTCAGAAAATTTAACTTGCTCAGCTCTGAATACATACATTTCACATTTGACAAAAACCTGGATCTCTAATAAGTGAGCAGATCATTTCAAAGTGAGAAAAACAGAAAGGGCTGGTGCTGAGGGAGCACAGATTTTTCTGCTCAAAGGGCAGGGAAGGTCTCTGCCAGCTGGACATCCTTCCACCTGGTCCTGCTCATGAAATATTCCTTGGTGTATCACCCTCCCAGGAGATCTGGACCATGACTCCAGTCTATGAGGCTTTTCAGGATTGAAGAACACGTTAATGAAGCGGGTGGTTCTTATGCTTTGGGAGAGATTTTTTTTTTTCTCTTGCACAACTGTGAGAGAATGCCAGGGGAAGGTATCATATTTAACCTGACTCCTCAGTACCAGCATCTACAGGCTGACTGTTCACCTGTCCCCAAGAAATGGGGAAAGGGCTTAGGAAGATAATGTTCCAACAAGGGAGCTGTCTAGATAAGGCCTACTCAAAAAAGATTCCTCAGGCCCAGGCCCAGGCCCTCCAGATTCTCTCTTGAGATTTTACACTCCACAAATCAGGCTGTCCTCTAAAAGGAACTACCCCAGGGCCTGAAATTGTCTGCACCTGAAGTAAACTGGGCAGCTATGGACACAATTTGGTAGCCCCAGGAAAGGACAGGAAAATGGCAGAGGACACAGGACCCTGTGAAAAGTCAAATGGAATTTCAAACCAAAGTTAATACATTACCTGTGCCTGGGAAAGATAAAAAAAGGGAGGCACAAAGTATTTTAACACTGGCATTCCAGGTGGCTGTTCTCTGCTTTCACCACATGGCAAATTTCCAAGCAGAAAACAAATCTTTCATACTGGGCTCACCTGAATGCAATGTGAGGAGCAAAGAGTTGATAATACTGTGCACTGGATAGGGAGGTAGAGTATGGAAATGTGAGGAGAAAGTAAAAATTTTAAGGATCCACTCACCGCCCAGGCGTGAGCTAGTTTGGAGAAAGCAAGGTGACTACTGGGCAAAAGATGGTACACAGACTCCTCAGACCAGTATCTTCCACCCAGGAGCCCCACACCTGAGGCAGGATCCCTTGAGACCCTCTGCCTTTACTTCACACTGACAGCCTAAGGCTGGGGTCCACCTGTGCAGAGAGGGTTCTGCCAAAGCAGCTGCAGACCAGACAGCACACTGAGAAACCCAACCTGGACCAGCCCACACCATGACCTGAAGGAATCAAGGGCTGAGCTGTAGCAGCATCTGACTCAGGTCTGGGTTGGCTAACTCTGAAGGTGAAAGTGGGAAGCCAGAGTCCAGCCATAGCTGGTTCCCACCAGTTCTAAACAGCCCACCTCCTTCCTAAGCAGTGCTAGCCCCACTTACTCACCATTTCCTGCCTTCTTGGGAGTCCTGACATCCTTCCTGTGGACCTCATGACCTCAAAACACTTGCAGGTCACAGGGAGACAGATCTGAGCCAGAGCAACTTGACCCTCATACAGCAAAGAACACACAGTCCTGGAGATGGATCTGAGTTGCACAGGGTGAGAGATAAAGGTCTCTGAGACTGTGGAAGGCAACCCCCTCCCACCAGCTGCCTGCTGACTGGCCAGGGCACCACAAGACCCTCTCTCACCCCAACACAAATATGCACACTCTGGGGCCCTGACTGACAGGAGATGCATCACGCTCCTGGATACATAGGCCAGGAAGACAAGGTATTGGCAAAAGCCCTTTTCAGGCAGGACTTCCTCCCTGCAAGGGGACCTGCCCCACCAGGGGGACATTTCCACTCATGCAGAGCTGAGCCTGGCTTCCCACAGCAGGCCCTGTTGGCTAGGAAGCTCTTCTGGGCACAGAGTCCCAGGCATATGTGAGGAATTACAGCCTTGGTTCCAAGGCAGCCTACCAGGACCTCAGAGAAGGTGTGTGCCTGGTCAGGCCTGACTGGGAGGGAGGGAGCCAGGCATAAATCACTTGGGAAGAGGCTGGGGCTTCATGGGCAAGGCCTCCTCACACTTTTACTCTGTCAACTCATTTTAAGAAAAAAATAAATAAAAAGACAATCAGGGAATACAAATATTAAGTGCATAAAAGCTAATTACATGACAATAATAAAAAGAACTCAGTGAAAGAAAAAACAAATAATTACACCAACTCAGGTAAAGAGCCTGCCTCACTCACAGTTCAGAAGGAATACCCACTTGCAGAGAGGTAAACACATTCCCATGTTGGAAGTCACACTCTGCTGAAATGTGACCCCAGGAGGGTTCATTCCTGTGTCCAGGAGGGGACACCAAAGGATTTATCTCTCAGAATCCACCATGTCCCCTGTCCTATAGGTTTTCTTAATGAGAAGATAAAGGGAATCAAATAGAAAAAGTGATACACTCAAATCTAATAAAAATGAGGCTCCTTCATGAAACTGCAACAGGGTGTAAGATGGCTGCTCTACCTCTGGGTAAATGTCTGCAGTCTTTAAAAGAAAATTGAATTTACATAAAAGAAATATTAAAAGAAAAAAATGGCCTCACAAATAAATTAAACATGAGAAAATTACTGAAAAATTTTCCAAGAACATTGAAATACACAGAAAAATGCCCAAATTGTACTCAGTAAAAAGAAACATATAGCAATGTGGAAATAAACCAGGTTAGACAGGTGTAAGACATAAACACACATATATGGACAGTCAGAGCTAATCCAGACATTGCACTGGAATTTTCTAGTAATCTGAATTTATCCATAGTCTGTAACCTGACAATGTTTTTCCAATGTGTATAACATTATAAAGTTTGCTCACTTGAGGACCAAATTTTAAAAAAAGAATGAAATTACCAAGAACAATAAGTTAAACTGGAAACAAGTGAGGTTCCTGAAACAGGAACATGGAAGGGACCTGGGAGACCCATAGCCTCAGACAGCAATAGGAGTCCAGCCAACTGAGGCAGAGAATCCACACAATGCATGTTACAGCACCACAATGGTAGAGCACTAATGATAGTATTCAGTTACTGAAAACTCAAATAAGACAAAACCAAGTAAAATTCTCCTTCCTTACTCATGGTTAAACTATAAGGAATGACAGAAAGAACTGGCACTGAGCTTATCTCCAGGCAGAGGTAGGGAAGGGCAGTGAGAGAGAGAAGTGGGCCCAGGGCCATTCACCTCTTTTTGGATGGGGACATATGGGTGTTTAGATTCATACTAAACTGAGAATTTAAAAAAAAATTATTTCAGCGGGATATGGTGGCTCATGCCTGTAATCCCAGAGGCTCAGGAGGCTGAAGCAGGTGGATCAAGACTTCAAAGCTAGCCTCAGCAACTTAATGATGCCTTAATTAACTCAAGGAGACCCTGTCTCTAAATAAAATATATATATATATAAATGGCTGAGGATGTATCTCAGGGTTTAAGCGCCCTTGGTTTCAAACCCCAGATTGGTCAAAGGGGAGGGGAAGGAGGGGAGAGGACCTGGGAATAGAAAAGATAGTGGAATGAGATGGGCAGCATTATCCTAGATACATGTATAGTTGAACAAATGGTTTGACTCTACTTTTTGTACAACCATGGAAATGAAAATGTGTGCTCCATATGTGTACAATGAATTGAAATGCATTCTGCGGTCATGTATAACTAATTAAAATTTTAAATCACGAGTGGATGATAAAGTGTGTAGAATATTAAGATTTACACACTATGTAAAACCTGAAATCACTGACTGTTCAGAAACTACACAGATGGATCATGGGTGTTGGTGAGCAGATGAAAGGGATAAGAGATCAATCTGCATTGTTCCAGTGGCTCCCCATGTCACCTCTCTCTGAGGAAAGGCTAAGCTTGATGAGATTCTGAGCCAGGCTAGTGCTGGAAGCAGATTCAGTGATGGTGAGCTGCTATCAGTAGAACTTCCACTGGGCTCACAATATTCACCTGTGCCCCAGACATCTAAAGGATCTCATTTGTTTTGGCAGCCAATCAAGTTGTTTGGGACACTGAGTTTAGGAGTAGCCTGACCAGGTGCATGCAAACCTGTCAGACAGCCTTTCAAATCTGAAGAGCTGGAATCAATGCTGCTGAATCTGTTATGATCATGTGTCATGGGACAATGAGACTATTGCATTGACAACTTGTGCAGCTTGGCCAAGACTAGCTATGAAATGGCAGACTGTCCTTGAATGACACAGGTCTCTAGAGGGGTCCCTCTGGATAGGGATTGAAGCAAATGGATGAGGTGCTATGGGAAAAGGTTGCACTCTCACTGCCTGTGCTGTACTTCTCCTGATCCTTTGTAAATAGGACTGCAGAAGGTGGCATCTTGGCAGTAATGGGATGGCCAACCCTACAAGGGGGACTCCAACATGACCATGCACATCTGTTTGACACACTCAGTGATGGATCGTGGAATGTCTGCAATAGCAAAAGCCCACCTGCTACATTGGGGAGCATATCCTTGTCACCTGGGCTTGAGCCCCTGTGCTCTCTCAAATCTCCTTCATCTTATAACCACCTTTTCCAATAAGGGAGCCACACTGCAGGGACCACCAGGCTCACAGTGACTGGGGTCTACTGGCAGCTGTGCTACTGTTCACAGTGTTGCTGGTGTCCTCTTCCAGTTTGTCAATGATCAACAAAGATTTCAAGGTGGCATTAGTGGGTCCAGCCAGTGTGACCATTCTCTCAGGACAATTTCCTCTGCAACATTCATAGGTGCAGCACTCTCCTCCCACATCTTCTTAACTGATTCTCCTTTCAGGAAGATACTGCCATCTTCCTTGATATACATCAGTAGCTGAATGCTGAGAGTGACATTTCATCCTCCTTTAATCCCACTGGTGTCCATGTTGAGCAGAGTTATAGGGAATTGGACTTTGAGTGCTCGACTTTGGTCACTGGTGGGGGTAAAAGCAGGTGTAGTGCCACTGAAGGAGCAAAAGATTGTGCAGGAAGAGGAAGGAGGGGCTGGGGATGAAGAATAAAGGAGCACAGAGGAGAAAGGGGGTGGAGGAGGAAGGGTGGAGAAGGAAGGAGCCAGTATTAGAAAAAAGATGGAGGAATATAAAGGCAGGAAGAAAAAAGGGAGTGAAGAAGAAAGAAGGGAGGGCTGAAGGGGGCTAAAGGAGGAAGGGGAGGAGAAACAGGTGAAGGAAAAAATGAAGGGGCAGAAGACTGGAGAAAGAAGAGGGAGGACGAGGAGGTGGAGGAAGAAGAGAGGGGTGTAAGGAAGGAAGGGAGTGGAGGGAAGAAGAGAAGGTGGAGAAGAAGGAATGAAAAAGGGGAGGAGGAGGGTTGGAAGAGAAGGGGTGGAGGAGTAGAAAATGGTGGAGTTGGAGGTGAATATGGTGAAGTTAGAGGCACAAATGAAGAGGAGGGGTTGGCGGAGGATGGGGTGGAGGCAAAGGAGTAGAAAATGGAGGAGAAAGAAGAGGGAATGAAATTGGAGGGAGTGAAGAAAATGAATGTAGGAGGAGAAAGGGGAAGGAGGAAGGTGTTGGAGGGAGTAGAGGAAGGGAATAAGTGGTGGAGGAAGAGTAGAAATGAGGAGTGGAGGAGGAAGGGTGTGGAGGAGATGGTGAAGAATGGGGGAGAAGAAAGCAGGGAAGAGGAGGAAGAAAATAGAAGTAGAGGAAGGGTTGAACAGGAGGACAAATGTGGGCAAGGGATGAGGAGGACAGAAGGAGGAAGAGAGGGAGGAGGAGGAGGAAGAGGGGGAAGAGGAAGAGGAGGGAAGGTGGAGGAGAAGGAAGGGGAAGGAGGAAGGGATTGAGGGATTGGAGGAGGGAAGGAGCAGGGGTACAGGTGAAGGAATTAGTATGGAGGAGTTAGAGGGGTGAAGGAAGAGGGGGAGAGGTTGGAGGAGGAGGAGTTATAGGAGGAGTGGGTAAAGGCAGAGGAGAAGGAGATGGAAAAGGAGGGGGTAGAGGAAGAGGAGGAGGAGATAAAGAAAGAGAGGTGGGATAATGGGGAAAAGACCTGGGGCAGCAGAGGTGCTCCTGGATGCTATCTATGCTGGTCTGTATAAATCATATATATATATATATATATATATATATATATATATATATATATATATATATAATTTACATACAAAAAAAATCCTAGGTAAGCCGGACACAGTAACACATGCCTATAATCTCAGTGGCTCAGAAGGCTGAGGCAGGAGGATCAAGAGTCAAAGCCAGCCTAATCGAAAAGTGGGGTGCTATGCAATTCAGCAAGACCCTGTCTCAAAAAAAAAGTACAAAATTAGGCTGAGGATGTGTCTCCATGTCAAGTGCCTCTAAATTCAATTCCTGGTACCAAAAGAAGAAAAAAAAGTATATATATATATATATATATATATATATATATATATATATATATATACACACACACACACACACACACACACACACACACATAATACACGCAGACACAACATACACATACTAGGTAGGACACTGATCAGCACCAAGCATCATTAATTATTCTTATGAAAGACCTTATGTAACTAGGGATACTGCCACACACATGTGCCACCAATTTTTGCCAGGGAATAAAACTACATTCTTCTATCCGGTTGGTTTATACCAAAATGCATTAAAGAATCTTCTTGAAATTATTCAAATAAACATGCTGATTGGAATAATAGTCAATGTCATTGTAAGTGGAGTTTAAAAAGTAGTGTTCTAGTTCACAGCCCACTCATCCCTCACACTCCTTCGCTCAGGAAGCAGTTCAGCATGGGAGATGTTACTTTGATGGACACTCACAAAGCAAATTGTGGACGCATGGTTATAGGATTTTAGATCTGACATGAAATGATTGAAGTCATGATTTTAGTGTAGGAAAGTGAGTGGCACTGGACAAAGGTCACAACAAATAGTTACAAATCTGAGAACACAGAGGGATGAATATATTGAGGAGAGGTCTGAAGTGTCATAAGACAACCCTTATTTTCAAAATCGAACTGATGGCTCAGATACAAAAGTGTGTCACCAGAAAAACAAATACTGAGTTTTCTCAATCAAATTGTGAAATAGGTTTAGTTGTTGTTGATTTTCAGTATTAAATTTACTAGCATGAATTTAGTGGGAGAAATGATGATTTTGAGGCAGGTGTTCTCAGGACTGTGTATACCCTTCTGGCTGGTCCAACATAAGTTGAAGCATGGACCATTTCTGACAATAAAGAGATTGACTCAGACCTGCACAAAGGCTGGCTGTGTCACTACTGCCTCTCAACCTTCCTTTCCTCATCAATTGACCCCACTAGTGTGAAGTGGAACAGCCCTGTTAGTAACAGCACAGGAGACTGAAGGAGGGGATCAGGACTTTCACAATTAAAGAAGGTATCTCAGGAAAGCATGTGCACATCCAAACCCTCTGTGGCCCAGGGAAGGGAGTGGTCATTTCCATCCTCCATCAATGCTCCTGTCACACCAGATGGGGCCTAGGAGGAAATGCACCTGCATTCTTATTTCAAGGCATGTCCTGCCTCAAGGCTGCATCTTATCAAGGAAAGTTCTGTCAAACTAAAACACAATCTCACACAACCATGTAAGACAAGCAAATTATTTGAGCCAATATTGAGGATGATACTGTGGGAAATCAGGTATTTCAGTTGCCCAGAAGCAGAGTCCTGGGATGGTCTCCACAGGGTCTGCCTCTTTCCCTCTTTTTCACAGGAGCAGCCTCCAGAACTCAGCCTTATAGGAAGAAGATGTGGCATGTCTCATTCTATAATTGCTTCCCCACCCACCATCCTCTGGCACCTCATGCTTCAGTGGAGACACGAGGCCCTCTTTCAGGTTCCAAAGTCAGCTGTGTTTTAAGTTCACCCTTGAATCTTTCACTTGGTAAGAATTGGAAAGGAAGCTTCTGTGCATGGGCTCTTTTTCATCCAGTGAGGAGGTCCATGGAACATGGTAGAGGAGAGTGTGGCTGTGGAGCCACTAACCAAGACCTCCAGAGACCAAGCTGGAAGCGGGTCTGATTTTATTGCACAGTTACCATGTATATATACTCAGGCAGTAGCTAAGCAGACTACAGGCAGCCACCAATACAATTTCTTGCTAACTGTCCTTGTAGTGACCAATTGAGGACTGGGCCATGGAGCAAGTGTGGGAACTGCAACATGTGGCCTCACGCCCAGGCTGTGCCTACAGGGTAAGCAGTTTGCAGCTCACATACCTAGCGCAAGGGAGTGGTTTGCTACTCAGCCACCCTTAATGTATGCCATGTATGCAGTACTATATGCATTTATCCCCATACTTCCATATCTAAGGGAGGCCATGAGAAAAGATCCAGTTTGTCTACTGGACTGTGTTCTTGCTTCTACATTAGAAAACCAAAATTCAAAGTAGTTTAACTTAATTCTACACCCTAATTAAACACCAAGGACTCCCTATACAATTAAATACTTAATTTGCCTTTCTTCTGGACACACATTTTAAGTGTTTTTGTGTAGCCCTTTCATTGAGCACTGAATCACCACAGGTTGATTCTGATTTGTGAGTTGATATTATTTCAAATAACCAGTCAAGGGAAAACTGGGGAGTCCCTAAACTCACTGATGTCTCATTGCACATTGATGTGTCCCAAAGGCGTCTCTCAGATCTCAGCTACAAATATTTTTGTGAGTTCTGAATTTACATGAGTATTTTAAAATTCAGATTATGCCCAGAAGTGGATTTGAGATCAAAGTCAGTCAGAATGGGCCTGAGACAAACTGGACTGTGCACAGCAGCAGGTCTCAGGGAGGTAGTTAAGGTCTAGAAAGACAGGAATATATATATATATATATATATATATATATATATATATATACACACACACACAATATATATATATATATACACACAATATATATATATACACACAATATATATATACACATATATATGTATACATACATGTATAAATACTCATATTTCTATATGAATGCAAGTATTCTAAAACTTCTCCACTGTGAAACCTGTACATTTCCAGAAAAAGAAGTCATTCTTACTAAAGATCAAATATATATATAGTGATGAGATTAGAGATGTTTTAACCTAAAAAAGTTCTAAATCTGTAGAATAGATTGGAGAACATAAAAGAGATAACAAATGCCTCTGAATCAATGAGGTGCAGTTTTTGTTCTAATAAAATGCTACATGAGTGAAATGTCATCTCACTAAAATCTACTGACAAAGGTGAGAAGATTTCTCTCTCTCTCTCTCTCTCTCTCTCTCTCTCTCTCTCTCTCTCTCACACACACACACACACACACACACACACACACACACACATACACTTTCTTGCTTTTAACATACATATATACATATGACTGAGATGGCTATAGGGATTAAGAGGACCCTCCATACATTTTTATACCAAAATTGTAGGTCCAACTTAAAGAATCCTCTGTTTTGAGAAATCACTAGAGTGTTGGAAGATAAACCCTCCATTGTAATGCTAGACTTCCGAAGGATGCACTTCTCAACTGGACTACTCCCCTAAGAAAAAGAGATCCTGAACCCTAGGACAATACACAACAAAACTCTGAGTTAAGAATATGTCTCTGGTTGGAGTTTCTAAAAAGTTCCAAATTAATAAAAGTAATAGCTAATCATTTGATGCTTTCCCTATTCCACCAGAGTCCCCCTTCTCAAACCCCTGGTGACCATGTGCTCTGCTAACACTGTTGATCTCTTTCTTATTCTATTTCTGCTGCACCATAAATTTCTTTTTGGGAAAAAGACAGTGTAAAAAGACAAATAAATGTTTTACTAGAAGGCAACATTATAAGTACCCATGCTGAATCCAGGCATAGAAAGTACTCCATAGATACCATGGTACTCACTGTGATTTTATAAATGGAGTTGAAACTGAGCAAAAACTGAATAAATCTTCTTTCATTAACAATGCTATTATCACCTGCTCTAGAGGTCATCAGGCTGAGTGTATAACCCTATTGACTTTTCTATAGATAATACCTCTGCCACATAAGTCACAATGGTAGTGGTCAACTAACTTGTTTTCATGAACTTGTGACATGGGAGTCTTAAGCCAAATGCCTCATTATGGGGCTCTCAACTAATCATCTGGCCATTCACCACCAAAATCAAATAGAAAATATAATTGTGCAAAGTATTTAAAAAACTAATAAGTATGGTCACAAAGGGAAATCAAAAGGAAACCAGCATCTCTGCTCTGTCTTCCAGCTGCTGACATGAGATTCAGGTGTAGAGGTATGAATGGGGCAGGGCTGAGAGGTCTGCATACTTTAGTAGTCATGGATCACCTCTCAGTCCTGCTTCTGTGAGGAGGCTCCCTCCAGATTTTTTTTAATTGCTAAAGGAGCAATTTCCCCTTGGTACTCAGGATGCTTGTCTATCAGACCTGTGATCCTGGAAGAAGCAATTCAGTCCCCATGAGAGAACAGCTCCTGCTTAGGAAACCAGTCCCACTGTGGGTGATCTGCCTGACTCACATCATTCTTGGAAGCTGCATGACAAATCTTAAAATCTATAGATGCCACTCCAGGGGTCTGAAATGGAATACCCCAATTTTGCCCATCTTGAGGGGAAAGAGAGATTATATAAATTTAGGATTGATAAAACTTGTATACCTAGTTTTTAGGTGAACACTTCTTAAATGATTACCATGCATAGATGCAGAGAAAGGAGTGAGCAGGGATCTGACCCAATGTTTACAGTAACAAAGGACAAAGAAGCAAAATGAAGGCAGATATACCAAGCTTTATTCTGCCTGGTTACCACAGGACATCTTCAGGCAGAAGTAAAGGGTCATGGCTTTAGCAAAGCACTCCCTGTTAATTTATTCATCTCAAACTAGTAAAAATTAATAGTTCTTCATTTGGGCCTGCATATGTGTCCTGTGGGTGAACTTTCTATAAAAGAACAGAATAACAAACCACAATTGACCTCAACTTCCCGATCCTCCAGAGGCAAAGTGAAGGCTGCTCCTATCTTCTCACATCTGAACTCTGCTTGGATGAGTTCTTTCTCATTTGCACAGCTCATTCTTCCAGGGATTGGTCTACTGTGTGGCAGGCAAAATGGAACTAATTTCTTAACACAGTTAAACAAAACAAACAAAAAAAAGGAAGGAAGGGATGGAGGGAAGGAAGGAAGGAAGGAAGGAAGGAAGGAAGGAAGGAAGGAAGGAAGGAAGGAAGGAGATAGCTGAGCGTGGAGCCCCATGCTTAAAATCCTGGAGGCTCATGAGATACAGCAGGAGGATCATGGGGTCAAAGCCTGCCTCAGCATAAGCAAGGTGCTAAGCAACTCAATTGGAACCTGTCTTTAAATAAAATACAAAATAAAGACTGGGGATGAGGCTCAGTGGCCGAGTGTCCCTGAGTTCAATCCCCAATACCAAAAAAAAAAAAAAAAAAAATGAAAAACTAATGACTTACACAAATGAGATTTCAAAAAGTACCATTTTCAGCATATTTTAAGACATTGTTGTCTAAAAATGATATCTATAAGGGAAATTTCCACTTATACAGCATGTCTAAGCCTCAGGATGGGAAAGTGGACTGAATCTCTAAAAAATGAAAAAAAAGGTATCTATTTAGATGTAATATTAAAAAAAACTTATGTCTGCTTAAGAAAAGTTTTCTTCTCATCTTGTCTTTATTTTTCAATGTCATATATATTTAGTTGTAGACGGACACCATAGCTTTATCTTATTTATTCATTACTATTTGGTGCTGAGAATGGAATTCAGAGCCTCATATGCTAGGCAAGCTCTACCATTGAGCCACAATCCCATCCCCTTCATTTTGTCTTAGTAAGTCTTTACCTATACTCATGTTTATTTTACTTTTTTTTGAGAAATGATGATATTTGACACAATGCTTAACCTGAAGCATAGGCTCTGAGCTTTTAGAAGTCAATTTTCTACCCTGCATTTCTAGCTGTCATTCCTACTGTGTAAACTTGAGGGAATTGACTCAGAAGGGAAAGAGGAGGAGGAAGGGGAGAAAAAGTTGCTAAAAATAAATTGCTTTTGTGATAATTGGTCACATAAAATGTGTTACTCTCTAGTTTATTGTCATCTTACCATAACATGTACCCTTTGTATGCCTTGGTGATGAGATTATTCTTGGAATACTTTGTTAAAAGTTAAGAATAATGCTATTAACTCAAAAGTTTCAGATAACTACAAGATATAACATTATGTCCTCATATTGATCATGTTTTGTTACAAATGTTTTTTTTAACTCAAAGCTTCTAATTTACTGGAACCAAATTTAAAGTTTGAAAGATTCAAATTTTACATTAACCCCAGGTAATAATTATCTTTATTATTCTATTATATTTAACAAAACAAATCCAGGTTTTATTTGGGTAAAACTACATTTTAAATCTACCATTTTAATCAGCTTTTTTTTGCTGCTATGACTGAAAGACCTGACAACAATTTTAGAGCAGGTAGTTTAATTGGTGCTCATGGTTTCAAAGGTATCAGACCACAGACAGCTAACTCCACTGCTCTGGGCCCAAGGTGAGGCCGAACACCATGACAGAAGGGTCTAGAGGAGGAAAGCAGCTCTGAATATAGCAATCAGGAAGGAGAAAGAGACTCACCAAGGACAAAACATTAAACATTGAGTCACATTTCCAACTATTTATCTCCTCCAGCCACACCCTACCTGATTAGTTGCCACCAAGTTAAGTGGATTAATGAGCTTATTAGGTTAAAATACTCATCACCCTCCATTTCAACTCTAAACTTTCTTCTGATGTCTCACACATGAGCTTTTGTGGGACACCACAAATCTAAACCATGTCTACTACAAGGAACTATATTTTGGTCAGTTTTTGTATCACTTTGATGAAATACGCAACAAAAACATGTAGAGAAGGAAAGGTTGATTTGAGGCTTCTGGTTTCAGAGGTCTCAGTCAATAGATGGCTTGACTGTGTCTCTTTGGGCTCAAGGTGAGACAGTAGGATTTAGTGAAAGAGCCAATCTGATGGAATCTGCTTGTGTCATGGTGGGTCAAGCAGCAGAGGAACTATTTGCAGGAAGAATAACCCTTCCAGGACATGCTCCCAGTGACTCATTCCACCTACCCACACCCCACCTATCTGCTTTTACCACCCAGTCAGTCTATCCAAACTAGAATGGACAGATAAGATCACAGCTCTCATAATCTAATCATTTCACCTCTGGATATTTCAGCATTAACAGGAAATTTTGGGGAATACCACAGATCCAAACTATAACAACTCCCCTTTGGAAATCTCTTTATTTTATATACCAAACCTTTCCAGCAAAAACAAACTTTCTTCCTATGAAAAAATAAAACATGTAAACATGGGTCTAGTAAACTGCATGACAGTTTTATCATTATTCCTGAAGACAATAAGTTATGACAAATTTCCTATGACAAATATAATGGTCAGCTTATTGCAGCTGAACCTGTTTCTCAGTGCAACAAATCTGTGTGGATATCCATTCCTTGTCATTGTGGTAAACATCCCAAAATCTGGACCTAACCATATTGACCACATAAATGAACTATTATTTATGGAAACAATTTGATGGACTCAAAATCTCAGATGATGTAAATGCTATCATCAGATGCAGAAAATGCTTGGGAGCACGATGGCATATTGACTTAACCTACCTCACAATCACTTCTACTCTGTTGACTATATATATGGGATTCCCTAAGATTTTGAATCTCACAAAATAATACAAATAGAAGGAATGAGAGTTACAATAATTTGGACATTAAAGATCAACCTTTCTTAGACCCAGCCACTGAACATGACTCCATGTCCATTGACTCAAATTGGCCAGGAGAAAAAAATTAGAATTTTTTCTAATTGTTATTTTAAATACTCCAAACATCAATGGAAATCACTTAAACTGAGAACAAGCTCACAATGGCTAGTATCACTAACATCATGCAGGGATTGCTTCCTTAAAGGCATTAGAACTACTTCCCTTTCCTGAAGACTACAGTCTTTTCTCTCAGACTCTTTTATCAAATACTATGATCAAGACTTTCAAGGTCTGCATGCACATTCTCGTGCTTAGACCAAAGGGTCTGAACTTCTCTGAAGCTGGATAAGTATTGGAGATCCTGCACAGTGCAAGACTTTGATCGAGCAGGCCTTCATGACTCTGGAGGGAGGAATATTGCACGTCAAGACATAATTATATTGGACTATGAGTGCCTTTAAAATGTGTATTTTCACATATTACATCTGATCTAACATTCTCATGCGATTATTATGAAACCATTTCACTAAGTTTAGCTAACCTCTTCCCTACAACAATCTTTAAAAATTCTACAAGATAATATCTGACTCTATTAAGCACATCTCCTTGCCTCCTATATAAAGACTCCAAGGAAGAATTTGGTAAACCTACTGATGCACAAAATTCATTCCATGGGATCAAAATCTCACCAAAACTCTTCCATGGTTAAAAAAAAAAGTCACAAAGGTTAATATGAAACTGTGCCAAGGCCATGGTAATTCCCATATATGCCTCAGAATACAGTAATTTCTTATTTCCTTAAAGCAAAGTTCTCATTTTACATTACCACTTCCTGAGTATTTTTCTTGTGAAATAATCATGTGCCCTATGTATGGAGGACTGGCTTGGAACACCTGCTTAGATGCTAATAGCACATCCATGAGTTTCCAGAGCCAAGTAGAGGAAGTAGATGGACAATATAACCCAGCATAGGTCAGGAAAGGTCCATAGGGAATAACTTTCCTGGAACTGCCTAGTGTTTGCAATATGGGATTGAAGTTACCCCAGAGGGAATGTACAACCTTCACTCTCTACCTGCCTTCCCATACACTCCTTGATTCCTAAATAGTACTGGTCATGAGAGGAAAACTACTCCTTATGGTTGTCTATAACAGGAGAGAACAATGAGGGTGAAGAGAACTTCAGACACTGAGACTGCAGATTAGATTGAATGGATCTTTTCTTTTTTTCTGTATTTTCATTAGTGAAACATACTTATGTATACTACTAGGGTATATTTATTAGGTAATCATACATGCACAAAATATAACAATGTAACTGCCATGATCATTTATCAGCATTTATTCTTTCTCCTTATTCTTTCCTCCTTCATGTGCCTGATCCTTATATAATATACAATTGTATTTATTCTTTTAATAATGTTTACTTTTTTCATTTATTAATTGGGTTTTTTATTATAAGATTTTTAGAGATCTTTATGCATACTGGATATTACTTCTCTCAGAAGTGTGGACTAAGACTTTCTCTTCTTCTATGGATTCTCCACATTTTGTTTGCTTAGCCTTGCAGAAGATTCTGAATGTGATGTCATCCCCTTTATTAACTCTTCAAATTATTTCTTCAAATTATTCTTGGCCTTCAGGGATTCTACCGAGGAAATTGTTGCTTGCAACTATGTTGGAGTTTCAACAGAGTTTATTGTCTAATTCATAGCCTTTTGATCCATACTGAATTGGATTTTTGTGAAAAGTGAGAGATTGGGATCCAGTCTTGTTCTTTTATAAAGAAATAACCTATTCTCCAACAGCAGTTTTTTCATAAAGGCTGAACTTTCTCCAATATGTTTTTGGCACCCTTGTCAAGAATTAAATCTGTGTGGGTTTCTTTGAATTCTAGTTTGCTCCATTGATTTGTCTCATTTCTCTGGTTGAACATGTTCATGTTTTAAGAACATTATATCCTGAAATTTCTCAAACTTATTTTACAAATTTGTTAAACTAATTTAAGTATCATTTCTTAAGTACTTATGTAGGGGTTCTGTGTTTGTGATTGAGGTCTCTGATAAACTTTGTGATTGTGGCATGCTTGGTGGCTAGGAAGTTTCTGTGCAAAGGCACTGAATGCCTACCTGCTAGAAAGTTTTTGTGCAAAGACGCAGAATGCCCGGCTGCTGGGAAACATCTGTATAAAGACATGGGATGCCTGGCTGCTGTAGTGTTGACCCTCATGTGGAAGCTCTATGTTAGTCTTGTCAGCTTCGACCTTCATCTCAGGCACAGAGCTCCTGGTAATACAGGGACTCCCTTGTTAGAAAAACACAATGTTTCACTGAATCTAAATCTATCCATGTAACAGTAACTACATACAATGGATTTTCTTAAAAGCTATACAAATCTCCTGACATTGCATATATAACTGTGAATGTAACTGTAGAATAAGCAATTTTACTGAAACAACAAGTTGGTTATGGTACTAATGGATCTTATGTACCTATTGGTATAAATAAATGTGGCCACTTGGACAAGCAGTCACTTTCCTGCCTCTGCATCTCCTTTATTATTTTCCTTACATAATTAGCGCTTTCAAACTTAATGATTCATTTTTTCATATTAATAAATTACTGAAATGTGAATTCAATGAATCACCGGATGATATAACATATTTAGTCAAAATAAATTTGCAATAGTTCATCCACTAACACAATTTCTGATTGCAATAATCTGCATCCAAATATACTGGAAAAAATAGTACATAAAGCAGATTCCATGATACAAGGAAGTGGCATTCGGGATTTGGACATGGATCTTTTCTTCTGGGACATTGTTCCCCATTGCCATGAGCTCAGTGACCACACCAGGAAACTGAAACACCAGGTCAAATATACTAAAAATATTTATATCTTCCTTTCCACCTACCCTCCAGATTTGAAAATGTCAATAATTTTCCTCCAAAACCCATCCCAATATTGTTCTCACTTATCCCTAGGAAATTGGATTCATGGAAAATAAGAACAGAGACATTTACTCTGATGCTGACACATAAGACCAAACCTTTAAAGACTCCAGGCCATTGTTCTGACCCCAGAATCAGGGAAGGGTATGGTCTGTGAGCTCTCTCCCCATCTCCTTCCACTTTCCATAACTATGGCCTCTTACCTTTTGCCTTCCACCACTTCACCTTCTCCATAACACAGAAAGTTTGGCCAGTGGTGCATTGGATTGCTCTTTATTCTTCTATGTCCACATGTCACAATTATTCTTGACACTTACAAACAACAAAGAGGAGTGGGGAAGAACTGGGCTGGTTCAAGACTAACTAAAGAACCATCCTGTACCTTGATACCAAGGGATCAGCATAATTGTTGTCATATTGGCATAATGCAAGTAGCAGTCAAGATATTTGACATAATGCAAGTAGCATTCAAGAACATTGGTAAGCCAGGTCATTTGTTACTAGGTTTCTAGAACTGCACACTACACATGACTACTCTTCTCTCTACATAAATTTCTTCTGAATATTTTGGGGGTACTCTTGCAAACTTGCAGGTTGCACAGATAACCTCTTCCTCATGTTCTGTGTGGTTCAGTGAAAGAGTTTAGCTGCCCAGTAACCTACAATGGAAGTCAATACCTCAGTCTTCAGGAAATGTGATCCATTCTTGTTAGGGTTAGTACAAAATGCAGAGTGATTTTGTCTAAGGCCATCAAACCTTCTCATAAGAACTTTGGAATGCTGTTAAACAGTCTGCTAAGAAAACCCCACAGACTGACTAGGGATTTTCCCCTCAGAACACTTGAGGTAGCCTTTCCCATGCTTGAGTAGAAACTAGCAACATTGCTTTTTCTTATTTTCCAAATCAGGACCTGGAACACTAGGCACAAATGATGTGAACTCCATCACAAGTGCACACTACACTATCAAGGGAAGTAGAAGCACTGAAAATAGAAAGGCCACAACTACAGTCTGTACAATAAAAACTGGTTAGCAATTAGTGATGTACTTAATTCACTTTGCATCTCTCTCCTTCCCAGCTGCCATGAGGTAAGAAGTCCTTCTCTCCTACACCATCGCATATTATGTTCTGTTTCACCTCAGGCCTAAAGCAAGGTGGTCAGTTAATGACAGACTGAATGTTATGTGATCTTGAACCAAAATACATCTTCCCTCCTTTAGGTTGAATTTTCTTTGGTATTTTTGTCAGTGCAATGGAAATCTGACACATAAATCAAACTGGAATGTATGAAGGCTGTATCAGATTTCTGGTTCAGTTTCTCAACCTGTGCAACTGTTTTATGTTCTTCAAAGGAACTGTAAAAATTGGACATTTCCACACATTTCTTTGCTCCACTACCTTTCCTGTAACAGAAGTAAATATTACATATTTAGACAGTTTCTCTTCCACCATGAGTGAAATGGCTTTGAAAGCAACTGGGAAAAAATGATTTACCACTTTCTTAATATTCAAAGTTTTCTCAGTGTGGATCCTGTCATATATTTGAGGATGACCAGGAAAACTGAATGATTAGCCAGAATTTTTGCATTCAAATAGGATTTCTACGTTACCAATTCTTTAATGCTTATTAGGGGAACTGCACCAAAAGAAGGTGTTTCTGATTGTTTAAATTAAAATAACTTTGTTCTAATACAAGTTATTTCATGTTTTTGGATATCACTGCACCAAATGAAGGATTTAATACATAGTTTATACACAACAAACTTGTCACCAGTATGTTTGTTCTTGTATTTGAAGGTAGAAGATCAATTAAAGACTTTTTCACACTGTTGACATTCACAAGTCTTCTATCCAGTATGAATTTATTTATGATTTGAAGCTAATTATCAGAGAGGTCAGGAGTTGTGGCTCAGCAGTAGAGTACTTGCCTAGCATGTGTGAGGCCCTGAGTTCGATCCTCAGCACCACATAGACATAAATAAATTAAATAAAGGTATTGTGTCCAACTACAACTAAAAAATAAATATATGAAAAAAAAGAATAAGAGAAACATTTTTTACATTGCTTCCATTTACAGATTTTCAGTGCAGTATGAGGGCATTATGCAACTGAAGGTGAGTGAAAGCCCTGAAAGCCTTTCCAGGTTCTTTTCTTACAGCCTCTCCCCAGTTAGTGTTTTCAAATTGAATTGGAATAAGCAAAGGTTGTACCACATTGTTTATATTCAGGAGGCCTCTCACCAAAACTTATACTCTCGCCAGTGTAAGTTTGTTCATGTACACGAAGATAAATACAACTTGTGAATGTTTTACCACACCGTTTACATTCACAGAGCTCTACTTCAGTATAAATGTTTTTATGTACATAAAGTCCACAGAAATAAGTAAAGGCTTTCCCACGTTGTTTACATTCACAAGGTTTTTCTCCAGTATGAGTTTTTTCATGTATCTGAAGATAAGCCATACTCCTAAAGGCTTTACAACACCATTTACTCTCAGAGGGCCTTTGTCCAAGGATACTGTTCGCACATTTGAAGAAAAAGAGAGAGGAAAAAAAAATGAAGATTTTTCTTTTCTTTTAAAAAACATTTTAGATGTTGATGAACCTTTATTTTATTAATTTATACGTATTGTTGAGAATCAAACCCAGTGCCTTACACATGCTAGGCAAATGCTCTACCACTGAGCCACAACCCCACCATGAAGGTTTTAATACATAGTTTACATAGAGCTTTGCTCCAGTATGAGTCTGTTCATGCACATGAAGATAAGTGGAATGATTAAAAGTTTTATCATGATGTTTACATAGTCATGTAAATATTCTTTCCAGGATGAGATTTTCATGGGAGGGAAGTTCACAGGTTGAAGCAAAGGCTTTCCCACATTGTTTACATTCATTAAGGCTTCTTTCCTATATGAGTTGGTTCATGTGAGCAAAGGTAACTAAATGAAGAAAAAGGCTTTCCCACAGTGTTCACACTAATAATGATTCTCTCCAGTATGATTTGGATTAAGTATTTGAAGGCTAGACGAAGTAGTGAAGGCTTTTCAATGTTGTTTACATTCCTAGAGCTTCTCTCTACTATGAATTCCTTCATGTGCATAAAGGTTAAAGGACTTAGTGAAGGCTTTGCCACAATGCTTACATTCATAGGGCTTCTCTCCAGTATGAGTTCTTTCATGTGAGTGACGGGAGGATGACTGAGTGAAGGCTTTACCACATTCTGTACATCCATAGGGTTTCTCTCCAGTATGAGTTCTTTCATGTCTGCGAAGGGTACCAGATGAACTATAGGCTTTACCACATTGCTTACATTCATAGGGTTTCTCTCCAGTATGAACTTGTTTATGTTGTTGAAGGTAAGAGAAGAAAATGAAGGCTTTTTCACATTCTTTGCATTTATAGGGCTTCTCCCCAGTATGAGTTTTTTGATGTCTGTGAAAGTTATCAGATGAATTAAAGATTTTGCCACATTGCTTACATTCATAGGGCTTCTCTCCAGTATGAATTTGTCTATGTCTTTGAAGGTAAGAGAAGGCAGAGAAAGCTTTTCCACATTCTTTGCATTCATAGGGCTTCTCCCCAGTATGAGTTCTTTCATGTATGTGAAGGGTACCAGAGGAAGTAAAGGCTTTGCCACATTGCTTACATTTATAGGGCTTCTCTCCAGTATGAATTCGTTTATGTTTTTGAAGGGAAGACAAAGCAGTGAAGGCTTTTCCACATTCTTTGCATTCATAGGGCTTCTCCCCAGTATGAGCTCTTTCATGTGAGTGAAGGGTACCATAGGAATTAAACACTTTGCCACACTGCTTACATTTATAGAGCCTCTCTCCAGTATGAATTTGTTTGTTTTTGAAGGTAAGAGAAGGTAGTGAAGAATTTATCACATTGTTTACATCCATAGGGCTTCTCTCCAGTATGACTTATTTCATGTATGCGAAGGGTAGATGACCAAGAGAAGGCTTTGCCACACTGCTTACATTCATAGGGCTTTTCACCTGTATGAGTTCGTTTATGCATTTGAAGGGAAAATTAGAAGTGAAGGCTTTTGTAAATTGTTTACAGTCATAGGGCCTCTCTCCAGTGTGAGTTCTTTCATGCATTTTAAGTTTAGAGAACCTAGTGAAGGCTTTTGCACATTGTTTACATTTATAGGGCTTGTCTCCAGTATGAGTTCTTTCTTGTAACTGAAGGTTATAGGACTGAGTAAAGGCTTTGCCACACTGCTTACATTCATATGGCTTCTGTGCAATACGAGTTTGTTTATGTACCTGAAATTCAGAAGAACAAGTGAAGACTTTTGCACATTGTTTACATTCATTGGGCTTCTTCCCAGTGTGAATGTGTTCATGCCTATGAAGTTTGCTGGATGAAGAAAAGGCTTTACCACACTGTTTTCAGTGATAGGGTTTCTCTCCAGTATGAATTCTTTCATGTGGACGAAGGTAAGATAAACGAGTGAAGGTTTTACCACATTGTTTACATTCATAGGATTTCTCTCCAGTATGAGTTCTTTCATGTAAGTGAAGGTAAGATGACCGAATGAAGGCTTTGCCACACTGCTTACATTCATCGGGCTTCTCTCCTGTATGGATTAGTTTATGTATTTGAAGGGAAGAGGAAGAAATGAAGGCTTTTGCACATTGTTCACATTCATAGGGCTTCTCTCCTGTATGAGTTCTTTCATGTGAGTGAAAGTAAAAAGACCGAGTGAAGGCATTGCCACACTGCTTACATTCATATGGCTTCTCTCCTGTATGAATTTTTTTATGTATTCGAAGGTAAGAGAAAGTAGCAAAGGCTTTACCACATTCTTTACATTCATAGCACTTCTCCCCAGTGTGCATTTGTTCATGCTTATGAAGTTTAGTGGATGAAACAAAGGCTTTACCACACTGTTTACATTCATAGGGCTTCTCTCCAGTATGAGTTTGTTTATGTATTTGAAGGTAAAAAAAATGTAGTGAAAGCTTTACCACATTCTTTACATTCATAGTACTTCTCTCTTGAATGAATTCGTTTATGTATTTGAAGGGAATATGAATAAGTGAAGGCTTTCCCACACGGTTTACATCTGTAAGTTGTCTCTCCAGTAGGAGTTTGATAATGCATTTGAAGGTTATTTGAAATAGTGATGGCACCTCCACATTGCTTACATCCAGGAGGCTGCTCTCCAATATGAGAGGGTTGATATTTTTGCAAACACCTGGAACAACTGAACTCTCTTCCACATGTCAGACCTCCATTAGGACCATTTACAGTGTGCTCTGATTCGTGGCATTGAACACTTGTGAGAGATATGGAGGATTTTCTCTTCTCTTTACATTCATATAGCTTTCCGCCACATTCCTCATTCTCATATCGTTTGTTTGCAGAGTGAGATATGATGGGCGTATTAAGGAAACGTGACATGTGAAGAACTGTCCACACATATTGCTTTCACATGAACTGACTAGCAGGAATGGTCTTTTAAGACTAAGATTTGGAATCTCAATAAAGGTTTTTCTGCACTGAATACCTTTTTCAAATTTTTCCAGAGCCTACCATATGACTTCTGTAAAAAAATTAAAAGTACAATTTATGGTTGGATCATTAATACTTTATATTTATTAATAAGCATTGCACTTATACTATTACCAATATCAGGTAAAGTATGGGTTTTCTGCCATGTCTATATTGTATACTCTTTGAAAGTCAATGTAACAATTATTTTGTAAAACTGCTTTTCCACAGCTGCTACTAAAGCAGTGCTATCATAAATGAAGTTTGTTGACACTGTCAACAAGTCAATATTTTTTTGAAAATAGTTAACATTTATCTTTCATTAAATTTTATATTTGGTGAAATAAGAATAAATATAATTTATCTCATGATTGTTTTTGTTGCTTATTTGTGAAACTATATGATGTGCTAGAATTCACTCATGGTGCTGTTTCCTCATATGAGTACAAATTACCTTAAGTCTCTCTCAGTATTTGTGTTCTGATATTCCATGTTCTGGTCCTCCCATCCATCTCCTGAAATGTAGTTCATGAAAAGTCAATATGAATCACCATGATTTCAAAATGCATTATGGGATTTACAATTTAAACAACTATAATGCACCCATTTAAAAAAAAAGGAAAAAGAAAAAAAAAACAGGAGTATGATATTTACGCTGCAGAGTGCAATGACATTAGGTCCAATTTATTTTCCAAAGTATTCCCTTTCCCACATTCCAATTAATGAGGAAAAAAAAAACTCTCAGGTGCTCTGTCTTTGATTATGCAATAAAATTTCATCCTTCCCTACAGAAGCCAGGTTTCTAAGGACTTCCTGCATCACATCTCTATAGAGACTCTTCTGGGAAGGATCCAGCAAAGCCCACTCCTCCTGGGTGAAGTTCACAGCCACATCCTCAAAGACCACTGAATTCTAAAATACCCCACAGAAATGTAGTGCAGGCGAGGACAGATGGTCAGCATCATGAGGGCTCTACTCTTAATATGTGAGATGTTCTCACAATTGTGATCTCTAAATATTCAGTCTATGATTTGGTTGTTAAACATATACTCTGTTTGCACTTACTTCCCCAAATGCACATTTCAATATAAGAACTGAACTATCCATGAAAGCATAAACAGTTTTAGTCCAGGGAGTAAGGCATGCTCCTGGGTCACCCCTAAGACCTTTGTAGGGTGAATGTCTAATACATGGAATAATGAAACCCTATGACATCATGTGCACAGAGAGTTAATATTAGTTACCTGTCAGTACCTATCCTGAGAAATGCCTACTGGCTACGTTGTACTTTAGCTGGTAGACAGAGGTAAAGATTTGGATGGGATCTCACCAAACTAAGCATTTACACTGAGTCACAGTGCTTGACAGTGTAAGTAAGCAACACAGTATGTGCTGAACGATTGCTTTACTCTGGAATTTGTTTTATTTTGTCCCACTCATACAATGTAGAACCTCCAGGATCAATGATCGCCAACTCATTAAAAAAAGAAAAAGAACCCTCTGAAAACAGAGTCTAAGAACTTCCTTAGTAGACAACATTTCATTGAGGTGGTCATAACATGGTAACTGGGGATTGAGCTCACCAAGAAAACCAATTGGAATTTATTGGTGCTTTACTGCAGATGAAATGTAACCTACTAATTAAAAGAACAATCATGAATAAAGAATTTATAATATCCTCCAATTAATATCAAATAAAATGGAAAAAGTGTTAAACCCTTTTCTGACATTTCACAAATCAAATTCCTAATCATCAATGGAAGGTACTTGTCCTAGCCCAATAAGAATAAGAAATATGTAACACCTGTCAATATGCTCTAGATAGCAGACTATATGGCTTATATAATATATAGTCATGTGCCACATAACAATATTTTGGTCAAAGACATTTTTGGATAATAATGGGCTACATAAAAATGGTTATCAGTAGAAAAGGGATTATTGCGGTGTTTGTAGTGATGGTGGTGCAAAAAAAATGTAATGCATGATCAACTTTGGTAGCTTGTTAAGTGGAATGCTGTGTGGGGCTGGACCCTAGGAAGCACTGACATGATACAGCCTAGGTATGTAATAGCTATTCCTTCTAGGACTGTGTGAATACACTGTGGTGTATGTGCAATGGTGAGGCAGCCTAAATATAAACTACCAGAATGTTTAAGAGACACCTGAGTATAAATAAAGAACTTTAAATAATACTATTGGACATAGCTAGCATAGGGTTACCTGTAGGTATTCTGACCGTGGAAATGTACAGGGAAGCGTTCTTCTGGTGAACAAACTCCTGGGGGCTGGGGGGGCGGCGGTTACAGGCGTTCTGTTTCCTGTGCTTGGAATATCCAGCAATTTCTCTTTGAAGATATTAAGATAACTATACAGGCTCACTACCTAATTTCTATGGTGATGTCCTTAGAGAAAAGGGGTTCTGTGTTTATATTAACCTGGACCTTATGTCAGTTAGTTAGCACTTGGGATTAAAGGAAGACTAAATCACAATGTAGTCATGGTAACAACAAGCTATGTAACTTGGGAGATAAATAAACATGGTGCTAGAAGGAGCAGCCACTTGTTTCTTGCCTCTGCATTGTATGGGTAAGTCTCTGTTGTATTCCATGACTAAAACACCCAGTCCAGTGAACTGGGCTGCACAAAATAATCAGAGACAGAAATACCTTTTTCTTTGGGTCCTGTCATGGCTCCTCTGACCTTTGAGGTCCATGGAAAGAGAGAGAAGCAGGTGCTAAACCCTTTTAATGGGAAGAAGCCATTCAAATGAGGCAAGAAGTAGGATTACAAGGGAACAGGTGAGTGTAGCTCAACCCCTCTGGGTGCACCCTATTCCTAGAGCCACTCCCAGTGCCACACGTTATTATCTGAACCAAGGAAAAGACCGAGTCACCAGTCATGCCACTATTACACCAGACTACAGTGATCTTTCGGATCCTAGTGGTGCATCAGGATTTAAAGGTGTGTGTGTGTGTGTTTGGAGTGGCTCCCCACAAGCCTTCTTTGTTCCCTTCTTTACAGTTAGCAGAGAGATGAACCATGAGATGGACCAAAAGAAAAGAAAGTTTTCAGTGGTTTGAAATTCATATAAAAAATTGACTAATGACAGAATGCATTGTTGAGAAGTGGAAACATTCACACGCAATTTTAAAGATGAGTCGACACAAAATGGTATAAAACTGAAAAAATGCATTATTTTCCTCATTCCTTGCACACATGTTAATTCATTAGACATTCTGGTGTGAAATACAAAACTAAAACAGTTTCAAAATGTTTTTTTTAGAGAAATAGAAAAAAAAGATTTTTATATAAGAAGAGTAAGCAAGAACAAAGAATGAGAAATTCAAATGCATTTAAAAGATGAAAATGAATTAAAAAGTAGCCTGAAATAGATGGGACATTAGAGGGTGTGGGTGCATAGTGATATGAATAAATGCACAACTGAAATGGAAAAGAGCCAGGATGTCAGCAGGGGGAGAAAACCACGTTAACAAAAAAAAAAAAAAAAAGGTTTAGAAATTATTCACAAAATCTGACACAACTGAAACTACAAACTACTTCAGGGAAATGATACATGTAAAGATATCTGGTATTTGAAAGCAAAAGGAATTGTAAATCTACACAAAAATTAACCATGAAGTCAGTTCAATCACTTTCTAAATAACAATGACATTTTTTACATAAAAGTAAGAAGTATCGTTCTAATGTTCACATGGAAATACAAGAAAATCAACAACAGAAGAAAAAAAAATAAACTGCAGAGCACCACATTTCCAGCTTTCAAAACCTCCTCCAACTATACTAACAAAGACAGAGTAGCACTGGTTTAAAGGCAGACACATACCACAATAGGGGAAAATGGGGGACCAGGACACTGCTGACCCATGCAGAAAAAGAAGGAAAAAAATGTTGCACAAGGGACCAGGGTCATTCCAGTAAACAGGACCTTCAGGAAAATGAATAGCTGAGAAACTGTGTGTTTATGTCGACTCGTGAAGTCAGACCCTCCCCTCACAGCATGTGCCTACATGAAATCCACATGGACAAAAGCCTTGAAGAGGTGAACCTCACCCATTCTTAGAAGACAATGCAGAGCACAATCTCACAACACTAGAGCACAATCTCACAACAGTGGATTTGGGAATGGTTTCTGGGATATTGTTCCATCCATATGATTCATGAAAGAATAGATGAACTTGATTTCACCAAATGGCTTTCAGTCCTATGGTTTGCAGCAATGAGAGTGAAACTATGGACACCACACTGAGTGTAACAAGCCAGGCACAGAGAGAGACATCTGTGTGTACAAACTCACTCAGAGAAGCTGCAAGTTGAATTCAGAGAAAGTACAAGAGTAGTCACCAGAGGCAAGGAAGAGAGGGGAGAAGGGACAGGGAAGGACTGGAAGAGCAGACTGTGTATCAGGTACTAAAATACACTCAGGCGGGGCCAGCAAGACGGCTCTCCAGAACAGTAGAGTGACCAGAGCATGTAGTACACAACATGTCACTGTGCATTTCATAATAAAGCAGGGGGAATAGTCCACAGACACCCAGAAATGATAAATGTAAGGGTCAGAAGGGCTAAAGCCCTGATCTTATCATGACACACTGGAACAGGCATGCAACTAGCTCACTGCACCTAATCCACATTTGCACTTTAAAAGCAAATCAACACTAAAGAGTGAAAATTTTATCCTTCATTGAACACCACCAACAGAGTGAAATGGCACCCCAAAGAAATGTGGAAAACAGGGGCACATCATGCATCTGGAGAGGGTTGATACCTAGAAAAAGCAGCTGACAAAAATCAAACCCATCTTCACGACATCAACATGCACATACCAGGAAAAGAATGAAAAACCCTAAAGAGCCACAGGGATCTACAAAACCTGAGGCTACACTGAAGAACAAAACCCTGTCTCTGTGACAGAAAAACAAGTCAAGGATTCCTGCTCTCACTACTTCTAGACAACACAGCAAGAGGGAGGCTCCCAGGGAAGCCAGGAACAAAATCACAGCATTCCAGACCTCAGGGCCGACTCACACAGCACCAGATACTGAGGCAAAACCAAGGACTCCACCATATAAAGGTGGGAAAGGTAAAAACTCAGACCCACTCATGGGCTGAGACAGCTGCTACAGGCACCAAGACAGGAGGAAAGAGGGACACCTCTGCACCCTTCACCACCTCTCACCCTGTCAACAGTGACCAACTGATACAGTGCCCATTTGCCCATTTCTGGCTTCCTGCTCCCTACAGTCTCTACTACAAGTGGATAAGGACATCTGACAGGGTTTCTTGACTGCTGAGCCTACCAGAAAGCCTGGACATGGAGAAGATCAATACCTGAGAAGTCCCTGGGCTCTAACACACAGAGGCCTCACACAAGCCTCCTCACAGGCCCACAGCCACTCAACTGTCACAGGCTGAAGTGATCAACCCTATCTCATGTGTCAGAGGTGGCTCCTGGACCCCAAGCCATTTCACAAAGTTGGGGAAACCCAAATGAGTTCACAATGTAGGTCCACATGACATCCTGCCCTACAAAATTCAGAGCACCAGCACTCATGATTTTCAAAACCTGGAAGCACCCAAGAGGAAGATGTGTTCCCAAGGTCAGGAGTGAAAAAATTAATAAACAAAACTCTTAACTTTAATAATCAAAAAATCAACTTTTCACTCATAAAATTCTGAAATACAATTTAAAAAGTTCATTTACAATGACACTCAAAAAATAAATATAGAGAATAAACAATATAATAATATATAATACATACATAATAAATAGCAAATAGAAAATTTTAAAACTTATTTTCTAAACTGTAATGCTTGGTGGAAGTAGCTCAACATCCAAATAAATACCATTCTATGCTCATGGACTAAAGTTTTAATGTTATTAAGGTGGTGATACTCCCAAAGAATCTACCAATTATATTTAAATCCATCAGAATCCCGGGTGATGATTCCTTTTTAGAAACTGAAAATGTCATTCAACATTACGAGGGACCCAGAATACCACAGGACTTTGAAAATGAGAACAGCAGTCTGACTACCACTTCATGAGTACAAAGCTCACTTCAAGTCGGCAGTAATCAAGGGTGCAGTAATGGTACCTGGAACACTATGTAGAAGAGAAATGTCAGCAGCCTCAGGGAACAGAAGGTCAGCCAAATAGCAATGGAGCTGCTCCACACGGAAACAGGGAAAATGAAGCAGGACAAATGTGACCCTGGAACAGCCTCAAATTTCACATAACTTCATGATGCACCTCAGTTCTTACTGCAAACCCTGGGACCCGGCACCATCCTGCAGGGAGCAGCCTGAGCTCCCTATGTAACACCAACATGCTACAGTGATAAAGTCACACCACAGTTCACCATATCAAGGCCAGCCCAGGACGCCATCAAGAGAAAAAAGAATAAAGAAAATGAGGTACACATATACAATGGGATTTTGCTCAGTCATAAAGAATGAAAGTATGTCATTAGCATGAAAATGGGTAGAACTGGAAGACAACATACTAAGTGAAATAAGCAAGAGCCAGAAACTCAGATGCTGAATGTTTTCTTTCCCATATGTGGAAACTAGAGCAAAATCAGGACAAAAAGTGGGATAGGCAGGATCCCGTGAAAATAGAAGAGAGGGAGGTGAAGAAGAGGACAGAGACTGAGATAAAGGAGGAAACAGGAAATGAGAGAACACTGGAGTGGAGTTGAACAGATCATCCTATGCAAATAGATGACATATCATGATGAATTCCACCATTATGTTGATCTGTAAAGCATAAATTTAAAATATATTTATATAAATAGAAGGAAGTCTAATGAGAAGAGGTAAGGAAACAGAAAGAAAGTAGGAGAGAAAGGAAAATTACTGGGGACTGAAGTGGAGTAACTTACACCAACCTAATGCTTGCACATTATGTAAAAAATAAAACCCAACATTAACCAGGCAAGGAGGTACACACCTGTAATAGTAGCAACCCAGGAGCCTGAGGCAGAGGATGCAAGTTTGAGGCCAGCCTCAGCAATGTAGTGAGGCCCTAAACAAGTTAGGGAGATAGTCTAAAAATAAAATATAAGAAGGGCCCTGGATGTGGCTCAGTGGTAAAGTTCCTCTGAGTACAATCACTGACAGCAAAAATATAAATAAATAAAACAAACCCTAATATTATGTATAACTAATATACTAATACAAATGGAGGGGGGAAAAAAAGGTACAATTTGTGAATACATGAGAACTACTGCCCTGAGTTAGACACTCAGCACAACAAAGGAAATGAGAACAACAACATAACCTATTAGGAGCTATTTTTCTTAAAGTCCTAAAACAAGTCCAATGAAAACAATGATCAAATAGAAATTTTTTCTTCTCTTTCTTTTTCTTTTTTTTTTCTTTTACCTCACCCCTGAATAAATACATTTGACATTTAAGGAATACCTAGGTCTCTAATAAGTAAGCAGACCAATTTGAAGTGATAAACACAGAAAGGGCTGGTGCTGAGGGAGCACAGATGTGTCAGGCTCAAGGGGCTGGTAAGGTCCCTGCCAGCTGGACATCTCCCACCTGGTCCTGCTCACTGAAACACTCCATGATCACCCTCCCAGGAGACCTGACCATGACTCCAGGCTACAAGTCTTATCAGGTTTGCACAGCACTGCACTGGGGTGGGTGGTCCTATGCTCTGGGAGAGTTTTCCTCCTTCACAACTGTGAGAGAATGCAAGGGCAGGAATCACTGCTGACCTGGCCCCTCAGGCTCACTGTCCACCTGTCTCCAAGGAATAGGAACAAGGCTTGGGGGAGACAGTGTCCCTAGGAGGCAGCTGTCTAGATGAGGCCTATTCCAAGAAATTCCTCAGCCCTAGGGCCTCCAGCTGCTCCCCTCACAAGCTGAATGACACACTTCACAAAGTCCTCTAGAAGGAGCTGACCCAGGGCCTAAAATTGTCTGCTTCCTGTAGGACACAGGGCAGCCTACAGGACTTGACACAGCCCCAAGCGGGGCAATACAGTGGCTGAAAACATGGAACCCTGTCAGGAGTCCAAAGGAAACCTCTCCACAATTTGATAAGGTATCAATTCCTGGGGAAGGAAAAAAAGAGAGAGAGAGAGAGGCACAAGTTCTCTTAACAGTGAAGTTCCAGGTGACTGTTCTCTCCTTTCATCATATGGGAAATTCACAAAAACAGATGAAAATGCTGTGAACTTGGAGAGAGAGTCAGATTTGTAAATATGAGAAAAGTACAGGAATATTAAGAATGTACCAAAAGCCCTGGTAGGGCATACGAGGGGGAAAGGAGGGTGACTCCTTAAGAAGAAGAAACAGATCCCTCAGACCAGCATCTTCTACCCAGGAGCCCCACACCTAAGGCAGGATCCCCTGAGACCCGCTGCCTTTACTTCACACTGAGAACCTAGGGCTGGGGTCAGCTGGGCAGAGAGGGATCTGCCAAAGTGGCTGCAGATCAGGCAGCATATAGGGAACCCACCTGCACCAGCCCACACCATGGCCATCAAGGGCTGAGCTGAAGCAGCATCTGACTCAGGTACTCTTGGCTGACTATAGAGATGACAGTGGGAGGCCAGAGGCCAGCCACAGCTGGTTTACCACTTGTAACAAGCCTACTTCCCACCTGACCAGACCTGCCCCACACACTCACCATTTTCCGCCTTCTGGGGAGACCTGACATCCTTCTTGTGGACCTCATAGCACCTGCAGGTCACAGGGAGACAAATGTGAGCCAGAGCCACTTGGGCCTCACACAGCAGAGAAGACACAGTCCTGGAGATGGATTCTGAGTTCCACAGGGTGAGAGATACAGGCCTCTGAGACTGTGGAAGGCCACCCCCTCCCACCAGCTGTCTGTTAACTAGCCAAGGCTCCACAAGACCCTTCTCTCACCCCAACCCAAATATGCACACTCTGGGGCCCTGACTGACAGGAGATGCATCACACTCCTGGATACATAGGCCAGGAAGACAAGGTATTGGCAAAAGCCCTTTTCAGGCAGTACTTCCTCCCTGCAAGGGGACCTGCCCCACCAGGGGGACATTTCCACTCATGCAGAGCTGAGCCTGGCTTTCCACAGCAGGCCCTGTTGGCTAGGAAGCTCTTCTGGGCACAGAGTCCCAGGCATATGTGAGGAATTACAGCCTTGGTTCCAAGGCAGCCTACCATGACCTCAGAGAAGGTGTGTGACTTGTCAGGCCTGACTGGGAGGGAAGGAGCCAGGCATAAATCACTGGGGAAGAGGCCAGGACTTCATGGGCAAGGCCTCCTCACACTTTTACTCTGTCAACTGATTTTCAGACAATAATAATAATAATAATAATAATAATACAATCAGGAAGTACAAGTATTAAGTGCATAAAAAACGAATTACATGACAGTAATAAAAAGAACTCAGTGAAAGAACAAGCAAACATTTGAACCAGCTCAGGTTAGAGCCTGCCTCACTCAGAGTTCAGAATAAATACCCACTTGCAAAGGGGTAATCACATTCCCCTAACTTTGAGTGCTGAAATGCGGCCCCAGAAAGGCTCATCCCCTGTGTCCAGGAGGGGACACCTAAGAATTTATCTCTCAAAATCCACCATGCTTCCTGTTCTATACATATACTTAATAAGATAAATTCAAAGGAAAAAAAGAATGACACATCTATAAAAAGGGGGCTCTTCCACCAAACTGCAACAGGGGGCAAGAAGGCTACCTTACCTCAGGGCAGATGTCTGCAGTGTTTACAAAGAGACATGAATTCATTTGAAGGGAAAATTAAAAGACAAAAAAATATAACCTAAAAATAAATTCCATGAGAAAATGACTGAAAACCATTTCAAAGAACATGGAAATACACAGAAAAATGTTCATGCTAATGGTATTCAGTGAAAAGCAATATACAGCCACATGGAAGTAAAAAAGGATAGACAGGTAAGAGGGTAAACACACAAGGATGAACAGTGAGAGAGCTGCTCCTCACACTGCAGTGCAGATTGCCCAAAATCAATAACCTGAGAATTTCCCTAAGTGTACAAAATTATAAAGGGTGCACACAAAGGGACCAAATTTAAAAATATAAATAGAATGAAATTGTCAAAAACCTAAAAATGAAACTGGAAACGAGTGAGGTTCCTGAAGCAGGAACAGGGAAGGAAACTGGGAGACCCAAAGACTCAGACAGCACAAGAATCTAACCAACTGAGGCAGAGAAACCACACATTGCACATTACAGAACTCCAGTGATAAAGCACTAATGGTAACATTAAGGTACTGAAAACTCAATAAGACAGAACTAAGAAAAATTCTGTTTCCTCACAGCTGGTTAAACTAGAAGAATGACAGAATTGGCACTGCACTCACCTCCAGGCAGAGGTTGGAGAGAGCAAGGAGAGAGGGCAGCCTGCCCAGGGCCAACCCATCCCTATTTGGACAGGAATATATGGGTATTTAGATTCTTACTAAAGTGAGCATTGAAAAATTATTTCAAGAACTTTCTGTGCTTGTTACATCCAATTACTGCATCCAAATAAATGTTAATGGATAATATAAAAATCTTCCACTAATGAAGAAATGAAATTCTTGGTGGGGTGACACGGTACGTACCTGTTTTCCCATAGGCTCCTGATGCTGAGGTTGAAGGATCATGAGTTTAAAGCTAGGCTCAGAAACAGGGAGACATAAGCAACTCAGTGAGACCATGTCTATAAATCAAAAAAAAAAAAATTTCAAAAAAAGTGCCACAGATGTGGCTCAGAGGTTGAGTGCCCCAGGACTTTTGGGGGCACTCAAACATTCTTGAGACAAACTGGATTTTATGGCACCAAGACTTGATAAAGAAAACAACACAAACCAGCTCAGGGAAGCACCCTGTCACCCACAGTACACCAGGAACCACCACTTGGTGACTAAACTCTTCCTCAAGCTTGGAGACCATTCTCACAGTAGATGCAACCCAGGTGGCTTCTTCTAGGGAATAAAGGAAACCCCAGCAGCTGGGACATTTGGTCCTGGAAGGTCACTGTGCTCTCCTTTCCCTAGAGTGGAATGTTCCCTCCTGCAGGACCTCAGTTCTCACTGTCACCCAAGCACCCACCAGCAGGCACATGAAGGTCCTGGCCTATGAGGCCTTTTTTCCTGAAACCACTTCTGACACCTAAAGTGTGAGGCTGCTGAACACCAATCCATTCTCCAAAACCACTGGTCACTCAAAAGTTCAATTCTGACACCACCAGTCAGCACAAACCCTAGTTCAGGGTCAGCTCCACAACACTGCCCCATTGTAGAGGCCAGCTACAGGGCAGAAGGGCCAGTCACACTGCTGAGAGCAAAGAACTACAAACTGGGGACTCCTGTCACCCCCTCCTCAACTTCAATGATTTGATTTTAACAAAGCACATTCCTTATGTTCATTTTAAAAGACTCAACTCAGGATTGGCCAAAATGAAGATATGTAAGAAAAAGAAAGTGCCAAAGGGACTCCTGTGAAAGATCTATAATTGAAGAAATCCCCCTCCTCTTCATTCTGCTAGAGCAGTTCCTGCACAGACACCCCTTCCCATTATAACTCAGAAGATGCTCCCTTTTTAGCTCATGTCAGAAGAAACACACTGATCCTGAAAATCCCTTCCCTCTTTCTTCCCTCATAACCAATTAGAGGAAGTTTTCTCTTCAGTGATCAGAACAAATACTTGTTAATCAAACTTGACTGGAGTTTCCCTCCTTCCTCCAGGACCCTGAACTCTAACCCACTGGCAGCTGGAAACAACATACAGCCTCCTTCCTGACACCTCCTGAGAACAGGCTGACTTCTGGGAAACACTCACTGACCTGGGATCTGACCTGCCCCACTCCTCGCAGCCCTCCCCTCCAGCTTCTTCCTAACCTGTTTGCCCCTCCCTAGGAAAGCAGCCCTTTCTGCAGGAGCTGTGGGTGCTTGCAGAGCTCACCTGTGGTTCTCTCGTCCTGCAGTGCTCCTTAGAATAAGTTGCTTCTCACCCAAATCTGCCCTTGTTTCAATGCACACTCTGGGACAATATGCACCTTCAGAAAGGGAATCCCCTTAGCCTTCCCATCCAGCCCCCCACCACATCTGCCTAAGGACCCCAGCTTTCCAGAGCTCTGTAGCTTCTCAGTCTAAAGGGCTCCTTCCAGGTTTGGTCTGAGTAGCCTGAGCCTCCGTAGAGGAGGCTGCCCAGAGAGCTCTGACTGGACCTTCAGTGACCTCCTCTTGGGTTACAAACACAAACCAGCTCAGGGAAGCACCCTGTCACCCACAGTACACCAGGAGGAACCACCACTTGGTAACTAAACTCTTCCCCAAGCTTGGAGACCATTCTCACAGTAGATGCAACCTTGGCCTTGGGTTACACTCATTGGGATCACAGATCTCTGTTCCTCAGCCACGTTTTCAATCTAAAGAGACTCAGTGTTTACAGAACCCAGTAAATCACTCAAACTAGATGTTTGTGTTTATAGGAGAAAAAAATTTTAAGACATTTATATTTAATATTTCAACAGGAAAACCAAGGTACTCCTTTTCAGACAATAAACATGTTATTTAATTGCTATATCTCAGATAATATTTGGTAATCATTTGTCATATGTGACTACTATTAGGAATTGCCTAGTTCTGTCAACAGAATCAGTGTTAAACATTCACCTGCAGTTCATAGGTTACAGAACAGACCCATCCACTGCCAAAGCCCTGCAAACTACAGAAGCAGATGTTTTGGTGAATTTTTGTAATGAAACAATTCATCGACCACAATGAATTGGGTTAATGTACTCACTTTTTGCAACCATATTGGAAGAAATCTTCCCTGTTTCTTTTCCTAGGTAGCATTCCCAAAGCCAAGCCCTGGAATTCTATTTTAAACCACTCTCCCACCCCCACTTTCCCATAAAGGACACATCTGAAAGGAGAAAAGGAGTACTGTGCAGGCCTGTAATCCCAGTGACTCGGGAGGATGATACAGAAGGAACAAAAGTTCAAAACCATCCTCAGCAACTTAACAAGGCCCTCTTCAACTTAGTGAGGTTGAATCTTTGTAATAAAGAAACCAACATCTCTACCACACTTTCTTCTGGGGCATTCATATCTGCAGCCACACTGAAACATAGGTTTTCCCTTTTTCTATTCCTAGGTAGCATTCCCAAAGCAAAGTCCTGGAATTCTATTTTAAATTAGCAACACCTGCTCCTCCCCCCCAAAAAAAGAAGGCATCTGAGAAAGTCGGTAAATTCAGTCTTGTGAACAAAAACATTCATAAGTATTTTTAACTAAGGGAATATAAGGCCAAGTATTTCTTTCTTTTCCGTTTCTAGCCTTCATTTTTTCCCCCTGAATTGTATCTCTATCTTACCCTTTAGGGATATTTCCTAATCAGCTCTACTAATAAACTACGTTTTACAGTTCATGAAAAACTGACACTAAAATACCTGAGCCAGTCTTTCCAAGGCAACAAACCCGGGGAGCTGTAGCACCACTGGACACTGACCTGTCAGACTCCAGCTTCAGGTCAGGCTTCTGTCACCAGGCACAACCTCCCACCCCCTCCTGCTGCTGAAGAGCTTTGTAGGGCTTTGCTCCACCTTGCTGGGGTCAGTTTCCCCTGCTCTTTGAGAAAATTGTTCTTCCTTCAAAGCTCTGAGGGCATCCAGGGGGCAGGAACCAGGAGTGTCATGTTCCCTCAACACCAGCATCTCATTGCCTGACCTGGGTGTCTCCAGCTGCTCCTCTCACTAAACACCTCAGGCTGTCCTCTAGGAGGAGCTGATGCAGAGCTTGAAATTGCCTGCATCCTGCAGGGCACAAGGAAGCTTAGGGCAACTTGCAGCAGCCCCAGGAAAAGATAGAACAATGACTGAGGACACAGGATCCTGTTCAATGTCCAAAGAACTCCTCTGCCAAAAGGCACTGCACAGGTGCAGGGCAAGATGAAGAGAGGAATAAGTACTTTTTAAACTCAACTTCCAGGTCATTCCTCTATGCATTCCACTCTTGGGAAATGTTTGTGCATGTTAAAAAATAATTGTTTTTTAAATGACATTCATTAATAAGTGAAACTACCACAATTAAAACACTGTCTATTTGAATGTAGAGTGGAACAAATGGTTGGCAAAGTGCGATCTGGAGGGTGCATTTGGCATTTGGGAATGCGGGAGGGAATAGGAATTTCAGGTGTCTGCTGCCAGCCTTAGGAGAAGCCAGGTCCCAGAATGGAAAATGGATTTGATACCGGTTCCTGCACATTTAGGAGTGTCTGTAGGACTCACAGGTTAATCCTGGGGAGAAAGACGGACAGTCAGGGACCCCTAAGGCCAAATGTTACAATCAGAACACACCTGGGTCCAGAACCCTGACCCTCCCCTGCTCACCACACACTCTGGGAGCATCAGGCCACGTAAGCTGCCCAGATCTGAACCAGGGAGGTCGCCAACAGGGAGGAGAAAAGAGGGCAGGGACCTGCTGCCCAGCTCACCCATGGGACAGGGGCCCAGGGCGACCCGCCAGAGAGGACTCGGCCATGCTCTGCAGCTGACCTGGGGAACCTGCCTCCCAACGCACCTAGCGGGAGGGACCAAGGGCCAAAGTTAAGGGCCACCCGCCAGAGGCGACTCGGTAATACACTGTGCAGCTGACCTCGGAGACCCGGCATCTACCACCCCCGCGGCGGGACCAGGGGGCAGGGCCCAGGGCCACCCGCCGGTGGGGACTCGCCCCAAGCGCCGCAGCTCAAATGCACTGAGGTCCCCAAGGCAGGTGATGACCGGGTCCCGCCAGTCCTGGCCGCACGCTCGGCATGACTCTCCGACCTCCTGAGGATCTCCCGGTACCCGAGCTGGTGGGGACTCTGGTTATGCAGGGTCACCTGGGGATCCCGTAAGAAGACTCCGGAGCAGTGGAGGACGAGCTCAGCAAGGGAGAAAGATTGGACACCTGATTGGACAGTTCCTCCCCAGCGTCCCTGATTTCCGCCTCCAGGCACCGACCCAGTCTTGAGTGACAGCTACCCTAGCCAATCAATGACTGAAACAGGCCGGAGTGACAGGTCCAGGCTTTTAGGCTGGGCTTTCTTGCTGTGTTGGGACCTGACCTGGGTTGGCAGGAAACGTTTGTATTTAGCCTGGTGTAGAAGGCAACATCTAAAGAGGAGGACTTAGGAAGGTCAGCGATATCTAGAAACCGTGCTGTCCACGATTGGGAGCAACTTGAGAATTTTATTAAGGTTTCAAATTGCAAGACCTTCCTCACCTGTGTTCCTTTCAGTAGATGGCCTGAGCTATGGAAAGCAAGGCCCTGTTCAATTGAAAAGAAATTTGTGTCATGTATTCTTAAATTTTCTGAAAGCCACACAAAAACGTTAAAGAAACAGGTAAAATAACTCAGGCATAGCTCAGTGGTAGAGTGTTTTTATAGCAAATGCAACTCCCTGTGTTCCATTCTCTGCAAAAAATAAGATGATTCAAAAAGTGAGAGAAAGTCACAGATGAAATTGGTTGTTATTTATTTAAGGCAATATATGTAAAATAACATTGCTTTTCTATGCAATTGATGCAATGAGGTATTACTGTAAGCACATAGCTTATGATGGAGGCTGGAGAAGGGAAACTGTTGAGAGCCACAGACAAGTCAAGATGGTGCCTGGCACTTTGCCAAGAAGAGTGGTTTGAGAAGTAATGCCAGTGAACCATTAAGATGATAGAGATTCCTTAATGACTGACTGCTGTGTCTAGATTATGTCAATTAAGTTAACCTGTGCATAATCATTAAGATGATGAGGATTCCTTATTGGTTGACTGCTGTATCTAGTTTATGTTAATTAAGATAAGCTGTGTAATTAGTTAAATATATACCTATATACCTCTGTTGTCCTGCAATAAAGCGGCTCGTATCAACTTTCACAAGTTCCTTGTCACTCGCCCCCTGGTTAATTTATTATTATTATTATTATTATTATTTATTATTATTATTAGTTGTTCAAAACATTACAAAGCTCTTGATATATCATATTTCATATATTTGATTCAAGCAGATTATGAACTCCCATTTTTACCCCATATACAGATTGCAGAATCACATTGGTTACACATCCACTTTTTTACATACTTCCATACTAGTGTATGTTGTATTCTGCTGTCCTTCCTATCCTCTACTATCCCCCCTCCCCTCCCATCTTCTCTCTCTATCCCATCTACTGTAACTCATTTCTCTCTCTGTTTTTTCCCCCTCTTTCCCCTCACTTCCTCTTATATGTAATTTTGTATAACAATGAGGGTCTCCTTCCTTTACCATGCAATTTCCCTTCTCTCTCCCTTTCCCTCCCGCCTCTTGCCCAGTTTAATGGTGATCTTCTTCTCATGCTCTTCCTCCCTGCTCTGTTCTTAGTTGCCCTCCTTATATCAAAGAATACATTTGGCATTTGTTTTTTAGGGATTGGCTAAGTGAAGCCCCCTGGTTATTTTGCCCAGCCAGCCTGCGGCAGGAAGCAAACCTCTTTATTCTGCAGCAAAGTCAATCCATCAGACCTGGGCGGGTTCATTTTCTGGGTAGAGCAAATTGTCCCCAGGTTACAGAAGGAGTTTGGGTTTTGCAGTTTACAATGAGGGTGAATATTAATTCATTGGAGACTGAGGTTGTGCACTTTGGACAGTCAGGGACCTAGTTACGCAGGTTAAACTTTTAACTCAGGAAGGCAGTTGTAAAAAGTTTAAAACTTGTTGTCACTGGGGAAAGCCCACAACTAGGTGTTCTCTGCTAATCTCTGGAACCCCCTGTAGCCTCACTATTTGCTTTTCTCCTTCCAGGAGTCATCTGCAGTGGGAAAGGGTAAAAGTCCAGGCCCCAGCATTTCAGTATTTGCCTCCTTCCTTCAGGACCCTTTTGGTTGGTGTTAGGGTAGCTGGCACAAATATCCAGGAGAGACACAGCTCTGAGTTCAAGCAAAGCTTTATGGACAGAGAATATCTGCCAGGGGGAGTGTGTTTACAAAAGCAGAGTGCAGGAAGGGAGCCTGTGGCCTCCAAGGAGCCTCTAGCTCTGGGCCCAGAGCCTTCCCTGGGTGTTTAAGCTCCAAAGGAAAGAAGTCAGATCCCACTTAAAGTCCTTTATAATCCACAGATAAGAATGAAAGGTGCTAATTAGGTTCCCTGAAAGCCAGCTGGCGGGGACAGAGGAGGGGAGTCTCCCCCTCCCCAACACTAATGTTCAAGGGGTCCTTGGGGCATTTTGTATTCAGGCCTGAGTTAGTTACTCACTATGAAATCACAGGACCTGCACCTTTTCAGGAAAGATAAAAGTAATTTCAAATGTGAAAAGAAGATCCTGACATATTTTAAATTCAAATTCCCTATGGAAGAATGTTAACTCATTATTACTCAATACCATAAGTAAAATTAAATGTCACCTAAGTGCTGCCCCCACTCTTCTACCTACTCATTAATTTTAGGTTACTACATTCCCAATACTTCTCTTCCCAGTCAAAAATCTAAAGTGGAACACGACTTCACTATTTCATGTAGGAGGTAGTGCAATGTCATCTGCCCTCTGTCACACATTTCTGATACTTTGAACATTGCTGCAGCTGCTGCACAGGAAGTCAACTGGCTGGGGCTGGGAGAAGTTGCACAGCCCAACCACAGCTTGCAGAAAGTCTTGCAAGACTGAGTGCCCGTGGGCAGGTGCACAGCAGCACTCCAGGGGAAGCTGCTGGATTGCATCTGCCTCTGAGTGATCAGGCCAATGAGCTCCCTCAAGTCCCTCATCAGAATTCACTTAAAAAAAAAAAAACATGTTCAGGGACTAAAATATTAAGAGCTTTAAGATAGTTGGGCTGAGGACATAGTTCAATAGCAGAGGCTGGCCTAGCACATGCCACTTTAACCATCAGTATTGGAAAGAAAAAAGAAAAAAAAAATTAAGATGGCAGCAATAGCAATAAACCTAGCACAAGGCCCTTCTGAGCAAGGTCAGAGGCCCACAAAGATGGTCTTATTCAAGGTTTTGGGGTGGAGGATTTGGGTTTCTAGAGTCCCCAGTGCACCATGCAGAGTCTGTGGTCAGTGACTGGATGCGTGTAGGTGTCACTCTTTTTGAAAGCTGAAGTTTGAGTTAGATGAACAAGGTCTGAAATAAAGCACTGCCAAGAAGCAAACTTGGAGATTCAGCTGAGATTTCCAAGCAGAATATTAAGTGTAACCTCATTCTTTAAATAGTGGTATGATTCTTCATAGGAAAACTGTGAGGAAAGACACACTAAAGGAAGAACTCCTAAACAGAAAGAAGCTGCCAGTGGGGTGTGGGTGCCTGCATCTGCTGATGGGCTTTCACCTGCTGTGCTCCTCTGGACTGGATCACCTGCTGCTCACAGTTGTGTAAGGTTCCAGCAGCTGCTCCTCCTTGGCCTTCCCATGGCCAACCTCTGAAATAACCCATCAGCACCCTGTGTGTACACACTCAGTCTCAGCATGGAGCAGAGATCACCAAGAGTGAAAATGAGTTGGCATGCCCAGCCCCTCTTCTTTCAGGTCACTGGGGAAGATGAGAGAGACTTCAGCCAAGCAGCCCTGCTCTGGGGCTCCAGGGGGCTGATTGGCCTGGACTCCCTCCTCCTGTGCTCCTCTTGCACTGGCAGGTCGGGACAGGCCTCAGAGACAGGGATAGCCTTAACCTGTGTCAGCCCCTCTGTCTCAGACCACCAAGCAGTTTACCCCTGGCCTCTGGCCCATCACCCTCGCATGCCTGTCTGCATGTCCCTCCCCAGTCTCTGCTGGCCCATCACCCCTGAGGTCTGCAGGTCCCTCCCCAGCCTGTGCTGGCCCATCACCCCTAAGTGTCTGTCTGCAGGTCCCTCCCTAGCCTGTGCTACCCATCACTCTGAAGTCTGCAGGTCCCTCCCCAGCCTGTGCTGGCCCATCACCCCTGAGGTCTGCAGGTCCCTCCCCAGCCTGTGCTACCCATCACTCTGAGGTCTGCAGGTCCCTCCCCAGCCTGTGCTGGCTCAGCCCTCCTCCCCCCTCTGCATCCCCTGGAGCATGGGCCAGACTCACCTGCACCCGAGCAGTGGCCTCAGTCCTGGTGACTGAAGGACATGCAGGTTCCAACAGAAGCCATGGAGCCCTCCCAGGTACCTCTTCAACTACACAGATGCAGACAAGGCACTTCTCTGGATCCAAAGATGTGCAGGTGAGCTCAGGTGTTGTGTCTACCTCTGGGCTCTAGATGGAGGATGTTCCTGTAGCCCTCCAAGCTGTGCTCCTAGGATGTCATGGTGCTCCAGAGCCATGGGGAGTGGGACCAGCCGCCCTGCACTCTCCTGGTCTGCTGCAGGCAGCCCTCAGCGGGCTCTAAGGAGGTGATTTCTATGTCACATCTTCATTAGATCCTGGTTTCCTTGGCAGAGTAGATCTGATGATGTCACAGCCCTTTAGCTCAAACCAATGGACACTTTGGAATAAATCAAAAAGAGGTGATTCCACCTCCTCCACAGTTAGCCTCAAGAAATGACCCCAAAAGTTCTCTAAATGCTTCAACTGGTTTTGGGGGAAAAAAGGTCAACATGAAGAAAAAAACTGTTTCCTAGAAATAAGCCACAAGCAAGTCAAAAATAAGGCTGTGTTCTCTCCAGTGTCCTTGGCACCTTTGTTAGGAGCCACTTGGATGTCCATGTGGGCTTATTTCTGGAACTCAGTTCTGTTCCACTGGCCTGTGTCTGTTTTTATGATGGTACCATGCTGTTCTGGTTACCATGGCTCTGGGACACCTAGAAATCAGATATTGTGATGCCTCCCACTTTCTTATTTTTGTTCAAGATTGCTTTGGCTATTTGGAGTTGTATGTGTGTGTGTGTGAGAGAGAGCGAGCTTGCATTTGAATTTTAGTATTGTTTTTTACTAGCTCTGTGAAGAATATCATTGAAATTGGTAATCACATAAAATATTAAATATTTGAAGAAAAACTGACAAAAGTGGAAAGTTGCATCCTGTGGAAACTAATGAAACCCTCACTGAGGACAATGCAAGAAGTGTTGAGCGAATGCAGAGGGACACTGATTGTGGTCATGCTGGGAATCTACAAAGTCAAAGGCTCCACATTTCCAGCAGAGACCTCTCCCCAGCTCTGCCAGCTCCTCTAATGCAGCCCCAGAGCTGTGTTGCTCCATGTAGTCCCAGAACCTTCCTGCTCCTGGTCTCTCTGCACAGGTAGCATCAGTGGTGGCTGGGCTGAAGGGTGCACTGACCCTGACCAACTGCATGGTGGAGAGAGAGGTGGGCTCCTCTGTAAGGCCAGTGGTGTGGCAATAAGACAGTCCCAGGGAAGCCCAGGCACACTGTGGACCCTGGAAGACGGTGTCCAGGGGGCCTGGACTGCCCCGTCCTGCTGCTCTCTCACTGCATGGGTGGGACTGGTCTCTTCCACCATAGCTAACTCCCCAACATGCTCCAGAAATTGTTTCAGATCTCACCAGCAGCTCTCCGCTGGTCAGTGCCTGGAAGCCATGTCTCCTGTGTCTGTAGATGTGGAGAGTGGGGACAGTGACTGAGAGACCAGTGTCTGAGATTGGGGTCTCTGATGACTTCATGGCTGTGGCATGCTTGGTGACTTGAAAGTTTCTAACCAAAGATGTAGGATGCCTGGTTGCTATGACAATGCTTTCCATGGGGAGACTCTGTTTTGAGAGTCTTATTAGCTTTGACCTTATTCTCAGGCACACAGCTCTTGGGAATGAAGGAAATTCCTTGCTAAAATAACCACAATATTTCTCCAGTTCCGCTGCTTCTGAATCTGCTATGAATTAGTAACTTTAAACAACAGACTTTCTTGAGAGCTGCACAATGCTCCTAACATTGTACATTGCAACTGTAGAATTTAACTGAGGAAACAGCTACATACTGTTGCTAACTCTGTAAGTTTTATGGATACAAAGAATAATGCTTCCCTGGCCATACTAATGATGAGAAAAAGAGAGAAAACTCAAATTACTAAAATACAAGATGAAGAAGGAATATCACAACGTACACTTTTGAAATATAGAAGATAATTAGAAACTATTTTGAAAATTTATACTCTAATAAGACAAAAAAATATCGAAGACATCAGCAAATTTCCAGAGACATATGACCTACCAAACTGAATGAGGATGTCATACATAATTTAAATAGGTCAATTTCAAGTAATGAAATAAAAATGCCATCAAAAGCCTACCAACCAAGAAAAGCCCAGGACCAGATGGATCCTCAGCCTAATTCTATAAGAACTTTAAAAAAAGAATTAACACCAATACTCCTCAAAGTATTCCATAAAATAGAAAAGGAGGGAACCCTTCCAAATTCATTCTATGGGGCTAATATCACTCTGATACCAAAACCAGACAAAGACACATCAAGGAAAGAAAACTTCAGACCAATATCCCTGATGAACATGGATGCAAAAATTCCCAATAAAATTCTGGAAAATTGTATACAAAAACATATTTAAAAGAAAGTGCACCAAGATTGAGTGGGATTCATCCTAGGGATGCAGGGTTGGTTCAACATATGAAAATCAATAAACATAACAGATCATGTTAATAGACTTAAAAACAAGAATCATAATCATCTCAATAGATGCAGAAAAATCATTTGATGAAATATAGCACACCTTCATGTTCAAAACACTAGAAAAACTAGGGATAGTAGGAACATATGTCAACATTGTAAAGGCTATCTATTGTAAGCCCAAGGACATAATAAGCCCAGCATCATTCTAAATGAAGAAAATTTGAAAGCATTTCTGCTAAAAACTGGGACAAGACAAGGATGTCCTCTTTTACCACTTCTATTCAATATCATCCTTCAAATTCTAGCCAGAGCAATTAGACAAAAGAAAGAAATTAAAGGGATACAAGTATGTAAAGAAGAACTCAAACTATCACTATTTGCTGATGGCATGATTCTATATCTAGAATATCAAAAGAATTCTACCAGAAAACTTCTAGAATTAATAAACAAATCCAGCAAAGTAGCAGGATATAAAATTAACACCCACAAATCAAATGCATTTCTATACATCAGCAATGAATCCACCGAAAGAGAAATTAAGAACACTACTCCATTTGCAATAGCCTCAAGAAATATAAAAATCCTGGGAATCATTCTAATGAAAGAGGTGAAAGACCTCTACAGTGAAAACTACAGAACACTAATGAAAGAAATTGAAGAATACCTTAAAATATGAAAAGATCTCCCATGCTCCTGGATAGGCAGAATTAATATTATCAAAAATATAAAAAATGTTATACAGGTTTAATGCAATTCCTATTAAAATCCCAATGACATTCATCATAGAAATAGAAAAAGCAATCATAAAATTTATTTGGAAAAATAAGAGACCCAGAATAGCTAAAGCAATCCTTAGCAAGAAAAGTGAAGAAGAAGGCATCACAACACCAAACCTTAAACTATACTACAGAGCTATAGTAATAAAAATGGCATTGTTTTGGCACCAAAATAGATTTGTAAACTAATGGTACAGAATAGAAGACTCAGAAACAAACTCACATAAAATATGTCTTACTTGACAAAGGTACCAAAAACATTTACTAGAGAAAAGACAGTCTATTCAATAAATGGTGCTGGCAAAATTGGAAATCCATATGTAGCAAAATGAAATTAAACCTCTGTCTCTCACCCTGCACAAAAATCAAAGTGGATTAAAGACTTAGGCACTAGAACAGAGACCCCGTGACTAATAGAAGAAAAAATAGGCCCAAATCTTCACCACATCAGCCTAGGATCTGACTTCCTTAACAAGACTCCCAAAGAAGAAAAAGTAAAATAAAAAATTAACAAATGGAATGGATTCAAATTAAAAAGCTTCTTCTCAGCAAAGAAAATAATTAATAAAGTGAGGAGAGAGCCTACTGATTGGGAGAAAATCTTTACCACATGCACCTCCGATAAAGCATTAATCTCTAGGATATTTAAAGAACTCAAAAAACTTAACACCAAAAAAACAAATAACCCAATTAATTAATGAGTTAACAAAATGAACAGAAAGTTCACAGAAGAAATATAATTGATCAACAAATATATGAAAATGTGTTCAACATCTCTAGCAATTAGAGAAATGCAAATCAAAACTACTCTAAGATTTCATCTCATTCCAGTCAGAATAGTATTTATCAAGAATATAGGCAACAATAAATGACGGTGAGGATGTGGTGAAAAAGTTACACTCATACATTGCTGGTGGGACTGCAAATTGGTGCAACCACTATGGAAAGCAGTATGGAGATTCCTCAGAAAACTGGGAATGGAACCACCATTTGACCCAGCTATCTCACTTCTTGGTTTATACCCAAAGGACTTAAAATTAGCATACTATAGTGATGCAGCCACATCAATGTTATAGTAGCTCAATTCACAATTGCTAGACTATGGAACCAACTTCAGTGTTCCTCAGTAGATGAATGGATAAAGAAAATGGGTATATATACTCAATGGAATATTACCCATTGTCCTGGTCCGTAAATTAAAGAAGAGTAAAATTATGGAATTTACTGGCAAATTGTAGGAGTTGGAGAATATCATGCTAAGCGAAATAAGCCAATCTCACAAAACTGAAGGCCAAATTTTTCCTCTAATATGCGGATGCTAATTCACAATAAGGCGAGAGGGGGCACCAAGGGAGGAATAGCGTTGCCTTAGATTAGGTAGAGGGAAGTGATGGGAGGGAAGGAGGGGATGTGGGGATAGGAAAGATAGTAGAATGAAACAGACATTATTACTTATGTATATATTTGACACATACGATTATGCAACTATGAGACATACGATTATGCAACATGTACTCAGAAAAATGAGAAATTATATCCCATCTATGTATGATATATCAAAGTGAATAAATGCATTCTACTATCATGTATAACTAATTCAAAAAATATAAAAAAGAATTAATAAAATAATGTTGGCATAGTCTTTAATCTTATTAATGAGACATATATAATAAAGATTGTTGGTGTAATTCTGCAGACCTGCTTCTTCATCAGAGAGCAGCGCTCCACCCGACTCCAGGTTAATCCTCAAGATCTGCGTCCTTGAATCTTTTTTCTTCCTATCTCCCCTGGCCCCTTGCCAGAACCAGCTAGTTATGCCGCGCTGGTCAAGGCCTGAAGGTTCCTTCTCTGCACCCATGAGGTTCAGTAGTTGCCCTCTCTGCATCCCCTGGGGCATCTCCAGACTGCCCTGCACCCTGAGCAGTGGCCTCAGTGTTGGTGACCGGCATATCCCTGTTCCAGCAGCAGCTGAGTGCCCTCCTAGGTAGCCCTGGAACCACCCTCAGCCTCAAGCACCAGGTCTCCAGCGCCCCCAGCTGCTTCTCTGGATCTCAGGAGGCCGCGCTGATGCACAGGTCTTGCTCCTGGCTGGGCTGCCGCCAGAGGTGAGGCCAATGACTACTGTGCTACCCCTCCCCGCGGTGCACAGCCACCTTCCTCACAGGCAGCTGTGACTGGTAGGGAGACAAGGAAACCCTGGCCCGCAGACCTTGCTCTGAGCTCCTTTCCACTGATACATTTCTGGGAGGCACCAGTAGGCGAATTGCCCTGCAGCAGGGCAAATCCAGGCTTGAGGGGAAGGAAACACACGGCAAAGCTGAGCCACCGCGGGCAGGAACCGTGAGGGAACCAGCTGGGCGCATCCCACAGCGCCTGGGGAGAATCAGCCAGAGTGGCGCGGCTGTCAGCAAGAGGTACCAGAATGTCACCGCCACTCGCGAAGCGACTTCATCCTCCTAGTCCGTAAACTGGGAACCCTGTGTTCCTAGTGACCCGACTGGGGGCTCACTGCCTCCCCTGAGTCAGCCCACGTGTCCAGTGGACACAGCCTGCAGACTCACTGATGACATCCTCAGGCGTCCCCTGACGTCTGCCTCCCTCTGGAGGGTCGTGTCTCCACCCACCTCCGTGCTGAGCTGCACAGCGACACCGGCTCCCACCCTGGCTGCCCCTTCCCTTCTCCAGGTAGCACATAGGTGAGGGCGCCCACCAGGACTCCGTCCAGGGGAGGGCGCCCACCAGGGCTCAGACCGGCTTGGCACACCGCTCCTACGCTTTTCCCCATTCCTAGATTTCTGGACACCTCACCCTCATTCAGTCTTTTAATGTGACAACACTACTAATCATGTTTTGTGAAGTTGACACATTTGTACTACTGGTGTTTGCACACGGAGGCCACCGATTTCTTTCTTCTTTTCTCCCTCAAAGGGGACTGAGACCCTCCCTGCACCAGGCGAGTCTTGCGTGGCCTCTGCCACCTCAGTTACCTAGGACTTTCCTACCGCAGGACCAGATCCACGATGTGAAACCCATGACTCCAAAAGCAGCGGTGTCTTAGGGAAATATAACTTCATCTGCAACTAAGGACAGAGGCATGAGTATTCAACTATTTTTTTAACATATTTTAACTCTTTTTTCGACCAATAATATTCTCTTTAAAGGGGCAGAATTTTATGAAAAGTAGTTCGTAAAAGTGTTTGTAATTTCATCTTAGAATACTGTGATCATTATTTTAAAATAAAGGTGGAAATTACACAAAATAATATGTATCCAATTAAGCAGTTTTGTGAGTAGTGAAATAAATAAATATTTCATATGTATTGTATTTATAATTATCTAATATACATATTCATATTGATATATTCATATCTTTCATGAATTCAAAATGAAGATTAAATTTTTTATCAACTGTAATTTATGACAGTTTTCAGTCAATATTCCATCGACCTTGGCCCCCAGGACTCCTTGTCTTATTTGTGTCACTAGATTTCTCTTTTACAGAATTTCATCTCCAGGAGACATGTCATCTGCACTCTGTCCTATGGGTCTTCTGAGGTAAGCAGAATGATTTTGAAATTCTATCTGTTGGCTTACTATCAGATGTTTAGGCTGTTTGATGAACAATCCTGTTATGTATTTTCATTTATGAATTTCTGTGTAATTCTTTTGGGCAATTCACTAACAATACAACACTCAGAAATTTTATGTTAACTTTGTATGTTAACAGGATGGCAAATCTGCTTACAAAGTGGCTGCCTTCTGCCAGCAGTAAGTCAGAGTCCACCTGCTTTATATGCTGCCAGTAGTTGCAGGTCACCCCATGCACTCAGTTGTGTTTATTTTTGTGGAATGGGATAATATAATGATTTAATTTTGCATTTTTAGAGCCATGATATTAAATATATCAATGTGTTTAATGGTTATTTACAAATTTTCTTGGGTGATGTAATGAATTTTTGACTTGATAAAGTATAAAGCATTTTTTCTTCTTTAATTTACTAACTCTGGGCTAATTTAATTGAATTGCTTCTCATTTTTCTTAGATCCTTTATATTTTCCTTTGTGACACTGCAGAATGAGGGGGCACACACTACCACTGAGCTACATCCCCAAACTATTTTTACTTTTTTATTTTGAGACAGGGTCTAACTTAAGTTGTTGAGTCTTGCCACAACTTGCAATCCTCCTGCCTCAGCTTCCCAGTTCGCTGGGATGGCCAGCCAACATAACCTGCCTGGTTTCTTGAGTCTTACACTGGCCTGGTTTTGACCTTGTCTCCCAGATGCGAATAGAGAAAGTAGCTGGAGTGAAACTTGGAACGACGATATCACTGTAGGACACTGGAGGGCGTCGTGGGTCGGGCTCCCGGAGAGAAGATCTGCCGGGAAGCGCAGCTCGGACTCTGGGTCCCCTTAACCTGTGGTCGCCGCATCAGGTGACAGCTCACCTGCATGAGAGCCGCGCCCCAGGTGTTGGAGTGACCGGAGAGCTGAGGCTGCCCTGCGCGGTCCCGTAGAGCAGCCTTGCTGAATGCAGCAGGCAGGGGCTCCTCTCCTGCTCCCTGCCCAGGTGAGTGTGTGGGGAGCGGCTGGGCTGGGTGGAGAGGGCGACGCTGAAGCTCCGCCCCTCGCCTGTTTCCAGGGGCCACATGTCTGCCCGGTGACTTCTGGGGGACCATCACCTCCCCTGTAGCCCAGGGCCGCGGCCAGCTGGGTCCAGCGTCACCACTTACCCGTACCTCCAGGCCTTACAGGTCACTGGCTCTGGGATCCTGAGCCCTGCCAGATTCTCAGCCTCCCTGGCTGGAGACAGGCTGCCCGCACCAGCGCAGGGGGCCAGCCCTTGACTTCTAGGGCCTCCACATTCTTACCAGAGGCTGCGGGTAGCCAGGGGTGGCGGTTGGGGGTTCAGGAGCCTGACCACCACCACCCGGGTAAGAGGTCAAAACCCTATACTGAGCTCAGAGTTGCGTTTCTTTTTTAAACTTAGGCTTATGCTAAAAATGCTAAAAATGTGATGTTGAAGTTAGTGCAATATGTCACCAGCGTGCAAATAAAAGCACAGGGTAACCCCCCCCCCACACACACACACACACACACGCACACACACACACATGAGTGTCTGAATTCCTGTCAGCCAGCGCTCAATTACCACACAAAATATTTGATAAAATAATGATATAAAACCACTATGATTTTATATGAAAATATTAACATAGCAGCAAAATATGAGAAACTTTAAAAAAGATTATAAATGGGAAATTATGTATCTCTTCCATTGAACTTTGAGAAAATTCTAAAACAAAGAAAACAAAACAGATAAGCATTAAAAAAAAGTGGCTAACTTATGAAATATGTGTCTGAGGTGAACACAGCTAAGAAGCTCCAGCTCTGGCACACTCTCCAGGACCTGGGGGCCACACCAGCTCCAGGGCTTATGGTGCACATGGCTGAGTTTGCTACAACCTCACCACACTTAGGGGATTCTTCAGGTAACCTGACCACGAGGGCATCAGTGCACCAGGAATAAACAGCCAGAAGACAATCCTGAGGTTGCTGAGCAAGACCTGAAGTCCAGCAGAGAAGAGGGCTCCTTACCACCCTGCACCTGAGCTCTCTGGAACGATGTATCCCCTCCACATCCAGGGTCTGGGAAGCCATGAGAGATCTAGGTCTATGAGACACCTGCACTGGGGGTCAGCACCAGACCCCACCCAAAGATTTTGTGCTCCATTCTCAACAGGTGTTAACCAGGCAATCCCAGGGCTGAGGCTTGTCAGAGGCAGATTCAGGAGACAGCTGATCTGGTGGGAAAGACACTTTGACAGCAGAGCAAGATGGCTGGGAATCAAGCACTCAGAGCCCATAGACATCACAGCTCTTTTATTGCACCATTAGCTGCTGAAGGTGAAAAGTCACATTTCTTTTTTTCTTTCTGATTTCACAGCCCCTTGCTCTGTCTCCAGCTGAGCAGTTATACTTCAGTGACTCCCAGGAATGCCCTTCCCTTGGGTCCTGTCTCACTGTTGGGATCTACCTGGAGTTTCTTCATGGTCACTACTGGAATCATATCTTCTATTGACAGAGGAGCCTTTAGAGACACAGTGGGAAGTCGTTAGCTGCAGGGAGGACACACTGTCCACACCTCACCCTGCCCCTCCCCTGGCTTCTCAGAACTCACCTGGGCTCTGCGTAGTCAGAGATTCAGCAGTCAAGGCTCACATCTGCAAAACCTCACAACTCAAGGTGACACTCCCACATGCCTAGGATCAGTGCAGCCCTCAGAGCCAGTCCTGTGAGCTGTGAGCTGCCACTGCAATGGACACACTGTGTTAAGGACTCCAAGGAAGGGACCCAGGCCAGGCCCAGACCTCTGCCCACCAGACAGTTCTGAGAGGGTGGGAGTTTCCTCTGCATGGGAACAGCACTGTTGGGACCCTGGACTGAGTTTAGTGTGGGGAAGGACTGGGATGGTTACTTTGCTTCATGGTAATTAATGGAAATTCAGCAGGGCATCTGGCTCATGTCCACCACTCAGGGGAGGGCTCCTCTGGAGATGACACTTAAGGAAGAAGGGGCCTCTCCTCCCCTGGTTCCTTACAGGTATTTATCAATAGCCTGCATGTGCAGAATTGTCTGCCTCTCTCTGAGGCCCAGGGACACAAAGACCAATATTAGGGTTCTAGAGGGATTTCAAACAGTGGTGAGGGGCTGGGCACAGCCACCCCTGTGCTGGACAGGAGCAGGGCAGCAGGAGCAGGGAAGGGGTCACATTGCTCTGTCCAGGAGCCTCCTCATCATGCCTTACCCTGGAACACACCCTGAGCAGGACCCTGGATTAGCTGAGGAGGGTCCTTTCCTCACCTGAGCTGGACCAGATGTTTACGGGGTGTATCATCAGAGATGCCTTGAGCCCAAGATGGGTGGCTCAGGGCTGGGCTCTGGATGAGGAGGAATAAAGAGGACACAGTGCCTACCCCTGCACTGACCAGCATGGCCAGGGTCCCTCTGTTAGGGGACAGACAGATGTGAATGGTGGGACCACGATGTTAAGAGAATGATTCTATCAAATGGGCCCACTATGTTGACCCCCACATGCTTTCTTTTCCAAGAAGCAATTTAGCTGCAGCCCTGCCTGGCCTAAGTAGACAGGATATGTCACATTCCTTAGCAAACTACCTGTTCACTGGAGGGGAAATGCAGGCCCAAAATAATGTTGATAAGAGAAACCAAAGTTACCCTGAAGGAGGTGACTTCTGTGACCAGATCCCCACACTCTGGGAGATGAGGCCAGTTCCTCCTAAACTGCTGACCTGACCTGCATCCCCAGCCTCTGCCTGGCCCTGAGGGGAGGAGCAGGAAGCAAGCTCCAGCCTCCAGGCTTCAAGGGAGACTTGCACAAGTGCTCACAGCAGACACAGGGCTGCCCCTGCTCCCTGTGCCTAGGGAGGGACCCAGTGTCCAGGCACCAACAGCCTGGGCTGGGGCAGGCCATGCTGTGCTTATCTCCTCCTCTTAGCTCAGGGAATGCCCCTCCCCTCCCAGGCCAGGTGTCTTGCTGTCTTCCTGCTGCCCCTAGAAATCCTCCCTCTGCAGCCCAAGGCCAGGGACTGCCTGCAGGTGCCCCCATTTACATGTCAATCCCACACAGCAGCCCCCCCCCACCTCAGTGCCCCTGGGAACCTAGGATCCAGAGGAAAAGGACTTCCAGGGCAGTGTGGCCAAGAGAAGGGAGCTGCAGATCTGGGCCAACAGGAGGCATTTCCCAGTCCAGTGGTCTCAGCTTGTGCTGACCCCTGCAGGCCATCGGGTGCTAATTACTCTAATGTATTCCTCAGGAATTGGCAATGTAAAGGGAAAACCAAACCTGAGTCCACTTATATTTACATTTACCTGAAACACCCACAGTTCTTTTTTCAGTCCTTCAGAAGAGCCCAGGATGCACTTCCTCAGGGAGGCTGGACAGGGATACTGGGTAGTGTCCTGTCACAGGCTGAGGTCACCCTCCCTCCAAAACAGAGCCTGCCTTTCTTCCTCCCATGCAGGAGGCCATGTCCCACCCTGACCCTCCGCCCCTGAAGGAGGCCTCTCTCCTCTGCTGGCCACAGTGTTTCTGGCACCACACTGACACCACGGTGGGTGCCAGACATGGGAGAAAGATTGTCCACATGTGGTGACATTTTTTATTTGGGGTGACATGAAGTGAAGAGTCACAGCTCAGGTGGGAAAGCCTGGAGTGAGCCTCCCCAGGCCTCCTCAGGCTCCTCCTCTCTCAGAGCCCCACCAGGGCTGGGGGCAGGTGCTGCCCTGGGTCTAGCTGCAGAAGGAAGGAGCCCTGCCCAGCTCTCCAGGTGTTCAAGACCAGGGCAGGGCATTCTGATCCCTCCTGCAAAACCACATTCAGGGAAAGAGGGAAGGGACAGGTGTGAAGCCCCAGGGGACCCCACCACTGGATGCCACATTATATGGAAGAGCAGGAACATGGGATCCTGCAGACTCAGTCCTGGTCAGCACCCCACATGTGGGGCCCAACCACAGGGGTGAACATCCTAATGGATGCTGAGCCCACAGCAGAGATTAAAGTCTCCCCAGGAAGATGGTTGTGGCAGAGTGTATGGGACTTGGAGGTGAGGACCTGTCTGCAGCATAGTTCCCCACCCAGGTTCTGTGAGCAGCAGGGTCCTCCAGCTCCCCTGGGCTTTGCTGGTCTTCCCATCACCACTCATACTCCACTAGGGATCATTAGCCACCCAGGCAGAGGGCCAGCAGTGTGAAGTGAGGCTCCTCTTGACACATGGGGCCCCCAAAGCTCTACTCTGATGTTCAGGGGCTGGTGCTGCTTTTTAGGTGATGCTGAAGGGCTCATCCGTCCACTGATGAGTGTGTCCTGGAGTGAACACATTTAAAGTGGGCTGTGCACTTTGAGGCAGTGGAGAGGTATTGACCCATGATGTAGCTCATACAGGACATGAGCCTGTTATCTGTGACCCACATGGTGGAATGTCAATGTGTGAATTTATTTTAAAATAAACCAACAAATTACCACATCTATTTTTTAAGAAGGTTTACTTACCTTGGCATTAGAGGGGCCTCTTCCTGCAGCAGAGCCCCAGGAGGCCAGGAGGACACAGAGTACCTGTCAGCAAGCACATTGGTGGGGCTGCTCATAAATTCCTCAGGGAGCTGGCTCCATGTGGACACAGGACCAGAGTGGATGGAGGAGTTTGCTTCACCAGCCTGGACCCGTCCTGGGCAGAAGAAGCCTGGAGAGGGAGGACAGGACAGGAATGGGGCTCAGGTCCTCAGCTGTGCACTGAAGGACACTCGGGTCAGCCTGAAATGTTGAGTCCACAGATGGCGCTGCCTGTGAGCAGTGCTTTCCTGGACGCTCATGGCTCCCATTCTTCCTGGTCCAGGGTGGAATTGCTGCCGAGATTGAGAGTTTAAATGTGGATGCCAGTGTTCACTGGTGCCCCATAGAACCTCCTGAGTCAGAGAGGGACTTCAGGGAGGTCCTGGAGAGGGGCCTTTAGCACACCTGCAGATGGGGTGAGTGAGAACCGTGTTCCTGTAGATGAGCCAGTGCAGAGCTAGAAGAAGAGCAGAGGGCCTGGGCTCAGACCAGCCTGGAGCTGTGGACCTGGGTAAGTCATGCAATCCTGTGTCCTGGGTCCTCTGCACTGTCATTTGAGCACTGAAATGTGCCTCTCTATTGGTATCATGAGGCTAAATGTAACCTGATGCAGGTAAAGCTTTAGCATAAAATGGCTGCTCAGCATAAACATACATGGCCTTTCAATTTTAAATATCTGGGAGGAAAAGCCACACACTGGCTAGTGGCTGCCTCTAGGGAGGGAGTTGGTGGTTAAAGGCAGGGAAGGAGAAGGGCTCCTCTCCTCCACTGTTGGGTGTGGTGATCTGCAGCTTCCGGGAGCTTTTGCATCATGGCTTGTGATCTTCAAGTAGACCCTGTGACATGAGCTGAGTAGAGAGATTCCACAGCTGAGGACATTTGCATTTACAAGAAGGGACATGCCAGAGATAGCAGACCTGGGACAGGAATACAGCTGCTTCCCTGAGGACAGAGACCACCAAATCTTGAGACCCTAGTCATACCCTAGACCACTAAACCTCGAGCTACCCCCAAGCTCTTCCTCAAACATAAAGACCAGGCATTTCTGCATGGAGAACAGCTGATGCCTTAGAAGAGGTGGCTGAACACAAGGGCTCAGGTCCTTGACCAAGCTCTGTCTCTATTATGGTTCAGTCCCTGACCCCAAATGAGATGCACTTTACATCAAAGAAGCCCCTCTGGAGTGCCTGCAAGCTAGGTGAACCTGCAACCCACGGGCGGGCGGGTCAGGCCCAGCAACCAGCCAAGTGACAGAGCAGCTACACGCGCCTGCGGGGAACGCGGACCGGACCCACTAGGACAGGTCCGGCGGACGGCTGAGGGCCAGGCCCGTCCCTTCCCCCAGTGTCTGCAAGGTAGGCAGGACTGTGAACACCAGCAGAGCGGGCCCAAAGCCTGCTGAGGGGCGGAACCGGCCCCTCCCCCAGTGCCTGCAAGCTAGGCGAACCTGCAACCCATCAGGACGTTAGGCCCAGCAACCTACGGAGTGACACAGGTGCCCCTGGCGCCTGCTGGGTAGGCGGACCTTTGACCGACCAGCAGAGCAGACCTAGGGCCTGCCAGCATGGTAGATGGATCACACTAATTGGAGGAGGATCACAGCCACTACCTGCCCTGCAAGGGTGATTTTTCAACTATACAAGAGCAATATAAATAAATAGAGGGAAAATATCAAAGACACAACAATTTCACCAAGCAGAAAGAAATGCCAGCAGTATGAAACGACAAGGAAAGAAAGGACCACAGGCAATGCAGGTCAACTCAACTTTAGAAGAGGTAATAGCTGCAACAGATGGAATGTCAGATAGAGAGCTCAGGACATACATGCTTCAGATGATCTGGAGTCTCAAGGAAGACATGAGACAGCAAAATCAGACAATGAAAGATCACATTGACAAACAAATCCAGGAAGTAAAAGATCAATTTCACAGGGAGATAGAGGTAATAAAAAACAAACAAATAGAAATACTAGAAATGCAGGAAACAATAAACCAACTTAAAAACTCAATTGAGAATACTACCAGCAGAGTGGATCACTTAGAAGATAGAACATCAGACAATGAAGACAGAGTATTTCAACTTGAAAATAACATAGATAGCTCAGCAAGTCTACTAAGAAACCATGAGCAGAACATTCAAGAACTATGGGATAATATCAAAAGACCAAACTTAAGAGTCATTGGGATACAGGAAGGCACAGAGCTCCAAACCAAAGGATTAAGCAATCTATTCAGTGAAATAATACAAGAAAACTTCCCAGACTTGAAGAATGAGACAGAATCCCAAATCCTAGAAGCCTACAGGACGCCGAATGTGCAAAATCATAAGAGATCCACACCTAGACACATTATAATGAAGATGTCCAACATACAGAATAAGGAGAGAATTTTAAAAGCTACAAGGGAAAGGAAGCAGATTACATTTAGGGGTAAACCAATCAGGATAACAGCTGATCTCTCAACACAGACTCTAAAAGCTAGAAGATCCTGGAATAACATATTTCAAACGCTAAAAGAAAATGGGTTCCAACCAAGAATCGGGTATCCCGCGAAATTAAGCTTCAGGATGGAAGATGAAATTAAAACATTCCACGACAAACAAAAGTTAAAAGAATTTGCAGCTAGAAAACCATCTCTTCAAAAAATCCTTGGCAAAACACTACAGGAAGAGGAAATGGAAAACAACAATGAAAACCAACAGTGGGAGGTAGGACAGTAAAGGGGGGAAAATAATCAAAGAGGAAAACAAATCAGGTTTATTAATAAACAAACTATGGCTGGAAGAACAAACCATATCTCAATAATAACCCTAAATGTTAATGGCTTAAACTCACCAATTAAGAGACACAGGCTAGTTGAATGGATCACAAAACAAGACCCAACAATATGCTGCCTGCAGGAGACGCATATTATAGGAAAAGATATACATAGACTGAAGGTGAAAGGTTGGGAAAAATCATATCACTCATATGGACTGCGGAAACAAGCAGGAGTGTCCATACTCATATCAAATAAAATAGATTTCAAGCCAAAGTTAATCAAAAGGGATAAAGAGGGACACTACATACTGCTCAAGGGAACCATACACCAACAAGACATAACAATCATAAATATATATGCCCCAAACAACGGGGCTGCTATGTTCATCAAGCAAACTCTTCTCAAGTTCAAGAATCTAATAGACCACCATACAATAATCATGGGAGACTTTAACACACCTCTCTCACCACTGGACAGATCTTCCAAACAAAAGCTGAATAAGGAAACTATAGAACTCAATAATACAATTAACAACCTAGACTTAATTGACACATATAGAATATACCACCCAACATCAAGCAGCTACACTTTTTTCTCAGCAGCACATGGATCCTTCTCAAAAATAGATCATATATTATGTCACAGGGAAACTCTTAGTCAATATAAAGGAGTAGAGATAATACCATGCATCTTATCTGATCACAATGGAATGAAACTGAAAATCAACGATAAAAGAAGGAAGGAAAAATCATGCATCACTTGGAGAATGAACAATAGGTTACTGAATGATCAATGGGTTTTAGAAGACATCAAGGAGGAAATTAAAAAATTCTTAGAGTTAAATGAAAACACAGACACAACATATTGGAATCTATGGGACACATTGAAAGCAGTTCTAAGAGGAAAATTCATTGCTTGGAGTGCATTCCTTAAAAAAAGAAAAAACCAACAAATAAATGATCTCATACTTCATCTCAAAATCCTAGAAAAAGAAGAGCAAAACAACAGCAAAAGAAGTAGAAGGCAAGAAATAATTAAAATCAGAGCTGAAATTAATGAAATCAAAACAAAAGAAACAATTGAAAAAATTGACAAAACTAAAAGTTGGTTCTTTGAAAAAATAAATAAAATTGACAGACCCTTAGCCATGCTAACGAAGAGAAGAAGAGAGAGAACTCAAATTACCAGCATATGGGATGAAAGAGGCAATATCACAACAGACACTTCAGAAATACAGAAGATAATCAGAAATTATTTTGAATCCTTATACTCCAATAAAATAGAAGATAGTGAAGGCATAGATAAATTTCCTAAGTCATATAATCTGCCCAGATAGAGTCAGGAGGATATAGACAACCTAAACAGACCAATATCAATTGAGGAAATAGAAGAAACCATCAAAAGATTACCATCTAAGAAAAGCCCAGGACCGGACGGGTATACAGCAGAGTTTTACAAAACCTTTAAAGAGGAACTAATACCAATACTTTTCAAGCTATTTCAGGAAATAGAAAAAGAGGGAGAACTACCAAATTCATTCTACGAGGCTAACATCACCCTGATTCCGAAACCAGACAAAGACACTTCAAAGAAAGAAAACTACAGACCAATATCTCTAATGAACCTAGACGCAAAAATCCTCAATAAAATTCTGGCGAATCGGATACAAAAACATATCAAAAAAATTGTGCACCATGATCAAGTAGGATTCATCCCTGGTATGCAAGGTTGGTTCAATATACGGAAATCAATAAATGTTATTCACCACATCAATAGACTTAAAAATAAGAACCATATGATCATCTCGATAGATGCGGAAAAAGCATTCGACAAAGTACAGCATCCCTTTATGTTCAAAACTCTTGAAAAACTAGGGATAACAGGAACATAACTCAACATTGTAAAAGCAATTTATGCTAAGCCTCAGGCTAGCATCATTCTGAATGGAGAAAAATTGAAGGCATTCCCTCTAAGATCTGGAACAAGACAGAAATGCCCTCTTTCACCACTTCTGTTCAACATAATTCTCGAAACACTGGCCAGAGCAATTAGACAGACGAAAGAAATTAAAGGCATAAAAATAGGAAAAGAAGAACTTAAATTATCACTATTTGCAGATGACATGATTCTATACCTAGCAGACCCAAAAGGGTCTACAAAGAAACTATTAGAGATAATAAATGAATTCAGCAAAGTGGCAGGTTATAAAATCAACACTCATAAATCAAAGGCATTCCTGTATATCAGCGACAAATCCTCTGAAATAGAAACGAGGACAACCACGCCGTTCACAATATCCTCAAAAAGAATAAAATACTTGGGAATCAACCTAACAAAAGAGGTGAAAGACTTATTCAATGAAAACTACAGAACCCTAAAAAGAGAAATTGAAAAGACCTTAGAAGATGGAAAAACATACCCTGTTCATGGATAGGCAGAACTAACATCATCAAAATGGCGATATTACCAAAAGTTCTCTATAGGTTTAATGCAATGCCAATCAAAATCCCAACGGCATTTCTTGTAGAAATGGAGAAAGCAATCATGAAATTCATATGGAAGAATAAAAGACCCAGAATAGCAAAAACAATACTAAGCAGGAAGTGTGAATCAGGTGGTATAGCGATTCCAGATCTCAAACTATACTACAGAGCAATAGTAACAAAAACAGCATGGTACTGGTACCAAAACAGGCGGGTGGACCAATGGTATAGAATAGAGGACACAGAAACCAACCCACAAAACTACAACTTTCTTATATTTGATAAAGGGGCTAAAAGCGTGCAATGGAGGAAGGATAGCATCTTCAACAAATGGTGCTGGGAAAACTGGAAATCCATATGCAACAAAATGAATCTGAATCCCTTTCTCTCGCCAAGCACAAAAGTTAACTCAAAATGGATCAAGGAGCTTGATATCAAATCAGAGACACGGCATCTGATAGATGAAAAAGTTGGCTATGACCTACATGCTGTGGGGTCGGGCTCCAAATTCCTCAATAGGACACCCATAGCACAAGAGTTAACATCTAGAATCAACAAATGGGACTTACTTAAACTAAAAAGTTTTTTCTCAGCAAAAGAAACAATAAGAGAGGTAAATAGGGAGCCTACATCATGGGAACAAATCTTTACTCCTCACACTTCAGATAGAGCCCTAATATCCAGAATATATAAAGAACTCAGAAAATTAGACAATAAGATAACAAATAACCCAATCAACAAATGGGCCAAGGACTTGAATAGACACTTCTCAGAGGAGGACATACAATCAATCAATAAGTACATGAAAAAATGCTCACCATCTCTAGCAGTCAGAGAAATGCAAATCAAAACCACCCTAAGATACCATCTCACTCCAGTAAGATTGGCAGCCATTATGAAGTGGGACAACAATAAGTGCTGGCGAGGTTGTGGGGAAAAGGGTACACTTGTACATTGTTGGTGGGACTGCAAATTCGTGCAGCCAATTTGGAAAGTGGTATGGAGATTTCTTGGAAAGCTGGGAATGGAACCACCATTTGACCCAGCCATTCCCCTTCTCGGTCTATTCCCTAAAGACCTAAAAAGAGCATGCTACAGGGACACTGCTACATTGATGTTCATAGCAGCACAATTCACAATAGCAAGACTGTGGAATCAACCTAGATGCCCTTCAATAGACGAATGGATAAAAAAAATGTGGCATTTATACACAATGGAGTATTACTCTGCAGTTAAAAATGACAAAATCATAGAATTTGGTGGGAAATGGATGGCATTAGAGCAGATTATGCTAAGCGAAGCTAGCCAAGCCCTAAAAAACAAATGCCAAATGTCTCCTTTGATATAAGGAGAGTAACTAAGAACAGACTAGGGAAGAAGAGCACGAGAAGAAGACCAACATTAAACAAGGATGAGAGGTGGGAGGGAAAGGGAGAGAGAAGGGAAATTGCATGGAAATGGAAGGAGACCCTCAGGGTTATACAAAATTACATACAAGAGGAAGTGAGGGGAAAGGGAAAAACAGTACAAGGGGGAGGAATGAATTACAGTAGTGGGGGTAGAGAGAGAAGAGGGGAGGGGAGGAGAGGGGAGGGGGGATAGTAGAGGATAGGAAAGGCAGCAGAATACAACAGACATGAGTTTATCAATATGTAAAGCAATGAAGTGTAACTGATGTGATTCTGCAAGCTGTATACGGGGTAAAATGGGAGTTCATAACCTGCTTGAATCAAAATGTGAAATATGATATATCAAGAACTATGTAATGTTTTGAACAACCAACATTAAAAAAATAAATTAAAAAAAATACTAAAAAAAAAAAAAAAAAAAAAAAAGAAGCCCCTCTGGAGGACAAGATGAGATTCAGCTGTGAGGCCGCACTTCAGCAAGTTCATAGTGCCAGCTACCTTGTGGTGGACCTTCCTGATGTTGAGGAAAGCATTCTGCAGACCAGCATCCACCTGGCTTTCCAACTGAATCAGAACACAGGACATTCCAAACCAACTGTCACTCAATAAGAGTACTCTGCTTAATAAGTGTCTCGGGGACTGGGACCAGAGTTCCAGCAAACCAGCCCTGGAGGGCATCCCCTGCCAGGGCCCGGCACTCCCTGTGGTCCTCCCTGAGGGCTTCTCCCTTGTGCCCCTCAGCTCTTTCTCAGAGCCATGTCCCTTCTGGGACCAGTGTGGGACCCGATGCTGCAAAGCACTAAGTGAGCCTTCTTGACAGCCCGGGATTCCTCAGCATCACCTGAAACACAAATGCAACAAATTGAGCAAGACCTGGAGAGAGAGCCCTTATTTCAGCTGAACCTGGCAGCTCCTTGTCAGAGTGAACTACTAGAGAGACAGGCCCCAGCCACTTCCAGGACTTGGAAGAGCTTCTGAGGACAGACACAGACCATGATACGAAGAGAGAACTTCTGTACCCATAAAGTTCACCCAAGGAAGAAAGAACAATGACCTAGTGAAAAAACACTGGAATGTCTTGTCACAAGGATTGTTATGACTCCACATATAACAGTCTCTGAAAATAGGAACCGAGGGGCGACCACCACCCCAGGGCAGCCTGCTGTAGCTGAGACGGGCAACCAAAAGGGCCCACGAGCCTTGTTGAAGGGAGCCCCTGAGAACACAGCAGTCACATCATGCCCTCTGTGCCAGGCAGAGACCACAGAGCACACCATGGTGCTAAGGAGACGGATCATGGTCATTAAGCTGCCAGCACCTGCAGAGCTTGCACACCATGCCCTCAAGTGATTAATGGCCACACCCTGACAATGAGGGACATCTGACCTCCAGGCACCAGCGGTTCACCATAACTTGATCTCCAGGGACATTTGTAAACATCTTCCACATCACCCAAATCTACTGCGGCTTCTTGCTTAGGATCACACCCCAGCCTCCTCAGAACACCAGCCTTCACACAGGAGGTGAGGAGTGCCCACACCCGGGAACCCTCACACACAGAGGGGAGTGCCCACACTCAGGAACCTTCACACACAGGAAGGAAGTGCCCACACCTAGGAGCTCTCTCACATGGGAGGGGAGTACCTGCACCCAGGAACCCTCACACGTGGGAGGGGAGTGCCCTCACCTGGGAACACTCACACGTGGGAGAGAGTGCTCGTGCCTGGGAACCCACTGGTCTCCCCTGAGCGTCGGGTCAGACACACTTCCTGTGGGTGTGCATCCTTTGCTGTCCTGAAATAACTTCTACCTTGGCCCTGCTGACTGACTCACCTGCAGTTATGTGGCAGATGTCAAGAACTGGGGTGGCTCCCAGTTGAGGTCCCCTCTCTAAGCCCTCCTTGGACTCCCACAGGTGACAGAGCACTGAGCACACAGTTCAAGGAGAGCACAATGAAAGGCTCTGACCTCACCTGGAAAGAAGCAGCATCTCTCTGCCCCTCCTGCCCACCCTGCACAGAAACAATGGAGTCCACCAACATGGACTGAGATCTCTATAACCATGAGCAGAAGGAACCTTTCCTCCTTTTTAAGTTGGTTATGTCAGGGTTTTTCCACTGCAGTGTTCATTCTGCAAAGAGGAGGATACTGGAGACTAGGGAGGGGAATGCCTTGGGCAGGCAGTGGGGTCAGAGCAGGTGGGACCAGAGCCAGGCACAAGGAGGGTATGCAGGAGCAGCACACAAGGGCATCGAGCTCCCAAGGGCAGCCTGACCCTCCCATATTTTTGGTCAAGGTCTGGCAGGACTGCTGGGATCGGGGCTTTACTTCTGTGGTTTGTCTGTGGTCTCACAGTTTGTTCCCTAACTCACATCACATGTGACTATTCAATGACAGGAGCCTGTGTCCTCCTGAATGTGCTGAACTCCAGCTAAGTGGCCACAGTCTTTTCGATTTCTCACGACCATTTCAGCCTCTGAGGACCCACACTGCCTGCTGGGCACCTCTCTTCTGCTCTTTGGGGCACAGTGTGAATGTGCTGAGGCTGCTCCCGGAAAGTGGGGTGACCTTGTCACAGGGACAGGACTTTCCTGAAGCTGGCTTCCCTCAGCACCCTCTGGTTCTTTGGTTGGAATGATGTTGAAATGCACCTTCCTTGTTTGAGGTCTGGAGTCTGAACATAGCTTTCATTATCACAGGAACATTTCTAGAAAGTTCTGTGTTGTCTTCAATGCCAAGAACACTGAACTCCACACCAGGCAACCAGCACGCTGGTTTCATTAAAGAGGTTTGTGGCATAGAAGTTAACTAGTGAGATCAAAATAAAACAGACTCAATTACCTTTTTCTATGACCCAGGTCCGAGATGGCTCTCACCTCTCTGGCTCTCACCTCAAACCACCCGGTGGGGCAGCAAGGCTTACTCAGGGCTAGCAGGAGAGAGAGAGAGAGAGCATGCCAGGGGGTGGCCTTTTATTGGGGAACAAGAAATTCAGGGGGAAATTCCATTCGATGAAGGTGGAGGAGGGCAGCATTCCAAGGTCAGGGTCAGTGATTGGCCTCAGGATCAGTGGTCAGTCACACCCCCACACAGACAGGCTCTCGCACCTGGAGAGGGTGGAGATAGCTCCGACACAGTTTGGCCAGAACCAGAACGCCTCACACCCAATCAGGGAGGTGCCCAATCACGTGCGAGAATGACTTCCCACACTGAACCATTGCTCAACATGGGTGGGATAACAAGTCTGGAGGCCCCTTGAATCTAAGGGATAGATGATTTCCAGTGAAAGAGGGTTCCACACAGAGTTATGATTTAATGATACCAGTATTTGTGTGCAGTGAGGGCCAAAGGTCTTTAATTGGAAAATTGCTCCTTACCCCACACCCAGTCCTCACTCCAGGCTTGGTCTCTGGGTGGCACTCTATGCTGATGCCAGCAGGGAAGTCCAACTTTCTCTTCATCTAGATTTTTCCTAGGCAAGTGGGTGATCCCAGAATGCAGGCCATTTTCTCTTGTTGGTGTCCACCTGGGATTGCAGTGAACACTGGGAGGGTCAGGTCATGTTTGTGTTGCTCAGCTTTTCATTCCAGTGGCAAAAATCCTCACATGACCAACTTAAAGGGAGGAAAGGTTTATTCTGCTCATGGTTCCAGAGATTTCAGTCCATGTTGGTGGACTCCATTGTTTCTGGGCATGGTGGGCAGAGGGGCAGAGTGATGCTGATCTCATCATGGCATGGGGAGCAGGGAGACAGAGAGAGAGAGAGAAAGGAGGGCCAGGGACAAGACTAACACTTCTAGCTCATTCCCTCCACACAAAGTGATCTACCTCCTCCAGCAGGCCCCACCTCCTACAGTTTATACCCCTAACAGTCCATTCAAATATGGCCCCATCAGTGGATCAATCCATTGATTAGACAATCACCCACATAACCCAATGACTTCCCAGCACCCACCTCTGAACGGAGCTACACGTGGACAAAGTCTTCAACACAGGAGCCTTTAGGTGGCATTCCAAATCCAAATACTAACATCACTGTGTAGTGTTTCTCAGGTTTTCCATTTTCTTGGAAAAATTGGAATATGGAAGGGAAAACCTGTTCAGTTCAAAGGCCCCCAAATCAAGCTTATGCGGTACTTGTGGAGAATTTAGAAGTTATTCCCCATAAATTGATTAATAAGCAATTCCATCTCAATTCAGTTGTCATAAGATTTGCAGCAGGTTTGCTTTCTAGCAAAACCACCTTTATTTCCCTAGACAGCACACTGGGCGCTCAGCGCGAAAGCCAGCTCTTCCGCGGAGAGCTACTTGCGGTGGTCCTTCTCCCCCAGGAGCCACAGTTTGGCCTTGTACAGAGTGATGTCCTTGTAGACCCTGAAGTGATTCAGCCTGTGGTCCTGGCGCTCCGGGCTGACCTAGATGGAGGCAGGGGCAGCATAAGCTGGTCAGGAGGGGGAAGACCTGGACCCAATCGGGCCTCCTTGACCACGGGTGGCCCCAGGGTTCTCCTGTTCAATGCTGCTAGTGAAACTGTGACACCAGCGCTTAGAGCGTCCCGAGAGCAAGGGGCGTCACCTCCGCAGAGCTGGGGCTCCGCCCTGCCCGCTGCCTACATGGAGGGAAGCCTGTGGGTCACCCGGGAAGTCCTAGGTTCCAGGGACCTTGCATCAAACGCCCCGGTTCATTGTGTTTTCTCTCTTTTCCTGGTACCTGGTCTCATCCCAGCTTCCTTCAGGGAAAATGGAAGCTGAGAAGTGGCCCCACCCCACCCCTGGGCCCCAGGAAGCCGGACTGAAGCACATCTGGGGCTGGTGCCCCTGGCTGCGTGGACACAGGGAAGGCCGATTCCTGGCTTCCTTCCTGTGAACTGTCCAGTCCTGCAGGACTAACGGAGCAGGGCAGCTGCTTACCCCACCGTGGCCCAACTGTGCTGCGTTTCACTTCCCTTTCTACACCATTTCCTCTTCCTTCTGAGGCAGGGGGGCACCACAGCCAGGCTGCCCAGAGCCAGCGGGCCTCTGTGCTGGGGTGCCAGGGACGGCTGGGGGAGGTGCTGTGCCTGTCCCCGGACAGCATCCGCACACACTAAGTGTTCAGCAGGTGCTTGAATGGAAAGGGAGTGTGTGGGGGGGTCACAGGGAGCCAGGGAGAGGGAGGACCTCAGCACATGCACCTTAGAGAAGCTGCCCTGAGAGTCATTCAGGGACTTGCTCATCCCATCCCAGTCTGCAAGTGTGTGAGTGTGAGTGTGTGTATGTGTGAGTGTATGTGTGTGTATGTGTGTGAGTGTGTGTGGGGGGAGTGTGTGTGTGTATGTATGTGAATGTGTGTGTGAATGTGAATTGTATGCATGAATGCGTGAGGATGTGTGTGTATGTGAGTGTGAGAGTGCGTGTGTGAGTGTATGTGAGTGTGTATGTGTGGGCATGAGTGTGTGAGTGTGTGTATGTGTAAATGAGTGTGTGAGTGTGTGTGAGTGTGGGGGGAGTGTGTGAGAGTGTTATGTGTGAATGTGTGTGAGTATGTATGTGTTTATGTGTGAGTTTGTGTATGTGTGTGAGTGTGTGAGTGTGTGTATGTGTGTAAGCATATGTGAGAGTGTGACTGTGCGTATGAGTGTTGTTGTAATGTGTATGTGGGAGTGTGAGCATGTGTGAGAGTGTGTATGAGTGAGAGTGTGCGTTATGTGTGTATGTGTGTGAGTGTGTGTGTGATTGTGTGTGTGTGAGAATGTGTGTGTGTATGTGTGAATGTGTGTGAGTGTATGAGTGTGTGAGTGTGTGTGTTGTGTGTGAGTGGGTATGTGGGAGTGTGTGAGAGTGTGTTATGTGAACGTGTGTGTGTGTGAGTGTATGTATGTATGTATGTGTGTGTGTGTGTGAATGTCTGAGGATGTCTGAGTGTGTGTGAATGTGTGAGTGTGTATGTGTGTGTAAGTGTATGTGTGTAAGTGTGTATGTATGTGAGTGTGTAAGTGTGTGTGTGTATGTGTGTGAATGTGTTGTATGTGTGTGTGAGGTGTGTGTGTGTGCATGAGTGTGTATGTGTGTGTGTGAGTGTGTATGTGTGTGTGTGAGTGTGTATGTGTGTGTAAGTGTGTATGTGTGTGTGAATGTGTTGTATGTGTTTGTGAAGTGTGTGTATGTGTGTGCATGAGTGTGTATGTGTGTGAGTGTGTGTGCATGTGTGAGTGTGTGTAGGTGTGTGTGAGTGTGTATGTGTGTGTAAGTGTGTATGTGTGTGAATGTGTTGTACGTGTTTGTGAAGTGTGTGTATGTGTGTGCATGAGTGTGTATGTGTGTGTATGTGTGTGTGTGAATGTGTTGTATGTGTTTGTGAAGTGTGTGTATGTGTGTGCATGAGTGTGTATGTGTGTGAGTGTGTGTTGGTGTGTGTGAGTGTTTGGACACGCATCCCACATGAGGATATATTTTCAGCAAGTGTTACCCAGAGACACAAGGCAAAGAGGTGCCCACTGAGCCTTACTTACCAGGGGTCCCCGGGCTGAGGTTGGGGTGCTCTGAACAGGGCGAGGTCCTGCCAGGGACAGGGTCCCCACATTCGGGCCCATGGAGCACATCAATCACATCCTCTGCCCCAAGCACAGTGCTCTGAAAGCCCAGCTTCTTTACCTTTGATGTTCCCACAACACCTGGATCTAATCTGGGGGGCTTACTTCCTTCCTTGCTCCCTGTTGCCACCTGAGGGCACTGTCCCCACGTGTGTGATGGACAGAATGAGTGCCGGCAGGCCCCTTGGGACTCAGACACAGCCTTCTATCCTGGAGGCCTAGAAGGGCCTAAGCAGGGCAGGCCTGGCTGGGCCCCACACTCGTCCTTCCTGTGGTGTGCGCTGACTGCAGGAGACGCCCTGCGATGCAGGGAGCAACCTTCCCATGGTGCGTGAAGCCCCCAGCTCTCTGGAGCTTTGCTAAGATGCCCACTGTACCCTGGGCTGACTTGTCTTCACCAGGCTCCCTTCCCTCCCACCTCCTTCTCACTGGTCAAGGACTCTCCTGGACCAAACTCCACTCAGGCCGTCCTCCTCTTAAACCAGGACTGACTTAGGGCCTTCTGTGGTCACCTCTGCATCATCCAGTTTTAGCAAAACTCCAGCTGAGCAGTGTAGCGAGAGCCACCACCCTGGGTGTTGACTGTCCTGGGTGTTTGTGGGCTCCTTGCCGTCTGTCCCCCAGAGCAGGTCTGGTCCCTGCCCTGCCTTCAGCAAGAATCCAGCCAGGTCAGCTTAGCCAGGACCCCTCACCCAGACGTTCCCCCCAGTGATCCCCCCCAGACCTCCATTCTTAGCTTGTCCAGCTGCCCACCCTGCTGGAGCCTCTGCCCTAGCCACAGCCCCCCTTGGATCAAGCCTTCCGTGTGGTCTTTAGAAATCACTGATCCCTGATTCTTTATTCATGTTCAATCAAGGTCTTGAGCAGTTTCCTCTGAAGTCCCCTCTTTCACTGATAGTTAGATCTCTATGGCTGTCCCTTGCCTCCGTGTGGCCTTGCTTCTCCAGCTCTGAGCCACACCTCCTCCTTTTGGGGTGAGCTCTGTGAGAGGTGGGCCCCCTGGGGATGTCTTCCTGCCTGGAGCAGCACCTGACTGTCCTGGCCAGGGCTCAGGGATTCCTTTCTGCTCTTCCCCATCTGCATCACAGGAGCCCAGCCACGTTTACTGAGCAGTTGCTGTGTGCTGGGCACTGTCCCAGGTACTGCTCCTCTCAGCAACCCTGTGAGGCAGGTTCTGTGATGTCCCCATTTATGAACAGGATCAGCACCACACAGTGGCTTAGAAACTCACCCCAGGTCTCAGGATACCAAGAAGGACAGAATTCAAGCCCCTACCAGCTGGCTGCCCACTCTGCTCTCAGCTACTGCCCACTCCACCCTGTGTTCCTACTGCTGCCCGGAGCAGGGGCCTCACTTACCAAGGACTCTGCCTCCCAGCCGATTTCCTGACTTTCCATCTGTGTCTCTGGGTACTTCTTCCTGGGTCTCTGAGCAGCATGGTGAACGAGATTCAGAAACCTGACTGGAGAGAAGTCTCTGGTTAGAAGCTGCCCGTGTCCTTTTCCTGGCCACACCACTCCAGGGCCACAGAATTCTGTGTGCAGAGCCAGGGCCTGAGACAGGGGCGTCTGGTTCTCAGCCATGTGTCAGCAAATGTCAGCAAATGAGTGCAAACTGTGCCAGGCACTGTTCTGGACCCTGGGGCAGGGCTGTGACAGACATAGGTCTCCGGGGAGTCCAGGGCAGGCAGGGACAGAGGTCAACTCCTCTGTTCTCAGAACATGAGGATGCTGCTCTCCTGTGCCTCTCCATTATGCAGGGTCCTTCCACAGCCTCCCGCCTGACACCCTGGACCACCTGTGCCCACCTGCTCCAACAGTCCCACATCCCCTGCCTGACGGAGGCACCTGTTCTCCATGCTGTCGCCCATGATCCCACCCCACACACTGGTGGAGGCACTTACAGGCTGCCCTCTTGCCTTTTGCCTGATTGTGTTGAGACCCCCAGGCCCACCCCACTGCCTGTCACCAGGTGAAAGTGGAAACATGAACAGGACTGTGTTTACTGAGCATGATGAGCCGGGTTCAGCTCTAAGCACCTGTGGTGTTTTGCTTGGTCCTTCCAACAACTCTAAGAAGTAGGCTGAGAGGTCAACAACCTGGCCGAAGCCTGCAGTTAAGGAGTGGCAGCACCAGGACATGAATCCAGTTCCTAGGCCTTCAGAACCCACCCGTGTGAGTAACGTCTGAACATCTGTGAATGAACGACTCCTATCTTTAGGCCATGGGGACTCTTGTGGATGACAGTAATGAGTTGGCATGTGTTTGCACATCAGTCTCTCTGAGCCTGGTCAGTAGAGTAGTCTTGAGACCACAGCAGAGGACCCTGAGGTTCCCTGCAGCGACTCTGCCTACGAGTTCTCTGAGCCCCCTGCCTCTCTCTGCCCCACCTCACGAAATCTCCAACCCAAGGACTTACCATCTTCAGGTTCCTCCAAGTTATCATGCCACGACATGGGCTTCTTGGTGATTGTGTGAATTGGAGAAGAGCAGGGACACAGTGCAGGTTAGAGCACAACCCCTGCTTCCCGCCACTCACCCTAGACCAGGCTCCCATTCTGCACCCACGTAGTGCCTGGGCCTAGGGGGTTCTGGCTGGGTGCTGGGAACAAGGTCCCACAGCTCTCCAGGACTTAGGATCTGGCCTGGCACTGTCCAGGGCAGTGGCCAGAAGCCACAGTCTACTAGGATTTATGTTTGTTTATTCATTCACTCATTTATTTATTGCAGTGAGCTAACCCTAACCCTAACCCTAACCCTAATCCAGCCCTCTTTTATTTTGAGAGCTGTCTCTGTTGAGGTCATCCTTAAACTTGCAATCTCCCTGCCCCAGCCTCCCTGCTGCCAGGATACAGGTGTATGCCACCATGCCCAGGAGTAAAAAGACTTCTGAGCATGCACCCCTAAGATATGAAATGTGTATGTCATCCGTATGTAATATTATCTGCATATTAGAAAAATATAATATTTTTCTTTACAGTACAAGTAAACAGAAATGCAATCTACAGTATTTTCTCACTTCACCACAGTGGCCACATTAATCCTGTGCCCAAGGGAAAGAACTGGAGGAAATCACTTTTCCCAGAATGAATGTGGCCTGAGGGATTATTTAGCTTGTTGGAATGAACCAACCTAAACAGAAGTGAATTTTTCTACTGAAATCAGTGATGGGGACAGAAGACAGCCAGAAGAGTTCTAAGCAAAATCAAGTCACTAAGTCTCCTGCAGATGGCCAGGCTGCAGGGGTGCTGGCTATGGAGGTAGAGAGTTGGGGGAGCTCAGGGAGGAGGAGCAGGTGGGCAGGTACCATAGGGGGCTGTGGAATGAGCCGTTCAGAGGTAAAGAGGAGTTTGAGAGGGAGCCTAGCAATGGGGGGGGGCAGGCCCTACTGTATTTGTGGAAGGAATTGAGAGGAGGTAAGGCTGGAGAGGGGCAGGTCCAGTCGCTGTCCAGAGGGTGGAATTAAGTGAGAGGTGGGTACACCCCCAGTGTATCATGGAGTCTTTCCCTGAGGTAGGAACAGACAAGGGTCAGGGGAAATGTGAAGCAGCAGACATTCTGCTTCTGTGACTGCCAGGAGTGTGGACTGGTGGATGGAGGCCGGGGCTGACTCAGGCTTCTCACCTGGGGAAGGAAGGGCCCAGCTGCCTTGTGCTGCCACAGGGTCTTCTGGAGAAGCAGAGGGTGGGCAAGGGATTCAGAGCCCCTAGCTTTCCAGAGGGCCAGTTTGAGGTCCCTAATGGTGAGTCCAAGGTAGCTAGCTGGGAGGTGGTCAGATGGCAGAGCTGGAGCTCATCTGAGGCCCAGTGTCCTTTAGGGGCTGCTGATGCTGCAGGATGAGATGGATCTCACAGGAGTGTGCAGGGTGAGAGGAGTGGAGGGGAGGGTGCTTTTACCTGGAGGACAGGGAACACTGACCGGAGCCCACTCTCCTGACCTTTCCAAAGAAAGGGCTATGATGATATTAAAATCCTAAAAAACCCTTTAGTGTATGAAAATGAAACCAAAATATAACAAAAACAAAATATAAAAGCCCTGAAAAATGTAATTCCATCAAAAACAAAAATATTAAAAGCCATTTCCAGTTGGGTGCTATGGCACATGCCTTTAATCCCCAGAGCTTGAGAGGCTAAGGCAGGAGGATTGAAGTTCAAAGCCAGTCTCAGCAACTTATGGAGGCTCAAGCCTCAAACAGAACATAAAAAGAGCTGGGGCTTTACTGAGTGCCCTTGAATTCAATCCGTAGTACCCCTCCCCCCAAAAGCATTCCTTTTTACATGCAGTATATTTGATCTCATTGTGAGGTGGATGCATTTCAATGCATCTGATGTGTCTCAGGAGGCCAGGCGGCCCTGGAATCCACCCTTCCTGGACACCAGAGATCAGGGCAGGCCTCTCCCTGCTGCCTGCTCGCCCACAACCCACCCCGAAGTGTCCCACCTCTGTTCCCCTAGTCCTCACCCTTGCACAGGGGATTCACGAGGTACTCCGTGTACAGCTTCTGCGTGCACAGCTCTTGCAGGTACTGTTCCCGCAGGAACTGGTTCTGATGAACCTGGTCCTGGATCGCCCTCTCCCTCTGGTGTCCAGCCATGGCCTGGCCATGCTGGTGCTTGGGGCTCTCTAAGTGCCCTCTGGCTGGGGCGGTGCCCGTTCTTCTGCCATCTCCTGACAACAATGTCCCAGCTGTCTACTGGCAACAGAGTCCTGGTTGGAATGCTCCAGTCTCCAGCCCTGGACCTCCCTTGGGCAACCTAGTCCCCTGACTCCACCCACTGCCCCCAGATCCCTCTTCCCAGGGCCCCAGGCAGGCACTGGACTCACCTGCCCCAGCTTCTCAGGTCAGAACCTGGGTACTAGAGCTGCCCTTGGACATCATCAGGGAAGGGCTCCAGGTCCAGTGGGAAGGCCCAGGTAAGAGACTGATAGCTGGATCTCACCTTGGCCAGTCATTTCCTAAAAAAGATTTAGGTGGTCTCCAGGAAGGGTGGATTCCAGGCTGAGTGTGGGGCTGTCATCCTCCTGTGTCCCCTGGGTCCACCTGCTCAGGCTGCTGGGAAGACAGTCCCAGGGACTGTGACCTGCACCCACAGTGAGGAAACCATCTCCCCTGGGTGAGTGTGTCAACCCTGCTGCCTGGTTGGGGAGGCTGGATTGTGGGTGGGACTGGATTATGGGGACCTAGAAGGGAGAGCTGGGAGGAGGAGAGGGGGTATAGATGGGGGAGTGACGGGAAAGGGGAGCCAGATGAACAGTGGGGAGGTGAGTGGGTGGTCTGGGAGCAAAAGAGGAAGAGCTGGGCACAGAGCCCCTCAAGGCAGGGTGTTGGGAAGGGACCATTGTAAGGCAGAGGAGGGAAAGTGGTGGGGCAGAGGCCAGAAGGGGAGGGCTTGAGCTGGAGAGCAGCCTGAGGGCTGGCAGCCTGGCGGGTCAGGGAAGGGAGGTGGGTGATGGGGCTGGAGGGTGGGGGCACAGGAGGGGGGCATGGGCATTGAACTTTATCCACAGGAGGAAGCTTCTTAGTCATGTCTTTGGACAGTCCTAGTTACTCACTGGCCAACCGGTAACTGACCCTTGCCAGAGGGCCTCCCACAGTTCTCTCCTCAGGTTCCATGATGGAAGGTCCATTGTGACAGGCACACCCCCCACTCTGTAGGTGCACTGAGTAGGCCCCACCATCCAGGGACTGGTCCCATGTCTAGGTTCAAGAGTGGTCACTGGACACAGCAGAGAGAGAGAGATGTGGCACTAGGAGTCCATGTCCTTGGGGGGACGTGCAGTCTGCCCTCCTCAGGAAGTGACTGATCAGAGGTCTAGGGGACACCTCTGTGCATGGGTCCTAGGTGCCCTTCCTGAGGACACACTTTGGTGGTGCCAAGTGTGTTCACACCCTGTGCAGGGAAGTGGGATGGGAAAGTGGAATCCGTGTCCCAGTGGATTAACTCACTGTGTTTCCAGAGCCCTTTCCTATCATCTAACTCCCTGCCTGAATAGACGTTGTGAGAGGGGAGAAGAGGTGTCCATTCTGCAATGAGGAGGATGCTGGAGACTAGGGAGGGGGCTGCCTTGAGCAGGCAGTGGGGTCAGAGCAGGTGGGACCAGTAAAACTTCTAGAAACTTCTGTGTGTCTTCAGTACTCAACATAGGTGGGATGGTGTGTTTTGAGGATCTTAAGTCCAGCAGTAGAGAAATAATCTCTAAGAGGAGGGTTTCCATCGTAGCTATGAATCAGCTCAGTGCCCATGTGTGGAGCAGGCCTTAGACATTTACCTGGAGAAGCAGCTCCTCAAACCCACCCCAGTCCCCACTCCCAGCAGGAAGCTGCACCTGGGAGGCTGTCCAGGTGAATGCCACCAGGGAAGTCCCTCCTCCTTTTTGTGCAGTTTTCCTAAGCAGTGAGTGATCAGGGTGCAGACTGTTTTCACTGGCCGTGTGTCCACCCAGCACTCGAGGAAGAAAGCACCATGGGGCAGGTCGTGTGCTGCAGTGTTTCTTGGGTCTTCATTTCTCTTGGAGAAGATAGAAAGTGGAATGGAAAACTGCTCCATTCAAAGGCCCCAAATCAAGCCTAGGAGACACTCATGCAGAAGGTAGAAGCTTTTCCTGGAGGACGTGCCCATCAGGTTCATTTTACCTGGGCTTAAAAAATTTCTAATTCAAGGAGAAATTGCTGCTTGGTACAAAGTCAAAAGATTGATCCCACCATTCACAAGCTGCCCAGCTGCTCCAGCTGCTCCAGAGCTGGGCTTCAGGGTGGTCCTGGGGTTCAGGGTGGACTTAACACACTCAGAGGGACTGTGTGGGCAGTGCCTTTATGCAGAGGAGACGTGCAACGGTCATCAGGGCCGAGTGAGTAACAGGTGACGCCTGGGCTCAGATCCCTGCTAGAGCCATGAGGCCCTGGCAGGTCCTGTGGTCCCTCCCCTCCTCTCCCTACTCTGTGTTCCATGTTGACTGTCGACTGCTGACACAGAGTAGGTTTAGGGCCCAAAATAACCATGTGCAGAGATGCCTGGAGAGGAGGGCAGGTCCTTCAGAGGTGCTCTGCCTGTCCACTCAGGGAGAAAGGACTGAGGGAGACCCTTGGGGGTTGGGGACCCAGAGCGAGACGTGGGAGGCTCCAGGGCAGTGGAGAACGGGTTTGCTTTTCCATCCCACCCGAGTCTGGTCCTTCACAGCTGGTGTAGATCGTGGGGCCTCATCTCCTGAGTCTGACCGCAGACCAGTTAGGTGGCCTGGGGACGTTTGGCCTCCTGTTCTTCTCCTGGGGGTGTGGACACCCACAGATGACGGCTGACTTGCAGAATCACAGCACTGCTGAGTGAGGGACCAGGGGTTGGAAATCCTTAGATCCTGAGGTCAGGGCTCCTGAGTAGCCGAGGCCTCCAGATCATGTCCTGACCCCTGGCGCTAGGACTTCCCTCAGTCCTTTTCTCAAATCCTCCTGCCCAAGCTTCATGGCAGGATGGAGTTGATGCTGTGGAGGAGTAAGGGCAGGCGGGTTCTGAACCATAAATCCTTCCTTTTCCTCTGACTTCAAGCACCAAACATGACACAGTTTCCAACCAAGGGCTTGCTCAGAGGGTCTTTGGAAGGGGAGCCTGTGGCCGTGCATTCCCACCATCTTCACACTGCCCATCATCACTCAGTGTGTTTGGGAGCTCAGGTGATCACTCTTACATACTGGGGTGCCCTTGTGCCCCAAGTGGCTCAGAGCCCATAATATTATAAACCAACTGTCACAGGAGTGTCCTACAGAGAAGGAACTCCCCTTCACTGACGCACCCTGCATGGCATCCTTGGGAGTTGACTGGAGAGGTGGCCATTGGGCTGGCGCTTGGTTGTCTAAGGAGCTGAGTCTGTGGCTCTGTGGTCTTGGTGTCTGCTTGGCTCAGCCTCAGGACCAGCCTGGTGAGAAGGGGAGAGGCCCCAGGAGCACTGGGTGAGCACCTGCTACCTCTTCCTTCCCCACCATGGCTCTTGGAGGCCATGGAGAGTATTACCTCCTCTTGGATAGGCCCCTCCTCGGCCACCTTGACTTTGCTGACAATGAGGAATCATGGATTCTGGTTCTGTTTGCAGTGCTGTGTGGAGTTGTCGACTAAGTCGGTTCCCTCCCTGTGTCCTGGCCAGCCAACATGGAGGGAGTGAGTCTCGAGGAGAGACGCTCTTTGAACATGGAGGCTCTCTGCATCACCTTTGAGGGTGTGGGCCACCAGGTGCAGACCCCAGCTGACAGTCCAGGGGACACTGCAGTGCTCAGTCACCTCAGTGGTCACATCTGTAGTGTGCAGGAACAGGGCTCACACCTAATGTGCAGAATACAGGAAGCATCTCCCCAGTTCCTGCTGGGATTTGAAGATTGGTAGTGTGCTGGAGATACCTAAGTATGCAGGGCCTCCAGCAGCTGGACATTCCTCCTAGGTGGTGTCTCCAGACTCAGAGTTTGTGTTCTGGCCAGAAGCACATGGCCCCAAACACCTTTTACACTTGTGCCTTGGAAATGTCTGCAGACCACGTGCACAAGCTGCATCAGGTGCCGTGACCTCTGACTGTCAGATGATGGGTGGTGTTTGGGCCATCTTTAGGTTGGACAGTCCAGGCAGAGCTGGCAGTGCTGGAGTCCCCTGGCACATCGACTTAGGCCTGAGTGGCCTCTCCAGGTTGTGGTTCATAGCATCCACACTGGACCTTGGGCGCTGGCACCCGTCTGGCTCTTCTACTCTGCCACTTGCCTTCACCACTCATCTCTGCCATGGCTTGTCCATTTGTGGAGTGGCACAGCAGACAAAAATGCCCACCGCATACTGCTGGGAGGGTGCTGGCCCCTGTCGGTGCAGGAGGAGAATGTGTTCTGATTTTTATTGTGGAAGTTGCCACTGAGGATTATCCAGGGGACCCACACACACACCCTGAGGCACTCCTCCAGCAGCAGATCTGAGGCAGGGGTGCCTGGCCAGGCTTGTTACTTGGAAGGTGTGTTTCTTTAGTAGTCCCCAACCCCTGTTCCCACAGCTGGCTGGCCCCATGCTGGTGCTCCAAACAGCAGGCAGCAGCTCCCCAGGTACATGGAGTGAGTCTTCAGAGCCTTTGCTTCCGGGATACAATTTCCTGATTGTCCTGAGGGCACTGCAGTCAGGGAGAGGAATATCTCTGAGGTCCAGAGCACCCTGGGAGCTATTTGTGCAGGCCTTTGGTACTCCTAAAATCTCCAGGCAGCCATGATGGGAAAGAGCAGTGGGTTCAAGGAAGAACGGCTATAATAAAATACCAGAGTCTGGCCACTGTGTTAAAAAAAAAATGTTAATTTAGGTCTCTTTTGTGCTTTTTTTTTTAACTCTCAAAGTCCAAGATCAGGTGGCCTCCTCTGTTTGCTCTGTAGCATCACCTGACAGCTTCACCACATGGCAGGGAATCAGAAAGGGAGCTGCCTCCTGCACCGGTGTGCATGCTGTGGGGTGCCTCGCTGTATGCCAAGTCTCTCCTGTGGCAGCCCACTGGCTCTGGAAGCCCATCATCTGCCCACTTTCAGGGAGGTGCTCTGTGCCATGAGGAACTGACCCCAGTCTCACAAGGTCCTGCACCTCGGCACTGCCATGCTGGAGACCAAGCCTCCATCCCATGAACCTGTGGAGAACATGCTCAACCACCTCAGTGGAGGACACAGACATTCCCAGAGGAAATGAGTGACGTGCCTGAGTCCCTTTCTTGGGATCAGGAATGTAGTTGCTCCCCTGGCACCAGATATCCCTGAAGACCTGAGCCCTGGTCGTACCTGGGACACTGCAGCAGGAACCCCCTTACTCCCTTAAACATCCTGAGCAAAGCCGCTGCAGGGCAGAGCAGCTGCCCTGGGGCCGAGCCAAGAGAGGGTTCAGGCCCATGACCAGCTGTCTGCTTCCCTGACCCCAAATGCAAAGCAGTTGGCCTCCAGCCCTTCTGAAGGACGAGGGTAGGTTCAAACTTGGGATCATCCCTCCACAGCAAGTTCACACTGTCAGGTGTCCCCTGACCAGCACCACGGTGATCACCGTCTACCTGGCTGTCCAGCTATCAGAATGCAGGGCATCCCAAGCCAGCTGCCCCAGGACAGTTCTGCCAAGAACAGTCTCGCTTCTCTGGTCCAGCCTTTGCCAGCAGTTGCTGGAGGGGACCCAGTTGCTGTTTTGGTAGCTGATGAATTCAGTCTGTCAATCCTCTGGCAGTGTCCTTGGAGCACCTGTGCCATCTGCCTGAGCACTGCTGAGATGACCCTGGTACCCAGCACTGACCACCTACTCTGCCCTCTGCTCCTTCATCAGAGGCCTGTCTCCACACTGCCCATCTCTCCTGAGACCTGCGGTGGCAGTGTTGTAGGGGTCAGATGAGGCAAGGCACAAAAGATAGCACAAAACAGTTTTATTTGGCTATAGCCAGGTTCAGAGGGAACAGCTTTTTCTGTAATCAATCAATCCCCCTGAACTCCAAGTTCAGGGAGTTTCAGAATACCAGCCTATAAGGGGAGGGGCTCAGAAGTTCACAGTCTGCAGAAGTTCACATAAAAGCAGCTTTTATTTCTCTGTTCTGGGCAAGTTAACCCTTCAAGAACAACACCTGAGAAAGAGAGAGCTGCTTCTCCCCTTTCTTTCCTCCCCCTGCCAGCTGTTACCATGGAGCCCAGTTGGTAACTTCTCTTGTCTTAGAAATGTAGACATCTATCTCTGTGAAGCCCCAGCTCAAGGCCAGAGGCCTTGTTAAAGGACCTGTCTTTTATTTATCACATTTTGCATTTAGTAAACATACTTCTCCAAACTACTATGCTGGATAAATATGTGTGAAAAAACTAGTAAAGGGGCATTCAGTACCCGGAGTGCTGATTTCTTCCAGGCCAATGGCCAATTAAAATGGAGCAACAGGAAAATAGAAAATTTACCTACATTGAACTCTTTGTAGAGACTCTTTTGCTGATGGTCCTAAAATCAGTTATGGTAAAGATTTCTGGAGAAGCTTAGTTAATATTTTCTGTGGAGGAGGGGTGCAACTACTACAGGGGGTAAAGTCCCATTGTCCTCTCATGGACCTTCAATAGCTGCCACCTGGGGCCCACCTTGGGACCCTCCCAGATGTCACAGGCCTCCTTCCCTCTGTCACCAAATGTCTACTCCACCTACCCAATGGCACTGCTGTCCCTCCTCACTATCTAGGCAGCACCCACAGGGCAGGGCTGTAGGGGTTCTGTGTTTGGGATTGGGGTTCCTGATGACTTGCTTGGTGCCTGGGAAAGTCTCTGTGCAAAGGCATAGGATGCCTGGTTGCTATGGTAATGCCCTCTATGCTAGAGTCTTATCAGCTTCCACCTTAATCTTAGGCACATAACTCCTGGGAATAAAGGAACTTACTTGCTAGATAACTACAATGTCTCACCAAGCTCTGGTGCTCCTGGAGCTGCCTGCCTAACAGTGACTTCAGACAATGGACTTTCTTGAGAACTGCACAAAGCTCCTAACGTTGCATATTGTAACTGTGAAGTATAACTGCAGAATAAGCAACCTTACTGATACTCTAAACAATAATGTGGTTATGGTACTAACGACTTAATGTAACCTCTTGATATAAATAAGTGTGGCCGCTTGGACAAAGGCCACTCTGCCACCTTCCCTGCCTGTGCACCCTGTCTGTGTCTCTGTCTACTTATTATTATTATCATTTTCACAGGCCTCCTGTCCTCATCAATCCCATGGATTTTCCACCACGAGGCTCCATCTTCTTTTGAAAAATCTCTGAGTAAAGGTGAATAATATGTGCCCTGCATCCGTCAAGAGCTTTCAGAAAAATTTGTCTTTTAAGGCCCGTTTCCTGTAGGGCTTTCTGTGAGAATCGTGATCCTCCTGGTCAAATGAATCAGTGAGAGTCCCTCTGGCTTATCCCTGGGAGTGTCTGCAGATCATCTGTACCTTTTCCTTTCAAAATAAGTGACAGAACCCATGAGGACCCAGGCGTCCACAGACACTGTGCATTATCACGTAATGGAACATCGTCTGCATTGCTCTTATTTGGTGATTGCTTTACACACTGCATAGAGGATGTATTCTAAAATACAGTTTGTGGCCTTATAAGTATAAAATATGTGCAGGTGTGTGTGTGTGTGTGTGTGTACTTGGTGGTAGACCAGAGGGCTCTGCTTCAGCTGATGGTGCAATAAGAGATACTTGGTTGACGTGTAACTTATTTAAAACAGTTTAATTTCTAGACTTGCTGAAAGGTGTGTTTTAAATGCATATATACTTAACCAGAGATCTTCATTTTGAGAAAGACAAAATGAAACGGAAAAATAGATACACTGAACTGTATTTAAATCATTATATAAAGTAAAATATTAAATTACATACATATAAATTGTTTATGCAAGGAGGTCAAAGCATGGGATCATCATATGATCATGACCCAGTACATCTGTTATTTCGTATGTAAAGATAAAAGCAGCAGCAAAATGTTTAACGTGAAACATAAAAGCTTAACAGAAATGGGAGAAATTACTTTTTTTATTTACATTTTAGAGAAATTTAAAGCAAAGTAAAACAAAATAATCTTAAAAAAACACACTTGACTCCTGAAATGTAAGTGCTGAGTGTAAATCTCTGCGTCGCTCCAGGCCTATTTATACTACCCGGGAACGGGTTCCTTTCCCTCTTCTCACTCTGATGTACCAGAACTGACCCTCCTGGTGAGCTGGAGGAAATCCAAGTCACGGGAGCAGGATAGCCGGCCCATCTGCCCACTGCACCAGGCCCCACAGACTCCGCAGCCTGTGCAGGGAGTGAGGGCTCTGACTTGTGGGCCTGGGCCAGGCGGGCACTGGGCAGCTGGGACAAGTCTGCAGGGAGGGGTGCTCTGGAGACAAGGCTCTTCCTCTGCAAACCAAGCCTGCTGCCCACGTGGTTTACCTTGGGCTTCCCCTATGGGAAAATGTAAAATAAATAAAAGAAGCTTTTGCAAGTGTTTGAATCGTGAACACAACTACAAAGAATATTGGAGAGAAAAGTCACTGTGGAGAGGAGGGAGAACACCTTGTGTACAGTTGAGAAGGGTCAGCAGTGCCTCCTGGGCTTTTGTTCCCTCTCTCCCTCTCCTCCCCCTCCCCTACTCCCCTCCCTCTTCTCTACGGATCTTCCCTCTATTTATTTATTAATTTTAAATTGGTGCTTGATATATATGCATAAAGGTGGAATTTGCTGGGGTATATTTGTACATGCATATGGTATAATTTTGTCAATTAGCTTCTCATTTCCTCCCTTTTCCCCTCCCTCTTTCAGTCGCCTCAATTCCTACTACACTCATCTTCCCTTTATCCTCTGAGATCCTCCCCCACCTCCCTGGTTTTTTAAATAATTTTATTAGAAATTTATTTTTTATTTATTAAGTAAATTTATATGTGACACCTATATAAATACACATAGAGATCATCATTCATTTGTAAATTTAAAAAATATATGCATGTAAACATACAACAGATTGCTATGTTAACTAATATGATATTTGATATTTAGAATATTCAAGTAAAATGCCAAGAGATGATGGCATTTTAAAATTGGTGCCATTCTTGTACAGCTCTAAAATATTAAAAGACCTGGGATTCTGTCCAGTGTATGGGAGTATTTATGGCATATGAATTGTATCTTAACAGTACCATTCAGAATGTATGCCTTTAAGGGTTAAATAAAGTGTTGCATTCATTTAAAACATGCACTACCAATGTTCATCATACTAATTAAAAATATTATAATAGGGGTTTTCAGATCTCACCCATCCTTTCTCATTAATATGTTTTCTCTGATTTTCAAAGCATTGAAATCAGTGAGCAGAAGTGGGGAGGAAGGAAGTTCTGTTTCATGGATGAGAGGTCCCAAGTGGGTAGAGCTGGGAACGCAGTGCTTCTAGATGCAAGCTCTGCCTCTGCAGGGAGCCAGTGTCAGGGGGCTTCTTCCTGAAGAGCATCCCAGAAAGACTGTAGACCTAGCTAGGTACATGCGCATACGGTATCAGGTGGCCAGTGTCTCGGGTTATCAATGAAAAAAAAAAAAAAACCCAAAACTTGTTTATATTTCTCTCAATGGAACACATTATCAAAAACTTTAAAAGCAAAACTGAATTTCTAATATATGTTGCTTAATAAATGCATTTGGCCACTCACATAAGAGTTCTTGCAAACAGCCTGGATGAGCACCACCTCCAGCCCTGGGGGTTCAGTGGTTCTCCCCGGGGTCCTCCAGGAGTCCGCAACCCGCAGCTTCTTGCTTAGGGCTGTGTCCTCTCCGATTAGCTAGGGAGCTCGGCTGTATAATGGGTAGAGTAGCCTCCCTGAGACACCCATGGGAGTCCCGGGGACTCTATGGAACACAGCAAGGTGAGTCCCCGGGACTCTAGAACACAGCAAGGTGAGCCAAGGGAGCCCAGCAGAGCAGACTGAACTCTGACGCCCTGAAGGGGGCGTTTCCTGTCGGTGAAGCCCAGATTCCTGCAGAGGGCGCTCACTGCTCCTGCGACAGAAGAGTCCCGGAACACGCAGAGGAACAGGAGCCTATGAAGACAGAACTTCTGTGAGATGTTCAGAAAACCAAGTAAGAGGAGGACAAACTGGAAAATGTGTGGCTGTCTTATCCCACAGGTCTTAACCCACGCAGCTCTCCACAAGTCCATGAAAACAGGAGGAAGACAACCCACCACTGTGTGAGCCGCAGTCGTGGGCAGACAGGCCCCCAGAAGGACTCAAGGACCAGGGCTCTTAACCTCACCCAGCAGGGAAATTAAGATCACCAGTGTTGTCCCCACCAGCGGCAGCGTTTCCAGTCCCACATGTGTCTGTTGGTGTGGCTGTGCTCACACGTGGCCAGGAAAGTGGGTCCCAGGTAGAGGGCTTTGCCATGTCGCATGGCTTTAACCACCTGACCTCACTGGGCCGCATCACCAAAGCAGACCCAAAGAGCCTGAAGGAGAACACAAAGAGACTAAGATAGGGGCATTTGTGGGCACATTAGCAAATTCAGAACACTCATCTACCGTTAGTGTCCTCGAAAAATATCAGTAATGCTAGGAATCAATGAAGACAAAATTGATCAAACTATAGGACTGAGCACAACAAAACTCAATCCTTTCACAGAAATATATAGAATTATTTATTTGCATTGCTTAAAAAAATAAAAAGTCAAAAAATAAAAACAAAGTTAAATTAGGTTAGAAATAGTATTGCATAAACAAAACAATAAATGGAAGAACACACGAATGGCAAGACAAATTAGTGAAACCTGAAAATTATTACATTAATAGAAAACCATAATAAAGTGAAAAGGTGGTTCTTTGAGAAAAAGAGGGCAAGTCTTCAGTGGAATTTATCAAGAAGAGTTAACAGGAAGTCATAACTAACAATAACAGAATAAAGGACAAGAAGCACATATTATGAACATATTTCTCTTAATGCATATGAAATGCACAAAAATCCCAGAAAAAAGTAACTTTGTGAGGGAATGGAAGCCTTAAGCCTTATATTAGCAATACACTACTTAAATAGTTTATTGTAATCAGCAGCTAAGAAATAACTCTGTCTCTGTGCCCCACCAATTTAAGGTATTATTGGTAAATATCATAATTTAATTTAGATGCCACTCCAGTCTTGTTAAAAAATTTTAATGTGTTGATTATAGAGGCCACATTAATATTAATTCTGTGAAAACGCTATGATGTTAATATCCAATCAAACAAAGGTTCAGTCCTTGGAAGGAAAATGATTTCCACTTTTACTCAGAAGAGCTGATATAAATGACCTAGAAGAATAGAACTTGTTGACACTTCTCATAATTAAAGAATAAAAGCCAAAACAAATAAGTGTATGTTTAAATTAAAATTACAACAAAAATACATCCCAGACCTCTGAACCACGTGGGTGGTTTTGAAAAATAGAGACTATAAATCTATGGAAGTAGCTGTGGGACACCTCTATGGAAGAGGTGAGAGAGAATCTGGAGTTGAAAACACTGCCTTGCTGGGAATCCAGCCCCGTGGCAGAGCACTTTTCCAACCTGGGCAAAATTCAATCCTCAGCACCAAAGCAAAGCAAAATGCTGACCAACCTTCCTCTGTCCCTCCCTCTTTCCCATCTTTCCACTTACTGCCATTTTTTTGTCTTGAACAGGAGGAATCACAACCAATCAATATTAGATGAGAATTGTGGTTCACTTAGCACTGGTGGAAAAAGTGCCTTGGAATTGATTGACGGCTCAGTAGGGGTCACTCAGATGATGAGTAGCTGATGACGGATGGACAGACAGATGGTCAGTGGAATGCATGAAACAAATCCACTAAATGGGTGGTTTTGATATGGATTTGATGTGCAACCACCTGCCTGAATGGTTAGGAAGGGAAGATTTTAATGTTTATAGTTACCATATGTCCAACCCTTTCTCCAAAGCTGATTTGGGGCTTTAGACATGGTGAGTTAAGCCAGGCACACAGAATTCCTACATGGTGCCCCAGTGTGAACCACAAGTACACTTCTTCAACATCCAGCTTCTTCCTGTTTTATTTTGCTTTTTGTTCTGTCTCACATCTAAATTGGTTTCTTCTTCCACATGTTCTGCAGAGACCAGCACAAGTGATGCAGCTGGACAGCCCAGACACCAGGAGAGTGGCGATGGGGACATTCACAGAAGTGTAGCAGGATACTTACTGAACCCTGACAGCAAGTCAGGAGCACAGTGTGCTGACAGCTAAGTCCGCTCCACCCACACCCACTCTGGGAGTGCACCAGGAGACTTGATTCTTTTATGTATCAATATCTTAGTCACATTTCTCATGTGGTCTGTTGAGTGTGAGTTGTACGGTGAACCAGGCACTGACTGGATCTGTCAGTACCTTCAGCCTGCCAAGGTTTTTCTTGCTGCATGCAGTTAGGGCAGAAGCTCTCTTTGTGACCTGCTCTGATATTACTGCTATTTTCACTAGTGGCTGCCAGGAAGCAAAGAGGTGCAAAAGATACAGGGAAATGAACCCTATCAGGCATGACCCAGTGCCCTGCCTCCTCTCATCATGCAAAGTCTACAATGACCACCCAGTGAGTTTATTCCAACCAACATGAACTGATTAGGTTACACTCTCAATCTAATCATTCCATTTGTAAAATATTCCTTTATTCACACAGCAGCTCTTAGAGGACACTTCATATTTAAACTAGAACATTCTGCCCTGGCCCCCAAAAGCTCTTTTTTTTTTTTTTTTTTTTGAGGAGGGGAGTACCAGGGATTGAACTCAGGGGCACTCGACGACTGAGCCACATCCTTAGCCCTATTTTATATTTTATTATAGACAGGGTCTCACTGAATTGCTTAGCACTGAATTGCTGAACTCAGAATCTTCCTGCCTCCACCTCCTGAGCTACTGAGATTACAGGCATGCGCCACTGCGCCTGGCTCCAAAAGCTCATTTATATCTCACAATGCAAAATGCATTTAGTCCATATCCATGAGTCCTGTAGTTTTAACAGCTCCAGTGTTGCACAAAGACCAACTCCAAGATCTCCTCTGAGACTCCAGGAACACCCATACCTGAGAGCCTCTGTTAAAGTCAAAAGCAAGTTACATGTATGCAGTATACAATGGCACAGAGCACATATTGTGATGGTGGCAGAAGATGGTATCACTTCCTATGTCCAGGGTTTTGATCAATCCATCAAGATTGGAGGGTTTGACCAAAAGCAGGGACATGTTGAATTGGAGTGAATGGACCTGTGACAGCCCCTGTATGTGAATGATGAGATGGTCCAAAGGACCTTCTGTGTGGTGAACTAAACCAGGCTTCAGGTGCTAGCCAAGTGTATCCTGCTAATGAGAGTCTACCCTTATAGCTAAGCAACTGAGCCTCAGCCAATCCCCATGCAGAAGGCTGCCAAATACTGCCCAGTCACAGACTCCAGGCTGCACCAGCCAGGTCACTTCCACCTGTGATTTCCTGTCCTGGTGCTTGTAAACGTGGCTCACGACATTGCTGAGTGCTGGGGGACATTTGAGACTGTCTGGTGTGTGAAGCTCCTGGGTCTAGTGCTTTCCTCTTGCTGCAGGAGGCTGTGCCCTGGTGAGGTGCTCTGTCTCTTTAGCTTCTCCTGTCACATTCACCATGGCAGCCAGCATCCACACGGGGCAGCGAGCACGAGAGCAAAGCTGGCTCCGTCAAGGTGGGAGCTCTTATTTCTCTTTAATTTTGTTTGAATTCAGCTGTGAATGTCCAACCTGGCCACTAGCCACAGAGTCTGCACTGCATCCTTATCGCTTTCCCCTGCCCTTGCAAAGAGGCACTGTAATGGCTGGCTTCTGACCTCCAGGGTGTTACCTGGATTCCCAGTACCTTGATTACCATATTTTTAAGATGTATGTTAAAACACAAGATTCTGGACTGATTAAACAAGTTAATATAGCATGTATAAAAAGTGACCCTGAGGCCTAGAAAGAGGCTTCTGGGCTCTCATTTCTTTGGATGGACACCATTCATGTGAGGCCATCAGTCTGTGAGAATGCAGGGACACTAGTCCACATGGAAATCTTACAGATTTTAATTATTACAGAATGGCTTCAAAATGTTCTTATGTATTTGCTGTTAGTGAAGAAAAGTTTGTGTTTATTAATGTAAGAAATGTGTAACAACTAGGACTGATAATGTGTAAGTCCTCATTATTATCATCACTTCTCTATAAATTTTAACTTCTTACCGCACAATATCAGATCCTTTTTAGTTGAACCAATATCAAGACTGTTGAGGGTTAATGATTATATCACAATACAAAACTCATGTCATATTGGCTACAAATTTTAGAGGCTGATTAAACCTCTCATATGTAGGCATAAAAAGAATAAATGCACAATCCTGGTATAAAAATTTTCACATGAATACCAACAGGTGCACATGGTGAACTGAAGGCAAATTAGTCTACAATAAGGAACAGCTGAAAGTAACTCTTGTGACTATCAGTGGTGGAAGAGTTCAATAACTTAGGATCCAATAAAATATCTCACACTTGTTTAAAAAGTTCATGCTTGCTTAAGAGATTAAATTCTAACATCTATTTTTAGAAAATACATGTTCAAATGAAGTTTTTGCTTACTTGTTATACGTTATGAAAACTAAGAGTTCAATACCTTTATATATATACTATATGCATGTGAGTGTTTGCACACATGTATAACATAGATATGTCCACACATACCTCTATGTGCTAGTTCTGCACAGAGGGAGGTCTATTGTTCCATGCTGACCCCTCACACACACCTGTTCATACTCTCACCCACCTACTTAATATTTAGGTTCATCTGAAATCGATCTTGTGATAAATATTAATTGAATTAATTGTGACTGAGTTCAAAGTAAAATATGATCTGATTGCATGGCTTGATAATGTAGACCTCTGATAATTATACTTAAATATACAAGTATACAAGTGTACATGGTGTTTTGCTTCTGAGTCAGCCTATTTTATGAAAACACAACAATCAGTCAGGCAGCTAAGTGTATACAGCCTACTTTCTCTTGCAGAAGCATGTTTGAATTATGAAGGATTAATGAAATGTTGACTTTTATCATTTACTCTAGCCATTCACACCAAAGTGTCCTTCCTCTTCTTCCTGGTTAGGAAACAAAGCCAGTTAAGCCCAGTGCAATGCAGTTGGATTACCTGATAATTGCATAAACACACTTTTCTTCCAAGCACAAGTGTTCTGTCTCCCCAAGAACTCCACAGGCCCTGGGCACTCTTAAAACCAACCACCCGAAGAGAGTATCTTCAGGACCTACCAGAGGGTGAAGAGATGTATTTCTCATTTTTTAAAGTGATGTATTTCTCATTTTATAATTGCTTCTGCTCTCAATATTAAGAATGCCAAAAACATTTTTCTAAGGTACCCAAAATACATATATGTGTGTGTGTCTGAATGTAATTATAAGCTCATAGTCATAGACTCAACTCTAATTTGTATTGATCAATAATACTATAGCTCATAATCTCCATATTAAATATTGCAATGAAGTGGCAAATTAGAAATATCTTATTTATCTCTCTGTTATTTTTCTTCCTTTCTTTTAAACTTTCGGCTCATAAAAATACTGAAAAAAAAACTTTAATATTTTCAAGTAGTTGTTCCTTGATTTCAGTGTAGTTGACCCCATTTTATCTATTACATTGAAGTTGTATAATTAATTGTTTCGAAATATGGTATATCCTTGAGCCCAAATTCTGAAATAAAAATCAAGCCTTTGATATAAATCCTCTCTGTGCCTATGTTCCAGAAAATGTGCTTAAAATGACCATTTTATTTCCCTATAGCCTGCACTGAGGAGAAACATAGCCAAGATGTTTAGATTAACATTAACCACCTTTTCTAATTAGGCCAATTCAATCAGAATATTCTCTCAGGCCAACTCTTTCCTGACTGAGAGTCTGGTCAACAGCCAGAATAAAAGAAAATTGAATCGTACTAAACCATCTTCCTTTCGGAGAATGGAAGGCTTCTGATGTGCTGGCTGGGGAAGCTGTCTGGTCCCCTGTGCAGACTGGCTGCTCCCTGGCCGCCCTGCTGCCTGCTGTCCACCCTGCAAGCAGGCATGCTGCTAAGAGCAGAGGGAGCCAGCATGGCCCTGAGATGATCTCTGCAGCTGCCCTGTCTTGAAGGCTTGAGTTCTGGAATAGGCCACAAGGAAATGTGTGGGAAACTGGTGTGGGAATTGCTTATTGCTCTGCTCCTCACAATTATGGGGAGAGAGACCTCTGCCTGCGCCGACCTGGTAATATGGAATCGCAGCCGACATTCCCTACAATGAGCAGCTTCCCATCCCAGAATGAGATCCAGTCTGCAGAGTGAGCTCAGCGATTGTGGTGTCCAGAATAATCCCAGATCCAGATGGCAGAAAATGTAGTCTAAAATGACAGACGTTTAAGGCAGTCCGTGACTAAACACACACATAGGTAGATATTTCTGAAGTTACACAATCAACACAAACACATTTATTTTATATACTCATTACATTTTGAGTATTAAAAAATGCAAAAAAAATTACATAAAAAATAATTGTTCTCAGGATATCCACATGAATGTCCTATTTCAAAGGTCTCAAAATGATATCATGAATTAGAATTTAAAATGAAAAACCTGAAAAGCATAAAGGAATTTTTCCATTCCATGCTGCTTTACTCATTAAAACAAAATGTTCACTATAAGTTTTTAAAGGATACAATTAATATGTTTTTACAATTAATTCAATTAATGTGTTTTAATTAAAACTCTAAGGATTATAAACAAAATGAAGAAAAGACAGTCTGGATAGGATCTCCTTTTCTAAGATGGACTCCTGGCCACTGTATGGGCCCTGGTTGTCCCAGGGCCAGGCAGCAGACAACCAGCGATAGCCCTCTGCCTGGGAGCCCAGGAAATCCGACTAAGCTCATCTACAGCAATAGCCCTTTCCTCCTGTCCCTGCTCCCTTCCTGGCAGCCACCCCCTTCCCAGCAGACCTTGCTGGCAGCCTTCTCTGCTTTGCAGCTGTAAATGACAAGAGTTTCCCTTTTGTCCATCTGTCACCTGGTTGTGAGCCACCATTAAACTGTATTGAATCCAATGAAGCAGTTGGTGGTGTGGACAGGGTGGCATGGCCATGACCTCTGTTCCTGGGTAGCCTCTCTCGGGGGTCTTCTCTGGTACCCTGGTCAGTTCCAGTCCCTGCTGGTGCCCTTGGGACAGCCTGGGGCCTGTTGCTGAGCTGCTTCTTGAGTTTGCCAATGGCTCTCAGCATTCTCCTTACCCAGGCCTGCGTCTTCAAACCTGCCCTGCTCAGGCCTGAACTCCAGGATAGACTCTAGACAGGTGGGGTCGGTCCTATGTTAGGAAGGGACACGAGGGCTACACCTTAGTATAGGTTTGGGCATTCCTGTGTGTGTTCCTAGTGATAGCCTGGGTTTGCTAGAGTCCTATTCCAAGGTCTCTCACAATTGAAAAAGCACCAGAATTCATTTTAATTGACAAAGCATAAAAATGCACACTTATGGTGCACAGTCTGAGGTCTATAAATGGCATGCAGGAAGCTGCTCCATCTGCATGTGTGCCTGCTGCACCTCCCTTAGTCACAGACTAAAGGGGAAGCCAGGAAGCCCAGGAAACAGAATGCCCACTTGTTGGAGGCAGAGAAAGAGAAATTACATGCAGGGGACGCCAGCATTTCTAAGACCAACTTGGTGGTGAGTCTCACCAGAAAGCCAGGCATTTGAGGGAAACATTCATGATGATCCCATCAGACTGGACTGATGTGCCAAGACAGAACCCATAAACCAGCCAGACGATGACCTAAGTCAATAACAATGCTACTACTGGAAATGTTTTTAAGAAATCAAGATCCCACCTAGCACAGATGACCTGTCAGAGTGCCAGTCTGGTCATCTGTTGTTGAGTTGGTGGCTTACCTCTTACTCAGAGATGACATCCATGGTATTAAATGAAGGGCCATTAAAATTGGTGATAGGAATCCACCTATAAATTGCCTAAGTAGTAAATTTAAACAAAATATAGCTTGCAAATTAAGCCTGATAAGTCAAAAATTCACAAAAATTCTGAGAAGAGAAATAAACAAAAATGTTTAAAAGTATAAATGAGTTCAAGAACATGTTAAAAGAATGATAAAAATCAACAAGTAAAACAATAACAACAACACTTTTTTCCTCTTTCACCAAAGTGAAACACCCTGTAATTAGCAGTAAGTTCTCATTGAAAGGTATAGTTGAAGTTAAAATATATATGTAAGAGAATTGGGATAATCTACGTAAGAAGCATTTTTACCAAAAGGAAATTTTTCAATAGTTTAACAATGATTGTAAAATTAATGTTTCTTCCATGCAGCAATAAATTAATACCAAAAATAATTTTGAAATTCCACTATCCTGAGAAAATTACTATGAACAATTGTCTTTTAAATTTATAGTTATTTTTCTATTGTGCATACCCATGAAATCATACCCATGTCACTTGCTTCTTATTTACTTAAATAAAGAAAAGAGTATCATATATATAGATACATATTTTTTTAATGACATAATGTGGATTGTTTTACACTGTTATACTTAACTATATCAAAATACAGTTATATAACATAATTTTAATGTCTAAAAGTGTCCCATTGATGACTAAATAAGAATTTATTAAAATAAATATTTAAAGGATATTTGACTTATTTCCAAAATCCAGTTATTTTTATTGACAAATAATATTATAATAGGAATCTTCTGTACATGGCTGGGTACTTGACTAGTTTCTTCTTTGGGCTAAAAGCCTAGAGAGAAATTGCTTTAGTAAAAAAAGTGTTCATATTGTGGATCATCACAAGATAGATTTCTGAAGGGTCACGATTTGGGTCAAAATGTGCATGCCACTTAAATTCTACAACAATACTACTAAATTATTCTCTAAAAAATTATTTTAAAAACTAAAACTGAAGGACTTGGTGATGCACACCTTGAAATCCCAGTGCTCAGTAGGCGGAGAGAGAGGATTGTGAATTGCCAGAAGCAACTCATAGAGACCCTGTCTCTACATGAAATTTAAAATGTGGTTGGGGATGTGGATCAGTGGTAGAGTGCCCTGGGTTTAACCCCTGGTACAAATGAAAAACCCTCCTATTATCTTCTCCTGTTGAAAAAGGGGCTTTCACCTGCTTTATAATAAACATATTCAACTAAAAAAACAAAATAAAAATAAAAGAATCTGCTGTCTGTACCAGTTGGAGGCTCTGGCTAGAGGCCCATGGCTCCCCTCCTTGAGCAGCCGATTAAGTCCACACCCCAACTCCTTTCCTTATCAGACTCCCATTCAGGACCTCCATGTACCTGCCTATCACCCTGAATCAAAAAACACAAGGAGGGGCAGCCCTGTGGCCAGGGCCTGGAGAATTATTTAAATCAGCCTATCTACAGGGTGCACCCTGGCCAGTACCAGCCCAGCAACCCTGCTTCAGATGCTTCCCAGAGCCTAGCCTATGTCAGTGGCCCTGCCTGGCAGCCTGCTCTTCTTCAAACTGTAAGTAAGACTTCTGCTTTTCATCTACCCAGGCTCAATGTTGTGTCTCATCATAAAGAATCTTGTTCTTGCAAGAACCCTAAATATGCTGGGGCCAGAACCTTCATGGGAAGTGAAGTGATCAGAGAAGAAAGGCAGATTCTCCTGATTGCTACATATCCTTTTGTTGTTGTTGTTTGCTTGTTTTGCTTCAAGCTTTTTATTCTGTCCTTTGTATTAACAATATTTTATAAATATAGAGGCATCAGCAAGGCCCAATTCTGAACCTTGACATGCACATGGATTTGCAGACCCACCCCCATCAGGATGTAAAACTGCTTCTCTCCCCCAGGGAGCTCCAGTGCTGTCCCTGGTGACTCAGCCCTTCCCTGCCCCCTCCTCAGGAACTGAACTCTGGGAACCTGGACCCCAGGGCTGGCTCTGCTGTTGCCTTCTTAGAGCACCATGGGAGTGCCTCCAGCATATAGCCTCTGCAGCCTGGCTCCTCCCAGCACAGACCCTGCTGATGCACCTTCCTCTGTGAATGAATATTCCCGTCTGTTTGCCCCAGAGTGATACCTCATGCCTTTTCCCCACTACTTGGAGAATATTGGACTTGTTTCTAAATTTTGTCTCCTATGAATAAAAGTGGATTGTGTGCACACACATTTTCATGTGGACAGGAGTCATTTCTCTGCCTGGGTCACAGAGCAGGTGACTGATGACAGGAAGCCACCATTTTCTCCAGTAGGGCTAGATTTCTGTGTCCCCCCACCCCCCACAGTGCACAGGAAGGCCATCTTCTCAGATCACTCATGGAACCTGTTGGTTTTCCTTTTTCCACTCTAATAAGCCTGGTGTGGTTTTATGTTGTCTTTTTCTAATGATAACTAGTGTGATAATGTGATGGTCACTTAAGAGTGAATGAACAGTGTTGACTCTGTTCAGAAAACCAAGTCTGGAATCTAAAATAAGGAGAGTGTGGGTTGGAGCTCTCCTTGTGTGCTAGGGGCTGGTGTCACCCTGTGGTGGCTGACCCTGCATTGAACTCCTTCTTTGGGCTATTGGACTTTGAGGCTGTAAAGGTGCAGCAAGTGGCCCCTCCCCTGCTTCCACATGCCCTGCTGTGGGTTTCTCACAACCAGCTTTCTGTCCAGGGAACCTGTTCACAGTGTTTCAGAAAGAGCGTGAATGGCAGTGATTCAGAGGAAGGACATGACCCAGGACAGCCCCTGGGAGGACAGAGGTCTGAGACCCCCCCAGGATGCAGCCCTGGAGCAGGAGCCTCAGGACCCTCCTGCTCTGCCTCCTGCTTCCCTGGCCAGGCGCAGGTGAGTGACAAAGGACACAGCTGCCCTTTCCTTTCCCTGGTGCCTGGGTCAGGGCCCCTCCTCCTCAGGTGTCCCTGAGCCCAACTCATGCCCCTTTGCTGGAGCTGAAGCCCAGGTGCTTCTGAATTCAGTCTGTTGACAACTGTGCTTTTCTATTTCCTTTGTGAGGATCAAATGATCCAGTCACCTAAAGCTGATTTTTAATGGAGGTGCTGTAGAAGCTGTGTCTTAGGTGGTTTCTGTGATGAGCTCAAGTTTCTTTGCACCTTCTCTAAAGCTGAGGCCTGAGTGCAGGTGCTCCTGGGGACAGTGACCGCCTGCTGACAAACCTGGGTTGAGGGCTCAGTTCCCATACTGCAGGCCCTTGTCAGAGTCTCTGTGCTTACCCTCTGTTGTGCTTTGACCTCTCCTGTTATTCCCTGCTGTGTTTGGCCCTGTGTGTTTGGGAAGGAGGGAGCCCCAGTGTGTGCAACACATAGTGCATCCTCTAACACACTGAGCTGGCGACTCTCTTGATGTTCTAGTGTTTTACAAGTGTTGTGGGGAAAGGTGATGAGAACCAAGGTATATGCAAAGGCAGGAGGCCAACAAACCTGGGGACAAGCTCTGGGACCCCAGGGCCCCGCTGCCCCCACCTAATGCAGGCCCTTGTCAGAGTCTTTAGTTTCCTCCTTTCTTAGGAATTCATTTCTCATATTATCCCTGTTGTGTTTGGTCCTGGCTGGAAAGGAGGGAGCACAGCAGGGGCCCTGCATTGTTCCCCTGTTGCCCACAGAGCTGGTCTCCTGTTTGATAAGTGCTTGGGTTTGAGCTGTTATGATTAAATGTTTCCAATATGGAAACTGATCCAAGAGAAGACACACACACACCGGCCAAACAACATATTGCTTGACACCAGCATGCGTTCCCATAAATGAAAGATCAGTGTGGGAGTGAAATGTCTGTACATCTCAATGATTTTATTGAGATATGTCTTGTTGAACAATACAAAAAATAAAACAGACAATTTTAGACTCTAAAATAGTAGCTCAGCCCTCTACCTCAGAAAATATTTTCTACTAAAACATTAGATAGCAAATGGGAAATTGCAATAGGAATATGTTTATTATTTTTTTAAAAAAACTACTAAATCTATGAATTTCTCTTTCACCTTAAAACTGCTCAGTTTAAGTATTATCACATGATAGTATTTCCAACGTTAGTAGATTTTCACTAAGTAAAAGAAAATATTCCAGCCTTGGCTGGAGATCATTTTTTAAAAAATTATTTGAAATTGTGAAATATTCTAGCATTAAAGAGAAAGATGCATGCCAGGCGTGGTGGCCATGCCTGCAATCCCAGGGACTGGGAGACAGAGGCAGGAGGTTGGAGGTTGGAGGTTGGAGCCAGCCTCAGCAACTTCAACTAAATAAAAAGGACTGGGATGTAGCTCAGTGCCCCTGGGTTCAGCCCCCAGTACAAAAAAGAAATAAAAAAAATTACACACAAAGACCTTGTAATATGTATAAATACTTTTCCTAGTGAAATCTCTTTAGGACTTGTCCTAAAACTTGAGTGTATACTCACAGAGACACAGACAAAATAAATAGAAACAAATTACCAGAATATATGTTCAGAATGTTAGAAAAATCTATGGAGGAGATAAACATTATACATATATATTTTATATTTCTTTTTGTACCACCTAATAATAAGATCTAATAACAGGAGAATTACTTTTTGGTGCCCTAAAATTTTAAATGACTGTTTATGAATTATCAGTGCCCTGTGACATTTGTCTCACTTTATAAATGAGATCTTTAGAAATTGATAATTCACCAAATGCACCTTGTCTATAATTAAGATCCACCTGCATCCACTGGAGGACACTTGGAGAAACCTGCTGTTCCCATGAATTTGCTCATGATCTTCCCATGGGGATAAGGAATCCAGTTCATTTCCTGGCTCCAAAGGCCTGCAGGTGTCAGCTCACCCTAACTGCACAGCAGGCTTTCATTCTGAAGTTTGCTTTTCGGTGATCAATATTTTAAAAGCATGCAGTACTGGAAGCTTTAGGCCAAGGTCAAAATTCCTCCCTCTGATCCTCCTCAATCCTCTCTGTTGACTGTGGGCTTTGGCTTCTGACCCTTCCCTGTCACATTGTGGACCCCACGTCCTCTCCTTCTGCTTCCCTCCGTCATCGTCATCCACCTTCAGTGGAAGTTCATCCCATCCGGGTCAGACCAGCCCTAAGTTCGTGGGTCATCCTGGCCACCTCGTGCCCTTCACTGCTGCTGGGAGGTGCTGACCCCACAGGCAGTCTGGGGGACTCTTCAGTTCCCTGAGCTGGCACCTGCCCTGGTTTTCTTATTTGCATATTCCCAGCAGTTCTTTCAATGTCTATCAACGACTTACTTTTCCAAGATATGCTTTCCAGTTCCTCCCATGACTGGTTCTGGGAATTCATGGAACTCTCCCCCGCCCTCTCACCATCCATCACTCTGAGATTCCTTCGGGGTTTCCTGTGTGGAATCCCATCTTCTGTCTTCCTCTTGGTTTTTCCTCTTTTTTTGGCTGAGTCACATCTTGCTATGGTCCCTTAACAGGCATGCAGAAGTGGTGCGTTTTGAAGCTCCAACTTCAGCAATTCTTCTATTATGTCATCAAATTCAGAATACAGTTTGGCGAAGATTTAAGATGGCCTCTGAATTCTGAAACACGAGCCCCCTATTTTGGTGCAGTGTGGTGGGCACTTCATAGGAGAGATTACAAATACTGGCATCTCAGGCATCTCAGGCCCTAGAAAGGCCTCTGCATGCTGAGTGAGGAGCCCCCAAAGCTTCTGGGCAATGCCTCTGCCAGTGTGTGCTGAGCAGGCCTCCTGGTCCCATTGCCTTAGTCTCCAGGCCTGGGAGCTCTCAGGGGTTCAGTTATCTCTCAGCACAGTGCAGCTCCTTCATGAAAGGTCTGCTCTCCCCCGCTGCTCCAGGCCTTGCAGGCTTCCTTTCTCCTGTGCAACTTGTCTGAACTTTCTGTGCAGAGTAGCTTGGAAGAGAATGAGAAGGCAAGTGGCCCCAGAACACTGCCTGGGGGATGCAGTGCTCCTACCTGGGCTCCAGGTCTCAGACCCCAGCAGAGATCCCACTCTGGAAATCTGCTACCCTCCCTGAAGGGCCCACAACAGCCTTCCCTGTTCCCATCTCTGGTTCCCCATGACTTTAAGGGACACGGCCTGGGGCTGGGAGCTCTAGGAAAGTGGTATTTGGTTCTACCCTGTTTCTCCAGCCACCCACTGAAGCCTGGAATTGTGTGCAAGAAAGGAGATGGGAGGAAGGGCCACCCAGAGTGACAACCCTGGAGACCCAGATGAAGGGTGCATCTGCTTCTGCTGTCACCCAGGGTGCACAGGAGGAGGTCCTGTCTAGGACACATCTGCTTACCCAGGGGCAGTGGCTTTTCCCTCAGCCAGGGAAAAACTCTTCAGCTGTCCTGGTCCCTGGAAATCTTTCAGCATGGGATGAATGTCCTTTGATCCCTTCATCTCCCACCATTGACATTCTACTCAGTTGCCACTCACAGGATATTAGGAATTGATCTACTTTATAGAGGGTACTTTCTTCATCAGAGAAGGAACATTGGGCTATTCTGCAACAACGTGAACTGTTTTGCAGGAGAACTCAGCTATTTCCTCTGCCGCATCTGGTACTGATAGCACTGATGTAAACCTATTTGTGAGGATCAGTACTGTTTTCCAACTCCTTTGGATTCCCAGGCTTATTTTTCAAATACTAAGGGGTTTGAAGACTAGAAAATTCACACAGAAGCCTGTTGAAGACGTCTTAGATCACAGAATTCTTGAATGACATGATGGTAGAAAAGTATGATGTGCTTGGAGCTGCCTATAGGAAGGCTTGATGTAGAGTCTTACAGTTTTCTTGAAATGATCACACTGGGTGACCATTTTGATCCCTCTTTCTTATCTTTATTTTTTTCAGTTATTCAGATATTTTTGGAAGATAGTATTGAGGTATGACAAACATTTTTTTAAGAGAGAGAGAGAGAGAGAATTTTTTTAATATTTATTTTTTAGTTTTTGGTGGACACAACATCTTTATTTTATGTAGTGCTGAGGATCAAACCCAGTGCCGCGTGCATGGCAGGCGAGTGCGCTACCACTTGAGCCACATCCCCAGCCCCATGACTAACATTTTTAAAGTTGCATGTATTTTAAAGGACACATGTAGAGGAGTTTAGGAATTAGCATGCACCTGTGACATTGTCTTACCATCAGGGAACTAATCTCGACCTTCCTCCAGTGTCTCCTCCTACCATCTTGCTTTTGTTATTATTATCACCATGTGTGAGTGTGTGTGTTGAGGATGCTTAGCACAAGACATTCCCCTTAGCAAGCCTCTGGGAACTGTACAGCACTGTTAGCCATTAGACCTCAGATTGTAGATCTCACATGACAGAGATCCCGTCGATCCTTCAGCCCCTGATTTGCTCTTCCCCAGCTCCTCGTCACACCACACTCTCATTCAGTGTGGGTCTGCCTGTGTCAGCCACTCCACTTGGCCCAGTGTCCTCGGGAGTGTGCCTGTGGTCATAATGGCGCAGTGTCCTTGTTCTGGGAGCTGAACACGCAGCTCTGAGGTGTAACCGCGTTTCCTACAGCCCTTCATTGGGTAGCAGACATCTCTGTCTGCACTGTGGTGAGGGACCCAGCAATGTGCGTGAGAATGCAGGTTCCTCTTCCTGCTCAGAGTTCTCCTCTTTCACATATGTGTCCTGAGGTAAGAGGACTGGAGTAGGGGGCATTTCTGGGAAGAATGCACAGCCCAGCTCCAAGCTGTTGCCTGCAGTGGTGCCCATTCCCAGCAGGAGGGGCCAGGCCTCTCTGCTCCTCACCTATGCCAGCACTTCTCCTTTGTTCTTTGGCTGACAGCCATGTGTTGGGTGGAGTGGACAGTCCACTGTGGCTTTGTTGCATTTCCTTGGGGGTTCCTGGCATAGATCACTTTACAGAAGCTGCATGGTCATTTGCATGTATCCTTGAAGGAAGTGTCTTTGCATGTCCTTTCCTGTTTTCTTTTGGGCTACTTTTATTAGTTTGTTTTGTGGTATTTGATTGCCAGGCCATTTCTGTATCTGAATATCAATCTTGTCCAACACAAGGCTTGCAATGTTTCCTCCTGTCCCCTGGGCTGCCATGTCATGGCCTTCATTGACTGCTTTGCTTTTTAGTTGGGTGTAGTCTACTTGTTATTTTGGTTTCTGTTGCCTGAGCTTTGTTTTGGTTTAAAAAAAAAAAAGAAAAGAAAGAAAGAAATCACTGGTCACACCACTGTCTAGTGGCTTTTTTTCTTGGAAATTTCTTGGAACCTCCATCCTTGGTCTGATGTTTGACACTTTCACCTATTTTCGGCAGACTTCTAAGTGTGACTAAGGGTGAGATCCCCTTCTCCAGGCAGATGGCCAGTCTTCCTAATCCCACCTCTTGGACTGCTTTCCACAACACTCATTCTTGATGCCCTGGTGGAGACACCTGACCACATGCTTGTGGGTGTCTCTGGGCTCCCTGTTCTGTTCCAGAGGCCCATCTGTCCGCCCTCCTGCCTGTGCTGTACCCTGCATTTCCATGCAGTTTTGCAGTGGGAAAAGTGGGATGGCTCCAGCTTTACTCTTCTGGCTGAGGTTGTCAACTCAGTCATCATGGTCTTTTGTGCTTCTGCATGAACGTTTATAACTTTTTAACATTTTTGTGAAAAGTGCTATAGGAATTATATATATATTTCAATCGACAGATAAATCTGTGTCTTTATCACGTACAGCACTGGAAGTGCACACACGCTGTGCGGTGGTCAAGTCTAGCTGGAGAGCAATGCAGAGCTCCCGCAGTTGCTGTCTTTGTGGAGAGAAGGCTGGACACTCCCTCTGTGAGGTCTTCCAGAGCACAGCCATCCTTGAGAACTGCCCTCTCCTCACCACCTAGTAGAGGCTGCATTGCTTGTGTTGGTGCCAACGGGAAACAGAGATTTTTAACGTGTAAAGTTTTTCATATATTTCTGCTTCTCTAATTTCCCTCAAAGAGTTTCCTCGTTTCTAGGGACCTGGCAATGCTACCCCTGGGTGTGGATTCAGGGCTCAGCTCATGCTGCTCTGGGGCATCTCCACCTCCAGGAAGGCTCTCAGCCTCAGTGTCTCAGGCCCTGGTGCTCCTTCCCAGCCTGTGGCCTTGGGATCCTCCCTGAGGAAGCACATGGGACTGGAGCAGCTCAGAGCCTGAGGTCTGTCCAGACCAAGCCAGAGCTGCCCTCCCCTCCACCTGGTGCTGCTCTCTCCAGCTCTGGGGTGAGGTGACATGGGCACAGCCAGCACAGGAGCTGGAATGTGTGAGCTTGACAACAACTTTCCTTTGTTTCCTGTGAATCCCTAATTCCTAGAGCAGTGTCTGCAGTACCATTGAATATTTGAATTACAAGTTTATCAGGTAGAAAAAGCAGTCTAGGCAGAAACTGAGTGGGATCTTCCTGACTTTCTCTCTTACTTAATGCTTCTGATGCCAATTTTGGTCATTTCTGTATGTCCCTAAACAGTGGACGCCTTATTTCTGCACAGCAGGCTTGAACCACACAGTAAGTGAAGAATGGCAGTTAGTGCAGATGAGGAGACCACATCTTTCTTGACAGTTCTAGTTTCCCTGCCATGTGACAACACAAAGTTAAAATACATAAAACTGAAATTGAAGGGTTCTGGACTGTTAGGGATATGATGGTCACATATGAACATATGTATATAATGAAAAATATAAAGATTATTGAGGAAATGGGAGAAATGAAGTGTCCTGCCAAGCCAAAAAAGTGTCTCCAGAAATGAAAAAAGAATAAAGAACCTCGTTGTTTAACTGAGCATTAGAGAAAACTGATGCACATGCTAGGCTATCTGCTGATGGAATCCATCAGGCCCCAGAGGACCCACTCAGCCATTGCAGAGATGGATGAGATCTCCCCTGGGTGCTGGTCCCCAGATGCCCTCTCTCACATACACACTCTCAAAATGAGTAACTGATACATTGCTCTTGAGTAAGATGTGAAAGTGCCTTCGCCACATATCTTTCACCTTACATTAATCTTGTAATTGAAGTTGCCATTTGTTTTAGTTATTTGCTGTTTTCCAAAGGTAAATTGGAACTCGCTCTGCTATAATAAAGAGGTAGTAAAACTAGGGGCCAGGTGCCTGGGCCCAATCTGCACTGCCACAAGAAGAGTCTCCATCTGTGAGGTACACAGTTCAAACTGAAAAGTCCCAGGCCTTCAGACAAACACACCTGATTTAAAACTGGCAAGAGGCACATGTGCCTTTTTAGAAGATTTCCATACATTTCACAGAGACAGAAAAAGGCTGTCAACAATCTCAAGTATTCTCAAGGAAGCTGTCTAAGGAGAGAGAGGGGAAGAAATATCTCTGTTTTGACACCAGGAAGGTTCCATGTTTTCCCTTGGATTTGTACTGGTTGAGCTTCCCTTATCTGAAAGCTTGGTACTAGAAGTCTTTTGAATATCAGAAGTTTTCGAATGCTGGGATTTTTGCATATTTAAATGGCACATCTTGGGCTGTGACCCTAACGATAGCATTCACTTGTGTTATATGTGTACTTACACACGGAGCCTGCAGGTGATGTGGCATTATTCTCAGTGAGCCTAGTCTTGACAGAGACCTGCCTGTGAGCTCAGGTGGGCGGTTCCACATGTTGATGCTCAAAAAATTCTGACTTGGTCCTTTGATTTCAGACTACTGGATTGGGGATGCTCCAGCTGAATTTTCCACTCCCGACGCTGTGTCAGAGATAACCTGAGGTCACGTTTCAGGATATTTATCCTAGGCCTTTCCCTCATGTTAATATACGACACTGGGAAAACTCTGTGGCATCTCATCTTTGATTTTCCCCTAGCACAGAATCTTTACTTTAAATGCTTTCATATTATATCTCACTCTTTGTTTATATGTATTGAGTAACATGGTTTAAAGCGAGGGGACATTTGCTGGATAGTATTGCAATTCTCATTTTATGCCATACTAATTATGGGTTGTGGGGCAATTTACCAAGTCACTCTCTGACTCAGATTTCTCATCACAGACTGAGGGCAATGCTCTATAACACACAGAGCTCTATGAGACTTTAATAATGTAATTTATATGAATTTGATTTCAAACTCTAGGCAATCAGGAAACACCTGAATCTTGATTTAGCTCATCTGACCCTTGCACAGTGGCTCTGTGTGGTTGTGACTTTTTATACCAATGGTGCTCTGGCATCCTGGTTTTAGGTCTGCTCAATAGCTTGGCACAACTCTGTGTGCTCAGGGAGCTGGTCTGCTGCTCTCATCAGACACTTGCAGCCTCGCCTGACAGCCCTGGGCTGTGACGCTTTATCTTCATGATTTCCAGGGCAATTCGACGTGATGGGACCAAGCTCACCAGTCATCGCCAAGGTTGGAGCAGAGGCCGTGTTCTCCTGCCACCTTAACCCCTCCATGGATGCCCAGGACATGGAGATCAGGTGGTTCCACACCAAGAACTCAGACCTGGTGCATTACTATAGGAATTCCCAGGACATCCTGGAAAAGCAGCAGCCAGAGTACCGCGGGAGGACGGAATTCCTCAAGGAGCAGATCAGTCAAGGGCAGGTGGCCCTGAGGATCCACCCCATCAGCCCTTCAGATGGAGGGGACTACAGTTGTTCATTTGCAAGCTCCACACACCACAGTGCAACACAGTTCAGTGTGAGGTCACAGGTGAGCCTCTGGCCTGAAAGCTGTCAGGTGATTGGAGGTACATTTTTGTTCAACCAGTACCCTACAGTGTGCAAGGACAGATGGCAGTGTCCCAAGGACACTGGGGAGGACTGCCAGAATGCCGGGGTTGAGATTGGTCTAGAGTGTCTTCCCACGGATTCGTGTTTTGATAAAAGGACACTGACATCCCTTTTCCTTTCCAACATACTGATGAAGGGCAGGTGCAAGCAGGGCATCTAAGCATGGCCTGTGCAGAGCCCCCAGAAACATGTTTCCATGTAGAGTTGTTGTAATTATTTCAGAAACACAGGAGGAGCTCGAGGGAGGTGGAAGGAACACAATCAGCCCAGCCGCAGACCTAGGGTTCTGAACCTCATTCCATCCAGACAGAATGTGCTCTGGTTGACTGGAATCTGACTCCTGAGGGAGATGTAGAAGGGTGTGGGTAGCTAGGGAGAGACGGCCAGTGAGGAGGCCAGGGGCAGTGCCAGAATAAATTGACGTGACTCAAGAAGTCTTCTGGTGAAGTCAACTTTCTGGTTGACAAAAGTGCTTGTGGACACAAGTCGGGGACCCATCAGACAGACATTTCCGTACTAGTACTCCTAGGCAGGGTATCTAATAGAAAAGCAGAATAGATGCATGGACACAGGGGACACCACTCAACAATAGTGAGGAGAGCGTGGACAGGGGAGGAAAAAAGAAAAGGAGGAAATTCTAGACACATAAAAAGAACAGCCCAACCTCCCCCACTGGATTCCCAGCTCTGGGGCTCCTTCCTTTTGGAGAAGTCTCTCTCTGTATCTCTGTTGCTTTTGCAATAAACCTGATGCTTGCTTGCTATCCCTGTGTCCTGATCTCCAACTCTTTGCTGAACAGAGACAACAATCTCAGCACCTCTAGGTGGGCACAGACTTGCACACTCATCCTGGGATATCCTTATCTGCTCACATCTCTGCCTAAGGTGAAGCACTTACATCCCACATCTGTGCACACAGTCACCCCAGAAACTCCTGTGGGGCCGGGGTGGAAGAGTAAGGAAGGTTTCTAGTGAAAACATAACCTGAGCCTGATTCAGCCTCCATCAACACCAGCACAGAGCCTTGTGCTGGTCTCCGGGAGGAGCTTCTCTCTCCCATTCCTTGAATGAACCCTGGGAGAAACCAGCCTGGTCCATCTCAAGGAGCATGGCATTCATAACCTTGCAGAGCAGGGAAGTTTTCTTCTAGGCCCCTGTGACCTGTGTATGGATATCCACCTGCCATTCAATGACAACCCAGAAAGTCAAGATGATTGGGAGAAGAGTCTGCCCATCACAGAGACTGTGCTTGGCCTAGTTACATTAGAACAAGTTTACACAATAAATGGCAGCATTTAGCTGATTCTTCCTGGACTGTAGGTAAATACTGGTAAGCAGCTTGCTGGCAGTTTTAAACAACAGTTGGTGCCAAAGCTTCTGCAAACCAGACCCTTTATAAATCTACCAGTTGAATCTCAGCAGAGTCTCAGAGAGGACAGTGAGCCCTGTCTGTGGCTAGAGAAAGCCTCCTTCTTGCAGCAGGCTCCAGGGTGGTCTTAGAGTTCTTACTGCAAGAGCCAGCCCTGTTCGGTGGAGTGCCACCTGCAGAGGCCATCCAGAGGCCCTCCCAGAGCCGCAAGAGCCAGGCCAGCTGGGTTCGTGCAGTGGCTTGGCCTCACTTTCTGGGCAGAGAGGTTTGTCTGTGGCAATGATTTCTAGAGGAAACCAGGCAGGAGACATCTACTTCTAAAGGTATTTCACATACTTCCTAAAGCTTTGGTGAAACCTAATTAGTGGCTGTCAACTTGAGAGCCAGGTGGTAGTACTGTTTCTCCAAAGAAAAAAAAAAGTCCTTCCTTTCTCTGAACTGGTGGATTTGCCTGATCCCATATGCTTCTGCTCTTGGCCCAGAGGAATTCCACCAGCAAACAGAGAACAGCTTCCCACTGCTGTCCCACTAAACCCCAGATTCCCTGCAAGCACACAGCTCCCTCCTTGAAGTTAGTGGCTGGGCTGATGGGCCTCCTACTTGCAAATGAATGTGTTCTGAGCTTCAACAGTGGATAATATTTTATATTATTTTAGTCGCATGAATCCATGGCAGGAAATATTTTCATACTAACTATTGACTTCTCTAAAGCAGATAGGAAAGCACAGATATTTTCCAAACAAAGTAGTAAAGGATTTTAATTTTTTAAGGATGCAAACAAAACAATTAAGGAAATTCAAATCTGTGTCAGACTTCCTGGTGAGCACTGTGTGCCTGTGAATCCATCACCATTCTGTGGAGACACTGTGTCCTCCCAAGCCCAGGATGACTGTCTGACTCTCTTGTCAGTTGTAAGCGCTGTATAAATATCCTAGATTTCACATCCTAGCTAGTAGAATGTCTGCAGATGGCAACTCTGATAGCACTTGAGTGAGGTGGATTCTGAGCTCAGGAGTGAGATGTTCTTCTACCTTTGCAGCCAATTGCTGATGCTTCTGGTCTGCTACAATATAAGTCTGGATGCAAATATTGCAATAACAAATAACCACAGGTGTTTTTTGAAGAACCAATAAGGTTTTCCAAAGGAAAGGTTTCTCTGGTCCCTACATCCAGGAGCTCAGGGTTTCATGATTTCCAGGCAGGCTGCTTTTTGCATGTGTCCTGGAGTGTGGTAGGAAGTCACTGCTGGCTTTGCAGTTCACACTCCTGGTGAACCAGTCACCCTGAGCACTGTGCTGAGCCAACCTCCTCTTCTCCTGCTGGCCAGCACTGTCCATGGGGCTTCCTGGACCCTGGGGTGTTTTCCCTGAGTACCTACTGCCCATGCCCAGTGCAAGGCAGTGCCTGGGCTCTGCACAGAGTAGGTCTCATATGTGCTCCTGTGGGCAGAGATCAGCCCCAGACAGAGCCCTGGTCCTCCCCACCATGGCCTCAGGCTGTCCTGTGCTTTTCCAGGCTGGGTGGGTTCTAGCATGCCTTTCTTCATCTGTCCCCTCCCTCCTACAGGAGTGAGGCTTGGCCAGGTCAGGAAGTGTTCCCTGGAGAATCAGTCTGTGCCATGAGCCCCAGAGTCTTACCTCTGTCAGGCTCCTTAATCTTCCCAGGGAGGAGAAGCAGCACACCTGCCAGCAAGGATGTCCTTCTCTTGCTCTTCTCATTTCCCAAACTAAACCTTTGCCTTTCCTTGCTTTCTCTTCTGCTTTCTCAGATCCCATGTAGAGATCCTACACAGCCCGATGGCCTGTCTGCTCTGTTCAGACAGTTTTAGTAGAGATATAATTATCCAGTGCCATACAGAAATGCTAGTCACTGTGCTTTATCCCAAGCCACTTCCCCACAGAGGCCTGCAGAGAAAGAGCACAGGGCGAAAGGAGTGCAAGACATGTCAGGGTTCCACATCAATCACCCGAGGCTGTTTTTTCAACAACATATGTAGCCTTGACCTTGGGGCTGTAGATGTCTTATAGCCTTGTCTGTGCCTAGCCCTAGAAGATAGAGAGGACTTGAGGACAAGGCTTGCTCCCTGCTATTAAGGTCATCATCTACAGGAAGTTCAAGCAATTCCAGTGAGACTTCCATCAGCATCTGGAGACCACTCCTAAGCACAAGGAGGTGGGATGTGTGTTCCACAGCTGGGGAGGCACTTCCACAGATGAAAACTTCATTATCCCAAAACTGCACTGCCCAGGTAAGGCAGCTACCTCCTGCATGTGGCCACGCAGGTGCAGCTTAACCCCTATAAATCATACAGGAATGCCAGTCCCACAGCCACCTGGCTAATGGCTCTCACACAGAGCCCTGACCTTCCTGGGCTTCCCCCATGAGAAGAATTTCTGCAGGAGGCCTGAGCAGGAGGCGGGTGAATAAGTGTCTTAGAGCAGAAACCTCTAATCCAAATGTACTCTTCAGTTCTCACCCACACTGGATGAATGGAGGGTTTTACCCCCACTGTCATGAGCAAGAGAAGAAAGGATAAGTTGTGAGCTCCAAGGAAATGAGGAAGGATTTTCCAGATGGTGTTTGACCACTTGGTTACACACTAGTATAATAATTTGATTTCTTTCTCACAACCATAAAAAACAAGTTATTGGGGGGGGGGACAGAATTGTTCTACATTAATTTTCACAAGCAGGAGAGTTCAGACTCCTGCGGGTCAACCAGTAAGCCCAGGTCCATTGGCCTGGGGAAGCAGAGCCATTGACCTCCTAAACAGCATTCTCTCTCTTTCTCTCTCTCTGTCTCTCATTCCCAGCCTCAGGCCTGGCTCCTCGTATTCATGTTGAACCTGGTCCCAGTGGGAGCATTAAGCTGACTTGCATGTCCCCAGGGTGGTACCCAGAGCCAGAGGTGCAGTGGAGTGGCCCTGGAGGACTCCATCTGGAACCTGCCTTGGAGACCAGAACAGTAGCAGGAGACGGCCTGTTCCATGTGGAATCCTCTCTTTCAGTCAGGGAAAGTTCCAGAGGACACGTGTCTTGTTCCATCAGGAACCCTGTCCTTAATGAGGAGAAGGACACCCACATGTCCATGGCAGGTCAGTTCTCCCCAAGGTGCCAATCCAGAGGTTCCAGTGCTGATCAGGAAGCTGTGATGAGTGGAGATCCTTAACACAGACCCCTATGAGTGTCCAGTGGGTGCCTTCGTCACTCCTGAGTAGGGACCTCCTCAGATATACCCACTTCCCCTGTGCATGCCTGCTGAGGTCAACAAGGTCATTATTTCACAGGGTAACATGGCTGAGAGGGGTCTGTCAAAGTCCCTAGGAACCTTCCCAAATCCTCCTGCTCAGACTTATCCACGCATAACAATTGAGCTTATTCTCTTGCTTATCAAACTTACCTAAACTGCTGGCCACAGCCACCTCTGTGACCTTGGCAGATGCAGACTCCCCCCCTCCCCCCGCCCACAGGTTACAAATATTAAAAGGGCTAATAAGTGTGTGCTCATGAGGTTGTAGTTCATCTTGAGACAGAGAGGACCAAGCACCCAGGTGTGCCCTCCACATACCTAGAGTGACTGTCCAGAGGACACAGTCTGGCCCCAGCACTGCCCTGCACCGCCCTCTCCCTCTCCCAGTCAGGGAGCAGAGTACAGCCTATGCTCCAGGGTGGCCTCAGGGCCTTTTCTCCTCAGCTAGTCCCCACCTTTCATTTTTTTTCTCCCTTTTTCTGGTACCTCATATTAGTCCTTGGACATACCTGGCCTTTGGTGCTCATGGGCACTGGGGTCCACATTCTATTTTTCCTCAACTGGCATTACCTGCTCATTCTTTAGCCCTAACCCAGGAGCTGTCTTTTCAGAAATCACCCCACCTGTTTGCACCATGTGTCTGTCTGCTTCCCCCACATTACCCTGATTGCATGTTTGCATCCTCTCAGGCTGGGTGTGAGCTCCTGAGGACAAGCTCTCTCAGGCCTTGAACTTCCCACTGCCTAGCAGACACTTGCTCCCAAGAACAGATTGCCTGGTGGGTGTGTAAGTGAACCTCTGCAGGACGTTATCAGGACCACCAGATCTGGTGCCAGCCGCTTTCCCTTGTGTGGGTCACGTGTGTTGTAGATCATTAGAAAGAGAGAACTGGAATAAAGTTGGGAATTTGAGAAGATAAAAACACTTATTAGAGGATAGAGTTCTTTTTTTTTTCTTTACCTAATTGTCATGCTTGGGAATACAAAGCTCCAGGAGGGAAAATTATCTGACTTCTCCTTAGATTTCAACAATGAAAAAAGTAGTAGAGAAAACTTGGGAGACACTGGTGAGTCGGGGCTGAGCTTAGCAAACCTCAGCAACCCTCAGGACCTCACATGGAAGGTCCTGAAATCCACATGGAGGACGTGAAGGAGAAGGGCCTTCTTCACGTGAGTGCAGGAGGTCTGCTGAGCTGAGCATTAACTCACCCTGACGACCAGCTGAGCTCCGTGGTGATTTCCTAGCCATCTGGCTGAAGGACTGAATGAAACAGCCTGGAGTGAGGGCTGCTCAGGGCCTCTTCTGCAGATGGTGTTGGCCTCAGAGCCACTGTTACTGACCTCAGTCCCCCTCCAGCCCAGCTGGAACTCTGTTTCTGGGACCTGGCCAGGAGATGTGCCTGGACTAGGCGCTGACACCTCACAGTTCCTGCTCTAATCTGAGAAGAGCTCCAGAGGATCTCAGTCCTCAGCCTGTCCTTAGACTCACATCCACGTGATGAGGAGGACAACTGGAGGAACAGGCCCATGATGAAGGCAGTTGGGGCCTCAGGAGGGCAGGGCAGGCAGGTGAAGGAGGGGCTCTGTGGCATCTGCAGACTGTCCCTTAGGATAGGAGTACTTACTATAGGAGCACTGCGTGTCACCTGCATCATGTAGGCTTTGGTGAAATCTGGAGCTGGTCACACGGTGTCTGCTGGGTTACCTTCCTCTCTTCAGCCTGTCCACACAGCTGCCTGGTTTGACAGGGCAGCTCAGGGCCTGCCCAGGCTGGGAGGAGGCAGGAAGTGGAGGTCCTTAGGAGTGCTGGGAGGGCTGGGGAGGCTTGGGGTCTCTGCTGCCTGGTGACGTCTCCCTGAGGAAACAGGAAGGACTCATCCCCATCAGCCAGGCCACTTGCAGTCAGCCTAGATCTCAGCTCCATGGTGCTGTTTTGCAGGTGACCTGTTCCCCAGGGTTAGCCCTTGGACTGTGGTGCTGGGGGTGCTCTTCAGCCTCTTGACTCTCTGCTTGGTGGTCACTGGTATTGTCCTCCTAAGAACCAGAAAAGCCAAAGGTAAGTTTGAACAAGGGGGCTGACATCATTTGTGTAGCAATTAGACTTACATGTAGATCATAAGTCTACTTAGGGTTTTTATCTTTTACTGTTGACTAGGAAAACATGAAGAGTAGGGATGCTCCATGGACACACTCTTAGGTGCTGTGTCTGAACTTCAATTCGCCTTTGTACTCACTTTACCCACTTCTTGACTCATTTCTTTCTTGATAATTTCTAGAAAACATGCTTTCCATGCAGGAGAGAGGTGAGCTGCTTATTAAGGAGGGTTCTGGTTGCTCTCCAGGACCCTGTAGCCACCCGTCCTGTCCTCAAGGCACATCACAGAGAGCTCTGCGTATGGACAAGAGGGGACCATCCACCTTCCACTGAGCACCATCCACCAACCACCATCCACCATTCACCATCCACCACCTGCAACCTGCCACCTGCCATCAGCCATCTGCCATATCATCGGTTATCCACTATGTCATCTGTCATGTGTCATCTGTCCTTCATTTTTCTCCTTTTTATGCTACTACAGATTGGCACTGGGGCTTTAGGCCCTGTAGGCCAGCTCTACCTCTGAACCACACAAGAACACCCATCTTCCTTCTTCACTATTTGCCCCAGCGGCTTTCCCACTAATCTTGGCATGGCCCCCAATTCACAAATATCTGATGTATGATAGAATGACTTTTATTAGCATTTTTCTTCCTTTCTCTACATTTGGGGTGTGTATGCATTTCCAGGTTATACTTGTCAAAATAGTCATGAGTTTGGTTTTCTCTGGTGTTCTGTAGGTTAAATGTCACATGACATTTAATTTACAAAATCTCTCTTGTCTTGTAATTAAAGTCCTCTCTGACTTGATCTCGTAGTGACCTGAACCTCATGCCTTGGGTTGGCCTTCTCTGAGACAAAGATAGCCCCAGGTAAGAGCTGTGGCCAGGGCTGCCTAGTGCACCTGCCCATGGACACCCAATCAGGCTCCACCTGACTGCAGGAGAAAGGACAGGAGGAGGGGTCTTATGGCAGTCCTGAAGTATTCAGTCCTCCCATGGTGACATAAGTGGAGATGGACCATAGGGGAACACCCAGGAACCCACTAAATGTCCTGCAAGGACCAGATTGATCTTAGGCCTCTAAGCACACAGATGATCCTCCTGTAGGGCTCATACTCTCCTTCCTGTCTGAAACCTCCCTGTGCTCCGTCTTAAGCTTTCTGACCAAGAGGAACCAGGGAATCCTGAGAGCTAGAGGAGCAGCAGACCAGGTGGAGTGGGAGGGAGTGTAGGCGGGACCACAGCCCCCACATTCCATAGAGAGTGGGGTCTGGGTGGGAAGCTTGTTGAAAGGGCTAATTGGAGAGCTCTTGAGTCTGCTCCTTCTCAACCCCCTGGCTTTCAGGTGGCTCTTAAACCAGTCACAAAGGCCAGCATGGCTGTCATACAATCACATGGAGACCAATCTAGTATAAAAGCCTGTTTACATGGGTTGGGCACAGTCCTGAAACATACTAGATAGTTTCTATTTTGGAACTTGTGGAAGGGCTTCTGAGGACACGTGCTGAAACCTGTGGCATGGAATTCCTGCATGGAGAAGCTGTCCGAGGTGTTGGGGGATGCACATGGACAGCGTAACTGACAGTGGTTCTTTGGCCACGTGGAGCCCATCTGGGGGCAAATGAGTCTGGGGATTGGATTACATGAGTTGCACTGAGGCCACCTTCTGTGGCTGATGACACCTGGGCAGGATGCACTTGGGGACATTTTAAGGTGTGGATCAGAAATCCACAGGAGTATTTTTTAAAGCTGTGGACACATGAAGTGCAATTTTATTGACATACAGGCCCCTTGCTTGGCTGTCAAGAGGAGCCCTGCTCATTTGCCCAAGGGAGGATGAAGCAGTCCCTACCCAGTCCTCTTTCCAGTGATATCTGTCCCTTAAGGAAGTCCTCACTTTGAATAATTCCACTTATAACATGGAATTTGTGTGTGTGTGTGTGTGTGTGTGTGTGTGTGTGTGTGAGTTATAAATTCTCCCCAAAATACTCTGGTGAGACTGAGAATCTTGAAGCTAGTTTCATACAAATCTCTGAAAACCCAGAGAATGATGTGCAGAATTTATAGATATTAATACCTATTTTCTCATCTTTGGGACTTCAGCCAAAACTTGAAAAGAGAAGGGTCCTATTCACTCTCCCATCCTATTTCCAAGTAAACAGAGTTGGAAATCTAAAGGTGGTTTCCAGTTTGTGACATGGTTGTTTATTCAGAAACCTGGAGTCCTCTCTGTGCCTCTCCTGAGCTGGGCTGACAAGCCTGGGCCTGAGGCTCTTTCATCCTTGGGGCTGAGTGATGACATGGGTCTCATCTACTAGGGAGAGGAGGGTGCTCTCCATCATGCTTGTGTTGAGGTTGCTGTTTCTTTCCACAGAAGCAGTGGACAGAGTGAATGATGTGATTACTGAGGTTGGACAGGCAGTGTTGGACCTTTAAAACCAACATTGCCTCGTTCATGCTCTTTTATTATTATAGGAACACCAGAGTCCACATAGAATTGAATGTGCCTCTATGACCCCAGGCACGAAGCAGCCAACATATATTTCTCTACAAGTATTTGCCACAGGGAAGTTGTTCACCAATGTGCAGTGGGAGAGATGGGCTGGTTTTCCGGGAGCCGCAGAGCTTGCGTATGTCTATTAGGGGAAAGTTGGTTGTTCTGTGAACTTAGCACAGACCACCTGTTCTGTGTGGTCATTAACAAGTAATGAAGGAGGTGCCATTAGAGCTCATAGGTGTGAGGCTTGGCCTTGTCACCTGGCTGTGGAGCTGCTGAGGAGCTAACACTGAGCTGAGCTCAGAGGTAAGGACGGGGCTGGGGACAGCAAGGAAGCAGCAGGACTCGTGAGGAAAGGAAGTCCCTGAACCCTGGAGTGGCTGAGCCCCTGGTTCTAGCAGAGGAGATGAACAGTAGACAGGGGACAGACTCAGAAGGCTCCAAGGCAGACTCCAGGGCACATGGCATTTTATCACTTTACTAAGGATTTAGATGGCGACAGAACAGGGAAGTTTCATTCAGAAAAGGGCTGTTGTGACTGGAGTGACTTTGGGACATGGCATTCATTCCCTGGGAACAGGATAGGTGACTAGGGTGCAATTTTCAGGAGGAAGTCAGGAAGGATCCATGGAAGGGTGGTCCTATTGTCACCAGAGTAAATAGAGCTAAAAGTCATGCTCGATCATTCACTTGTCAGTGTTCGGTCTTCAATACGACGACTTCTGTTCACTCCTGGTTCATTATGAAGATTAAGTAGTGTGTAACCCACTTAAGGACTACAGGTAGAGCCAAAGGGAGGAATCCTGTGTAACTGAGTGCTTCGTCTTGCTGTGGATGGCTAGATTCATTGTTCATTCTGATGTGCCACAGGAAGGAGGGGAGCAAGTGACGATCAAAGCACCTTCTCTGGAGCAGAACTTTCTGGATTTAGGTTATATCTCTACCACTTAGTAGCTTCATCCATTTCTCAAAACATTTACAACCTTTTGCACATATTTTTGCCTTTGTAATAAGGCCACAATCATGCTAAGACGGGGGTTAGAGTTAGTTTTGAAAAGATCATACACTTACGGGCCAGGCACAGAGCTTATAATTTGGTAGAAATTTGCAGTTATTGGGTCTGGGAATAGAAGATGGTTTTATATCTACATCTGGGACCCTGTGAGTCTAAAATGAACTTTGTGCAACTGCTTAGTTTTGACCTTTATGTGCAAGGAACAAATTGACTCATTTAAATCATCACATAGAAAACAAGGTGTCACTGGACAGAAACTTCTCTCATGTGACTGTTCCAGCTGCATAGCCCAACTGATGGTGGTGATAACACTGAGCCTGTGGCATTGCTGTGTCACAGGACCCTAGGCATCTTCTGGACACATGGAATAGAGAAGGGATTTTTGATATTGGTTACAATTCTATTTTCACTAACTCAATTCTTTTTTTATTTTTTTAATTTTGGCTAGTTTTCTTTTCAGCTAAAGTCTCAAAGAAAAGTGATGTCTTTTTTAGTTTTGGCATATTATATTAATCAGTTTCTGTTAGGAGGATGAATCGATAGGTAACCCCATGAACATAATAATTTGTCCAAGAAATGTCAGTGGGCTAACTTCATAACCCACAGTAAGGTGTCCTCCTAATTCCAGAGCACACTAGCCCCAGTGTCAGAGACATCAGCATGTGGGCAACAGGTTCCAGTTACCTGTCCCAGGCTTCCTTCATCAGAGCCAACAATGTAATGTGATTTTGTTTTTTCAAATTGGCTACTGTACCCTCAAATAAAGCTCCCATTGACGGCAGATATCAGGAGAACCTATTCCCTGGTTTTCAGAAGAAAGAGCTAATTACATGCACTGCTTCTGCAGTGACCCTAGGGCTTCTCTACCTCCCACAGTGCCACCAGGACACAATGCCCCACCATGCAGGCTGTGTCACGCTCTTCAGAGAGGTAGAGCTGATCCACTGCAGGCCCTGCTGGGCCCTCTAAAGCTTGTCCACCTTGTGCAGCTGCATTGTGAGATGGTTCTGGGGTGGCTGCCAACTCCACAGAGTGAGCAATCCCCTCCACCAGAATCCTGCTTCTCCTACAACTTTTCCAAAGTGGGCTTCTCCATGCTCAAAAAATCTGTGAACACATTTATGGTACATTAAGAAAAAAAATGTAAAAAAACCCCACCATTTCAAATGTGTGCACAGCCTTACTTGCCTCAGACACCTGGCATAGTTTTGATCTTGGCCCAGCCCTGGGAGCTGGCGCTCTCTTAGCTGCCCCTGCCTTTTCTCACTTTGAAGTCACACTCAGATACGGATTGTCTGTAGAGAAGGATCTTTCTCCACAGAGAAGCTGTTCATCAGCTGTGAGCTGCCTTCAGTAGGCCTGCTGGACAAAACCTCATCCAGGCTGGATGCAGCATAATCCGGGAACTGATCCCCATCTCAAAATGATGCCTCTACTTCTTCACATTCTCTGTAATGCTGCTCAACCTGTTTTCCTAGAGTTGAACTAATTCTCATGTGCAGTGAAGGAGAAGGTAAATGCATCAAAAAATCAAATCTGGAAGAAGAGACAATTTATCAATAATCAATCTAAGGGAGTCACATGAAAACATTCCTGACAAGAAGTTTTTATTCAGCAATATCAACATCATTTTACACCTCATATAAAGCATCTCATGTGCAAATATTGTACTGTACAGCGTACCACATAGGTAGGCCATTTGGAAATAGTCCTCAAGCCTGTATATTTGATGTTCAAACAGAAATAACAAATGTTAAACAAATGAACTGTGGAAGAACCAGCAGAGGACATGGCAGAAGGTGGATGGCAGGGTACTTCATAGGCCACATTTGGAGTTTAAATATTTATTCCATAAGTAGTGAAAATTACCAAAGGATTTGGAGTGAGAGTGGTTTAACAAAATGCGGACTAAATTAAGCTTTATTTCATTTAATTGGTGCATTACAATTATACATATAAGTGAGAATCACTGCAATATATTTGTAAATGCATGTAACATAATTTGGTCAATTGTATTCTCTAGTATTTCCACTTTCCCTCCCTTCTTTCTTCCCCTAGTCCATAGTTTCTGCTCTACTGATCTCCCTTCTTTTGTCATGCGATTCTTTTTACTTCTCTCCCTAGTTTCTGCATATGAGAGAAAATATTTGACTTTTGACTTTCTAAATCTGTCTTGTTTCACTCTCCCCGAGATGTTGTGCAGTTCCATTTATTTTCCTACAAATGACATAACTTCATTCTTCTTTATGGCTGAATAAAATTCCATGCATATATATCACAATTTCTTTATCCATTTTTCCTTTGGCAAATACCTAGACCCATTCAGTAGCTTGGCTATGGTATATATTTGGGCTTAAAAAGATTGCATTACAGAATTCTTTGGTGTGTTCAAGAGAGGTCACTGGGAGAACAATAAAGGTTCTCCTCCATGGCTGACAATGACTCAAGAAGGCAGTGAAGATGGTAGGAGGGAGGGGAACAAGGTTCTGAGGCCCATGATGAAACTAGAATCAAAAGGCCATGGTGAGGAATGCAATGTGGATAGTGCTTTGGGAGCTTATGGAGAAGGAGGTTCAAAGAATTTGTCCCTGTTTCTGGCTTGAGCACCTGGATTCATTGATTTCATTCACTTGGGTCTGCCTGAGGTTTTAATTCAAGTAGTGTCTGTTTTATATACTTAAGTGCACCAACATTTCAGACATAAATATTTATTATTATTATCTCCTCTTAAGTTTTCTTTTTACCAATATGAAGTGAATTTTGATTCTTCTGATTTACTTTGGCTTGAAGTCTGCCTTGTTTAATATGAGACGGCTACTACTACTACTTGCTTTTGTTTTCCATTTGTATTTGTATCAATTTCCATTATTTCCCTTTCAGATGATGATTGTCACTGCCTATAAGGTGACTCTCATGCAAACAACATACAGTTAGGTCTTTTTAAAAGTCCAGCCTGCCAGCCTACATCATTTAATTGGTGATTTGAGACCATTTATATTCAATATTATTATAGAGAGAAGTTTATTAATTACTGCTATTTAGATTTATTGTCACGGCCTCATTTGATCCTGTTTCTCAGTTACTTAACTACTCTTTGAATGAGATTTGTCCATTTGTATGCTCTGAGATTTGTTTTTGATTTTGTCTGTGTGTAATATTTTGTGTGTAAGTATTTTCTATAGTGCTGGCTTGAGTAATGATTTCTTTTAGTTTCTGCTTATCTTTGAAGAATTTAATTTCTTCTTTGATTCTGAAAGATAGCTTTGCTTGATAGAGCAATCTTGGTTGACAATTAATTTCTTGCATGACTTGGCAAATATCACTCTAAGCCCTCCTGAAATTTAGAGTATGTGCTGAGAAACTGGAAATAATTCTGATTAGCTTGCCTGTAAGATTATCTGATGTTTTTATCTTGAGACTTAAATTTGCATTCTTGTTTTGTGTGTTAATTAAACATTTTAATTATTATGTGTCATGAAGAGATTCTTCATTGTCTCTTTGGGAATTTGAATGCCTCCCTCCTGCATCTGGAAGAAATCTCATTCTCAGATTTAAAAGTTTTTTTCTATTATTGCTGAGTATGGTGGCTTACCTGTAAGCCCAGCAGCTTGGAGGCTGAGACAGGAAGATCACAAGTTCAAAGCCAACCTATGCAATTTAGCAAGGGCCTGACCAATTCAATGAGAAATTGTCTCTAAATAAAATATTTAACAGAATGGATGAGAGTGTGGCTCAGTGGTAATATGCTCCTGTATTCATCCCCAGTTAAAAGAAAAAAAGATTTTCTGTGTCCTTAGCCTGAATCTTGCCACCCTTCTCATTTCTGGTGATTTCTGAAATCTGGTCTTTTAATGTTGTCAAAGTATTTTTGTATATTAAGGTTAGGGTTCCTTATTTTCTTTTTTTTTTTTTTTAACACTTATGAATGTTCAAGGCCGATCACTTTGTCTTCCAAAATGATGTTCTGGTGCTCTGATATTCTGTCTTCAGTATGATCTACTCTATTAGCAAGAATTTTAATTGAACATTTTATTTGACTTATTATATCTTTTATTTCTAAGATATCTTTTTCAGTATCTGTGCCACATTATTGAATTTTTTATACATATTCTGTACTGAGTTTCTTAATTCATTCAGTTGTTTTTCTCTGTTATCTTGGAATTCACTGATAATTTATATAACCATTCTTTTGATTTCTTTCTCTGGTATTTAATCCACTTCAATATTTTTGGAGTCAGTTGCTGGTGAATTATAAATTTTAGGAGGTGCCGTGTTATTGTTTTTCATATTTCTTGTGCTTCTTTGATTCATTTATGCATCTGTCGGCATGGATTTATCTTTCACTATTATCTATGGGCCCTTGAGTTCAGTTTTCTTTTCCCAATTGTTTTAATGTGACCTAGATTGATATCCTCATAGGTGTAGTGTCCATAGCCCTTGTGTTAATTCTCTCTATTTTCACTTTATAAGTGAATATTCATGAGCGGGACCTGAGGTTCTTTTTAACCAATCCTCTGGGACCTTCTCATTTGTTTAGGGTTATTGTTACTTCTATTCTTTGTTTTCGAGGGCCAATGAAGTTTCATTGTGGTTAATATGTAGGGACCAAGTTGCACTGTCCCTTGGCCAAGTTTATCTCAGGAGCAGGTAAACTTGGAGGAGACTCTCCTTCTCTCTGACTTGAATCCCACTTGGCACTCTCTGTGCCTATTTCACTCACATTCTTCTAGGTACACCCTTAGCCACATAGTAGGTGCTTTCTGGGACAGAATGGCATTTTTTATATTCTCCTGCAGCAAACTTCAGTGTGACCTTCTCCAGATGGCTCTCACTTAGCTTTCCACTTGCCAAGTAAGCACTATTTAGATAACAGTTCACTGTGCAGCCTCTGGATCTGCTAAGTTTAGGGTCCTTTTTTTTTTCCTGCCAAAATTGTTCAACGACTTACCCTCTCTGTAACATTCTTCCCCTCTACAGTGAACCAGCACCACTGCCAATGCCACTGGCACAAACGGCTTGACTGTAGGTTATGGCAGGGACATTGGCAGTGGTGCCAGTTCACTGTTCAATGCACCCAAACTTCTGAATCTCTAATAGACTCTGATTGCCACTTATTGAATTTTAGCGAATTCCCTCTTTCACTAAGCTCACTGAGAAGCAGTACCTGCTGCTTGAATACCACATGACAGAGCAATAACAAATGCAGCTCTCCTCTAATCTTCCATCTTGAATCCCATTTGCTTTTATTTTTTTTTTTTTTGCATTGCTTTTGGTCTTTATTATTCATCAACTGAATTTTTACATTTTAACTTGCCTGACTCCCAAGGTTATTTTTTCCACATTAGTTTTCTTTCTATTTCCTCATTTTTATCATGAGAAATATAGATGTATTTTCTTTTATTGTATCAAAATAAGGGGATAAATCAGTAAATAACCAGAAAGAACTACTTTATTCTACTTTATAATTTACAAAAATAAATACTATTTAGCAATTCAATGATGTTATAGAAGAAGCTTATTTTCATAATAAGTATTGAAAATTGCTTTTAAGACGGGTAGAGCAGATTATGACAATACACTATAGTTTAATCCTTTTTTTGTCATTGTGGGGCAATAATATCCTAATAGTTATTTAGAAAATTAATGTATTAAAACTCTAACTGAAATCTAATAGGCATATCTGTCTCTTCATGTGATTCATTTAATAAAATGAACACAATGCTATTTTAAAAATTATCATTTGTAATTAAAAGAACATAAAATCCTCTATCAAAATATTCAGATCTCATTTTGTTCTCTGCAGTCCTCTGCTCATAGCATATGAGCTATAATTGACAGATGCCTTTCAATGGCCCTTTGTGGGAGAGTTCCTACCTTGCTGTACAGGTTGATATCCCTAGTATGGAAGGCAGACGCTGGACTAAAGTGGGTCCTCAAAAGTGTTTGCTGGCTGGGCGTACTATAATAGTAGTGGCTCAGGAAGCTGGGCAGGAAAATTGCAAGTTCAAAGTCAGCCTCAGAAACTTAGCTAGAACCTAAACAACTTAGCCATATCCTGTCTCAAAATAAATAATAAAAATGTCTAGGGATGTGGCTCAGTAGTTAAGTGCCCCTGGATTCAATCCCTGGTACCAAAAAAAAAAAAATGCTTGCTGAGTTGGACAGGAAAGAGTGGCTGTGGCCTCAGGAATGTTATGAAGACAAACTGAACCAACATAGTGGTCACTGATGAGCAGTAGACAGTGATGGACATAAGAAGCAAGTTGTACAAGAGTCAGAATATTCAGAATCTAAAGACCAGGGTGGAGTCCAGAGTGGGAACATAAGACGTGCACATCAAACTCCAGAAATCTGACTCACATGTTCACTGGAATCCTACAAAGATATAGTCAAAGACTAGGATGAAATTTATTGGAATTTCAGATTACCACTTAACCTTTATTTATTTATTATTTATTAATTAATTTATTTTTCTCTTTTTTAGAGAAAATCATTGAATAAATTGGTAAGTTTTATCTTTTGTTTTTTTCCATGCAAATTTTGAAATTCAGCCTCCATGTCCAAAGTGCAGTTACTATCTATGTGATTGGTTGCAGAACAAAGAAAATTTCTGGGAATAGAAGGTAAGTAATGTTACAGTTCACACCACTGATACACCACAAACCATGACCTTCAACAGTCTGTGCTCAATCACCCAGCTAACAGTGAATGTGTCTACCTTGTTGCAGGTCTGAAGGAAGCTCGAAGATTTGCAAGTAGGTACACAGAGAAGGAGATGTGGTTAAGAATGACCTCATGCCTGTCCTCCAAACTCTGTGGGATAATATCATGGAGGAAAAGTCTTCCCAAATGATCTACAGGATACAAGTGGGCAAAGAAAATCCTTTGAAGTTGGATGCAGGGACCTAAGTTGGCTATGGGAAAGGTAGTCTAGTAAGACTGCCATAAATGCATGCATGAGCTCCAGATGGCACAATCACTGTGGTCTCTCCTAACCCTAACATGTAGCCTCTAGTTTGTAAGGAGCAGATCCTCTCCATCCTCTTGACACCACCACAGGACTCTCTAGAGTGATGAGGGAGTGTGGGGTTGGTCTCTTCTCTCTCCTCTCCTTTCACTTCAAGTCCTCCATGTCCATCAGCTCATTCTTACCAATAGGAACACACACGTTTATTTCTCCATAGTTTTCTTAACAATAAATAGCAAAGTCCATTAATACAGTCTTTCCATTGGGCTGTTATCTTGCTTCTTCTCCCTTTCCAGAAAAACCTCATTAGAAAATTGTGAATCTCATTCTTAATTTGGACACTCTGCTGTCTTCCCACCCCAGCTCCATAAACACCCACAGCCTAACAATGGCCCTCCTGGGCCTGAATGGTCCTCACTGCGCTTCTTGCTACCTTCTAAATCCACCTCCTCCCTCTTCCTCCTCCTGCTGCACTGGACAGTTTCATGCCCTCTGAACACACTGCTGAGCCTCTGCCTCTGAGCTGAGCAGCGGGAACCATCTCCTTGACCTTTTTCGACCTTTCTGTTGTGTTCACTCTGTCCATGGAGGGCCTGATATTCTTAGTGGTAACAGCAAGGTGACCTTCTGAGAGTCAGAACATTAATAAAGACCTTTCCCAAGGGGGTTTCCAAGCACCATCCATCTCCCATCAGGGCAGGTCTTGGGAGCTCTCGGCTTACAACAAAAATCATTTCCCCAGATGGAGCAGTCTGGAGGTACTTTCCTGCAGGAAATGAACTTCAGATCAGTAGGTGGGATGGTGTCCTGAGTATTGACATACTTGTATTTATATTGTCTCTGTGTTTATAAAAAAAGGCCTCTAAACACATGTCCCTTGTTCTGCTTCCCTCTTTTGACCTTGGCATAGAAGTTTAAGGGTCTTTTCTTATTGCTTACAAGTAACTGATGTCTTTCCTTCCACAGGGAACATCATACTGGATGCAGAAACTGCTCACCCTTCCCTTGCTGTGTCACCTGATGGGAAGGTAGTTCAAAGGCTCTCTGTAAAACAACATGTTCCTGATAATCCTGCTCAATTTACTCTAATGCCATCTGTGCTGGGTTGGAACAGTTTCTCTTGTGGCAGTCACTACTGGGAGATAAAAGTAGGAGGAAAGAACAGCTGGGCTATAGGGATCTGCTTGGATTCCGTGGACAGAAAGAAAGCTTATGACTACTCTTGTCCTGAGGATGGATTCTGGACCCTCTCCCTGCAGGATGGTCATTACAAGGCCCTTTCAATGCACTCTTATAATATTGAAGTCTCAGTACCTCCACTAATAGTTGGGATTTTTCTGCAATATGAAGAAGGCTTGATCTCTTTCTATGATGTGACAGAACTTAGCATTCTCTTTACTCTCAAAAGCAACTTCACCCAGCCCCTGAGGCCATATTTCTACCCTGGACCTCTTACCCCAAGAAACACTCAAGGACTTACAATCCTCCCAGTGCCAAGTGATTCTGATTCGCCCTAGAGCAGTCACTACTGGGAGGTTGAAGTAGCAGGGTGGATATGTAGCTAATAGGACTCTGCTTGGAGTCAGTTATATGAAAAATAACTTGTACCTATACCTTCCCTGAGAATGGTTTCTGGTCCCTTTCCCTGAAGGATGGAAAATACTAATTTCTTTCTGTCCCAGTTTAGTTAGTGATGTTGAAGTACCCCCTAAGATAGTGGGAATATTTTTGCAATATGAGAAAGGGTTGATCTCTTTCTGTGATTTGAAGGCATCTACCATTCCCTGTACTTTCAAAAGCAAGGTCACCCAGATTCTGAGGCCATATTTCTACCCTGGACCTTTTATCCCAGGAAACACTAGTGGCCTTACCATCATCCAGGTGCAAGGTGGGTATGATTCTCTCTGAAGCAGAATGCAGACACATTCCCCAGGGGTTATCCAATGGACCATGAGGGCAGTGGCCATTCCCCAGCAGGGTGCTACAAGGCTGAAGTGTGAGGATCAGCCAAGGGCCCTGGCTCCTCCCTGTGCTGAGGGACCAAGAATGAGCCTCCTCACTGGGCTAGCTCCACTGCTCATCAAAACCTGCCATCCTAGCTGGATTCACTACTGAAACTGATAAGCTTCATTTATCAACAAATATCTCTCTTATGTTTCTCACCCCGCCTAACAGCCAATTAAGAGCCATTTGCTTTCAGTAAAAACCTATTGGTTCTTGAGAGCTAAACACCAAGTGCTGATTATTTCCATGACTGTCTTTGAGCCAAAATCAGTAACTTGAACCCAGTGTTATACTCAGAGCCTTTACCTGAATAAACTCGCCCCTTGTAGCAATGGATACACCTGTACTCAAAGATCTTTTCATGCAGGAGCCGCTGTAGAAGCCCCTCCAAGCCCTACATTCTATCACATATTTTGTTATCCTCATTATCAATTTTTATATATTTAATTGACAGATGTTACTAAATCTGTGGCATACAATCAATTGGGTATGTGTGACCTTTGTGTAATTTTTACAACCATCACATTAAATAATGGACACAAGTTATATATTAAATCTCCACAGCCTGTTCACTTTCCAATATAGAGTGCATACACTTGACCACTACTCTCCATAACCCACCAACTGCTCCAGGTCCAGGAAACCATGCTGTGGTCTCTGCTACCCTCAGGCTGAGTTTTGCATTTATTTTGTAGATTCCATGATCAGTGGTCAACCCGAGCTTCCAAAAGTAGGTTAAAAGCCATGGTCACCACTGCTAGAGTGTCAGTTCTGGGACTTCTCCTTCCTCTCAAAGTCACAAGACTCCATAATCTGAGCCTCTAAGAAACAAACTGAAATACCTGCCTTCAGAGTCCATGATATGAAGCTCTAAGTGTCCCAAATGCCAACCATGGACTAGTTCGTATTATTGCATAACCCCAGGGAGGTCACAGAGAAATTCAAACTCGCACACATTTCAGGTTGGAGAGCAAAATCACACAGTAGCTCAGGGAAGGTTGGAAGCAGACTTTCATAAAGGTAACCAGTAATAAATTACCTTTATTAACCATAAAGGTAATCTTTGTTCTCCTGACCATGGACTTAGGGGTTCTTGTGAAAACCCTCAGAACTCAAAGAAGCATGATGTTTAACATCCAGTTTCATTACTGGGGATATAATGTGGGAAACTCACATGCAGGAGGTCCTCAGGGCAAAGTAGGTGGGGCCCTCCCTGGTGAACTCTGGTGCACCCCTGGCAGTACCTTGCTGTGTTCGCCATGTGGAGGTTACCTGGCCTGGCTGTTTTAGAGGTCATGAAAGTTTCTTCACAAAGGCCTGGCTGAGCCAGTCATTGCCCACTGGGGAGAGAACTCAGTCTCCAGACCCCTCCTGTCCCTGGAGGCTGCCGTGTGGCCCATAGATCAAACCCTCACTTCCCAAGCCACCCTCTCCATGTCTAAGGACAGCCAGGAGCCATCCCATTAGAATGAGCCACAGAGTGGTCAGAGGGGACAATAAGAAGTAAAGAAAAAGAGTACTGGCACTCTTTTTTGGATATGCCAAAGCTTCTATTGTCCACTAGAGAAAACTTAAAAAACAATGTGAAGCCTGTCTTGAAGATTAAGCCTATCAGTATAGACAGGTGATGACCCTGCAGGCCATTACTGAATTTTAACTAGGTAGATTTCCAGAACTCCTATTAAATGGTCTTCTGGGGCTTTGGGAGGGATGGGAGACTCCATGTAAGAAAGAACAAGGCAGGAGTTCAGATCCCTGTTCTCACGTGACAAAGAAGGACTGGACAAAGGAACCATGAACTTCGGTTTGGCTAATTTTCTTCCTACATGATATAATCCCCAATGATTTGATTTTGTGCTTTGTCTGAGATTTCTGTGCAGAATTTTTTTTTAAAATTTGTAGTTTAACAACTCATTCATATAAATGGAATTTTAAAAATGTTAAGTGAATTGAGGACTAGGAAAGTAGTGCACATATCTTTCAAGGCTTTTGATAATTTATTTTCAATTTTAACTGATTTAATTGATTTTATCTGGTACATATCAACATAGATATGTATATTTTCATGTTGTACAATATGATGCTTTCATATTTTTATCTATTGCAAAATGTTAAGTCAGGGTAACTATCTGTGCCTCCTCAAACACACCACCTGTCATGGTGAAGTCTTCAGTACCTTCCTTCTGCTTCTGAGAAGCATAGTGGGTCGCTGTTGCTTGCAGTACTCTGCTGTGGGCAGCCCACCACCTCCCACCACCCAGAGAGCTGCGCCCAGGGCCCACTGCGCAGCCTCCAGGTAGCTCCTCCCTCTCTCCCACTTGTGCCCATTCTGCTCTCAGCTTCCTGGAGCTCCCCCTGCTGGGGTACTGGGTAGGAGCACAGTCCTGCAGAACTCCTAGCCTGGCTTCTTTCACTTCACCTGAGGATCTGCAGATCCGACCCTGTTGTCCATAAAGGACAGATTTCATTCTTTTTTAAGCTGGAATAACTCCATTCTGTGTATGTGCCACTTCTCTTTAATCCAGTCACGTATTACTGGAGACCTGGGCTGATTTATTATCCTGGATACTCTGCATAGAGCCGCAATAAACTCAGGAGCATAGAAGTCTCTTTGGTATTGGGATTGGGGTTTCACTTCATTAATTTTAATTTTTTTAACCTTTCCACCCAGGGACACAGCACCACTAAGTGAGGACACACCACCCCCAGATTTTTCTTTTCTTTTCTTTTCTTTCTTTCTTTCTTTCTTTCTTTTTTTTTCTTTTTTTTTTTTTTTTTTTTTTTTGGAAAGGGGTCTTGATAAATATCAAAGCTTGTCTTGAGCTTGAGATCCTCCTGCCTCAGCTTCCCCAGTCACTGGGAAGACAAGTGTGCACCACTGTGTCTGCCAATTTCATTTCCTTTGTCTATGTATACAGTAGAATCATTACTGCCTCCTGTTGTAATTTAATTTAATTTATTTTTTTTTGGCGGGAGGTACTGGGGATTGAATTCAGGAGTACTCAACCATTGAGCCACATCCCCAGCCCTATTTTGTATGTTATTAGAGACAGGATCTCATTTAGTTGCTTAGTGCTTTGCTAAATTGCTAAGTGTGGCCTTGAACTCATGATTCTCCAGCCTCAGCCTCCTGAGCCACTGGCATGTGCCACCATGCCCAGCCTAATTTTAATAATTTTCAGAACCTCCATGCTGTTCCCGACAATGGCTGGGCTAATTAGCAACTCCACAACAGTGTGCAAGGGTTCCATTCCTCCACATCCCGACCAACCTTCTTCTCTTTGTCTTTTTGATGGTAATTGCCTTTTCATGGAAGTGAGGTGATATCTCATTTGGTTTTCTCTTGGAGTCACACTGGGAGGTGAGGTTGAAGGATCCTATGATTTTCTTGTTTGCCAAAGGCTGCTCCAGCACATTCCCAGCACGAGTGTGTAAGGGCTCCCTTCCTCCACATCCTAGCTGATGTTTCTGCTCTTTCTACAAAAGCCTTTCCACTTTGGTTTAAAGGGAGCATCTCCTGGTGACTTGGTTTGCTTTTCTCAATGATTGATAAAAAATCTCTCCATATTCTTGCTGGTCATTTGTTTGTTCCTTGGAAAATGCCTACCCATATCTCTTTATGGTTTTTTATTAGCTTATTTTTCACTGTTCATTTTCCTGAGTTTTGGCCTCTGACACATCTGTGGCTGGCACACCTGCTTTCTCCTCTCTGGGTGTCCTTTGGCTTGTCTCTGCTGTGTGAACTGGTTATTTGATGGTACCCGCTGGTTCATTTTGGCTTTTATCCTCTCTACTTTTTGTGTCATATTCAAAAATTATTGGCAACATCAATTCCAGGCAGCATTTTTCATTTTCTTATAAAAATGATAGATTTTGGGGTTTTACACTTATTTATCTAACGCAGGTTATCTAATCCTGGTGTGCAGAGGGTCAGATTTTACTCTTCCACCTGAGGATATTCAGTTCACTCAGCTCTGTTCATTAAGCTGTGTCCTTTCCACAGTCCACATTCTTGGACCCTTGCTGGATTTAGACCACAGCCTAGGTGAGGGCTGAGCTCTGGGCTCCTTGTCCCTTGTGCTGATGTGTGCATGTGTCCATGACAGCACCTAGTGCTCTGCTCACTCCAGAACTGAGGTCCTTAGAAACCAGCAGCTGTGCTCAGGCTGCCTCACTCTGCCTGCTGGAGGGTGTCCACTCTTCATGAGCTGTGCGTTTCCACAGGGACATTCAGATTTGGAGTCTATTAATTGTGAATAAACCATTTTACATTTAAGTTTTTTAAAATCAATTTAAAACACTGTGCTGTGTCCTTCACAGTGTGTGCTGAAAATCACACACTGTGTAATGGTTATGTCCACTTAATTAGCAACCACCTTGCTGCACACAGTGGTCCTTGTGTGGAGAGACCTCACAGCTACACTTGAGAACACAGTGTGCCATCCTGACTTGTGGGCACATTGGTTTACGCCAGACACAGCAGTGCTCATGTTGATCTCAGTGGGCAGTAGGAACTTTAAAAAATATTAATTCATCTTTTCAGTCCATAAATACTGCGATACAGTTCCTTTTATTTTTGCTTCTTTAATTTCCTCCACTAGTGCTTCACAGTTTGGGAACAAACTCAGTCCTGGTGATGCTGCCCCTGGATGTGGATCCAGGGCTCAGCTCATGCTGCTCTGGGGCATCTCCACCTCCAGGAAGGCTCTCAGCCTCAGTGTCTCAGGCCCTGCTTCACCTTCCCAGCCTGTGGCCTTGGGATCCTCCCTGAGGAGGCACATGGGGCTGGAGCAGCTCAGAGCCTGAGGTCAGTCCAGACCAAGGCAGAGCTGCCCTCCCCTCCACCTGGTGCTGCTCTCTCCAGCTCTGGGGTGAGGTGACATGGGCACAGCCAGCACAGGAGCTGGAATGTGTGACCTGTCACACTGATCTTATACCTGAGAAAATATTCTGTCAGTATTATTTTGCAGCATAAAATTATTCTAATTGCTTTGAAAATATATTTTAAAATATATATGTAGAACATATATAGTTGTAGAACAAATATGTATGAGCATATATGTAGAATATATATCTTAATTCATCGAACTTATATTTTACTCCATTCTTTAAAGCAAAGAAACATAGTATACTCATTACTATAATGCTTGCTTTTCATCTTAATAATTACATACAATAGGTCAAGTACCTGAATCACCCATTGGCTGATTCCCTCATATCTAAAATCAGGCTGATCTCTGTAACACATACACTTCTTATGGGAAATCATAATGGATTATATGAACTTACTTCCCACCCTAGGCCACTGGAAGAGCAAAGTTGAACATCTGCAGGTTTTCCTGAGGTGCCATCAGCATCTGGGCCTCTCTTGCCTCCTCTGCTAATGTTGCCAACCTCCCTGTGTTAGGTCAGCTCATGGTGCTAATGCAGCTGGTCCGCTTCTCTCCTCCGTCCCAACCATGCCTTCCGCAGACTGAGGAATGACTTCATCCTGCTTTCTCTCCATCACTTGCAGGGCAATTCCAGGTGATGGGACCAAGATCACCAGTCATTGCCATGGTAGGGAAAGAGGATGTGTTTTCCTGCCACCTCAAGCCAGCCATGGATGCACAGCACATGGAGGTGACATGGCACAAAAATCATCAGTCGGGCCTGGTGCACGACTATAGGAATGGCCAGGAACATGTGGAGCAGCAGCAACTAGAATATTGCGGGAGGACCCAGTTTCTGAAGGGGAACATCAGCCAAGGGCAGGTGGCCCTGAGGATCCAGCCCATCGGGACTTCAGATGAAGGGGTCTACACGTGTTTATTTGCAAGCTCCACAGGGTATAATGAAGCACAGTTCAAGCTGTTAGTCACAGGTGAGCCCTGGCATGAATACTCTGAGACATAGTGTGTTGTAGTTTTTTCCCTAACAGCACTCTGTGGTGTGCATGGCCAGAGATGGCTGAGTCCACACAAACAGGGAGCTGGAATCCAGAATGCCACAGCTGAGCCTCACCTGGGCGGCCCACTCTGGCTGCACCATGTCTCAGTAGAAATCCACTCTCCTCCCTTTTCTTTCTCTGTGTGACTGCTGAAGGGGAGGTGTGAGCAGGGAGCACAGTGTGTCCTAACTCTGAAATGTCCTAGAGACACTTCTGGTCTGAAGATGTCACTCTCTTTTCCAAAACCCAGAAGCAGCTTGATGTGCAGGAGGGTTCTGAGCAGCCCACCAGCAAGCCTGACTGTCTGACCTCATTCCAATGCACACAGATGTGCCACTGAGCAGTCGGACATGGTGTTGTACACTCTTCTTAAACACCCTTGTCTGTTCAGGTCACAGCTGTGTTTGTGCCTTACATCTCTCTTCTACAGAGATGTGGCTTCCCTCCTGTCCTGAGTGGCTACAAGAGTGAGGAAGGTTTCTTTCCTAGACACTGGATTTGCCAGATCCCAGATGCTTCTGCTCTGGCTCAGAGGACTTCTGCCAGCAAACAGAGAACAGCTTCCCACAGCTGTCCCACTTTGTCCCCAGATCCCTTCCAAGCACACACCTTTCCCCTTGAAGCTTGGCCCAGGATACCAGGGCCTAATGCTTGCACATGTGTGTTCTGAGCTTCAGCAGTGGGTCACTAATGCATTCCCAGCAATCTACATTTTATTTCATGATTGCAGGAGAGGTTCTCCAATATACTACTCCTCAGAATTTCTCCTCAGCAGAAGAAAACGTGGTATATGTTTTTGTTAACGCAAAACACACAGAATTAAAAGAAACCAGGGCCTATATTCAGCTTTCGAATTTGAAGTATGTGCATATATTAGGCACAACACACGGGAACCCACTCAACACTGTAAGAAGCCAAAGTATCTCCAGCATATCCAAATGTATAGTTGAATTTATAGTTTACCATGGGCAGTAGAAATATCCTGAACTTTATTCCCCACTAAGGATAATATCACACCCTTATCTCCCAGCTGTAGCTGTCTCACAACCACCACTATGCTTCAGATCTGGAGGACAGAGATAGCCTGAGGGGAAGCCACACCCCCCTTCTCTATTGATATTGTCTAGAGCATTTCCATTCAGACTTGTCAGCATCTGAAGGCCACTCCATAGAGCAGGAGATGGGAAGGTGCTCCACAGCTGGGTAGGCACTTCCCCAGCTAAGGAGTTCATTACCCCAGAATGTGCTGCCCAGGTAAGGCAGCTACCTCCTGCATGTGGCCATGCAGGTGCAGCTTAACCCCTATAAATCATACAGGAATGCCAGTCCCACAGCCACCTGGCTAATGTGTCTCACACAGAGCCCTGACCTATTGCACCAGACAACCAGCTCCAGGGCTTCTACTATGAGAAGAATTTCTGCAGGAATCCTGAGCAGGAGAAGGATGAGTGAATGTTGGGGAACAGTTTACCACAGGAGCCTCTAATCCACATGTGCTCTTCAGTTCTCAACCATGATGGATGGATGGATGGATGGATGGATGGATGGAGGGTCTCAGCCCTACTGTAGTGAGCCTGAGAAGAAAGGATGAGTCATGAGTCCTAGGAAAGGGGGAAAGAAAATGGTCCAGATGGTGTTTGACCACTTGTATATGCACTGGTCTAACAAATTCAATTTCTTTCTCAAAAACATAAAAAACGTCTTTTGGATGCACAATTTTCATACTCCAGCTTTCACAAGCAGGAGAGTTCAGAGCCTGCAGGTTGACCAGTAAGCCAAAGTCCATTGGCTTCAGGGGGCAGAGCCATTGGCCTCCTAACAGAACAGTCTCTTTTTTTTTCTCTCTCTCTCTCCCTCTCTCAATCCCAGCCTCAGGCCTGGATCCTCATATTCATGTTGAAACTGGTCCCAGTGGGAGTATCAAGCTGACCTGCACATCCCCTGGGTGGTATCCGGAGCCAGAGGTACAGTGGAGTGGCCCAGGACAACTCCAACTGGAACCTGCCCCAGAGGCAAACTCAGTAGAAGAAGACGGCCTGTTCCGTGTGGAGTCCTCTCTCTCAGTAGAGAAAAGTTCCAGAGAACATGTGACTTGTTCCATCAGGAACCCCGTCCTCAATGAGGAGAAGAAGGGCCACATGTCCCTGGCAGGTCAGTTCCCTCCCAGGTGCTCATCCAGAGGTTCCAGTGCAGATAGGAAGCTGTGAGGAGCAGAGACCCCTGACACAGACTGCAATGAGGGTCCAGTGGGTGCCTTGTCACTCTTGAGTGGGGACTTCCACAGATGTACCCCTGTGCACTCCCGCTGAGGTCAACAAGGTCATTATTTCACAGGGTAGAAGTGGATATGCCAAAGCCTTCAAGGGTAACAGGGCTAACAGGGGTCTGTCAGAGTCCCTTGGAACTTTCCACTGCCCGGACTCACCCTGCACAACAATTGAGATTCTTCCCCCACTTGTCAAGTTTACCTAATGTGCTTATCACAGCCACCTCTGTGACCTTGACACATGCAGACTGTTTTGTGCTCAGGTTCAGACTAGTAAAAAGGGCTAATAATAGTGTGTCCTCCATGAGGTTGGAATGAGGGTTAATGACATAGTTCTTTTCACAGGCAGAAAGCACCAAGCACCCAGGTGTGCCCTCCACCTCTGCAGAGTGACTGTCAGGGAAACACAGCCTGCCCCCAACTCTGCCCTGCACCACCCCTCCCTCTCCCAGTCAGGGAGCAGAGTGCAGTCTGTGCTCCAGGGTGTTCTCAGGCCCTTGTCTCCCCAGCTCGCCCCACCCTTCCTGGCACCTCACATCAGCACCTGTACATACCCACCCTCTGGTGCTCATGGGCACTGGGGGGCACTATCTTTGTATCTCCCCTGAAGTGGCATTTCCTGCTGGTCCTTCAATACCTAAATCAGGAGCTCTCTTTTCTGGAAAACTCCCCCACCCAGTGTGCACCTGTGTCCCTTCAGTCCTCAGCCTGCCCTTAGACACACATCTATGTGATGACGAGAACAACTGGACAAATGGACCCATGATGAAGGCAGTTAGTACCTCAGGAGGGAGGGGAGAGCAGGTGAAGGTGTATTGAATCTGCAGTCTGTTCCTCAAGAGCCGGCCCCAGAGGATCTCACATGATTCTGAACTTCCTGCGGACCTTACCCCAGGTGGGCTCTGCGTGGCAACACAGTTAGGGGCATTGGGATGCCCTGGCATTTTCCTCAGGCACCCTGAACAGCTCAGCCCTCAGCCCAGGCAGGCCAGCGCCATCCTCAGAAGCCCTGAGCAGACAACTACCCAGTGGGCTTCCCAGCGGGAGCACTGCATGTGGAGCTGGTCTCACAGTGCCTGCTGGGTTACCTTCCTCTCTTCAGCCTGTCCACACAGCTGCCTGGTTTGACAGGGCAGCTCAGGGCCTGCCCAGGCTGGGAGGAGGCAGGAAGTGGAGGTCCTTAGGAGTGCTGGGAGGGCTGGGGAGGCTTGGGGTCTCTGATGCCTGGTGACGTCTCCATGAGGAAACACAAAGTACTCGTCCCCATCAGCCAGGCCACCTGCAGTCAGCCTAGGTCTCAGCACCAAGGTACTGTTTTCCAGGTGACCTGTTCACCAGGGTCAGCCCCTGGACTGTGGTGCTGGCTGTGTTTGATGTTCTTGTGGCTATCAGCTTGGCGGTCATCGGTGCTATCCTCATGAGGACCACAAAAGCCAAAGGTAAATGGAAAGAGTGAGGCTGACATCATTTTTGGAATTTTCATGGGATTGCTATAAAGGTAACAGGGAAATGGACTCGGGATCCTTTATCATTACAATTGCCGAGGAATCACCTGAGGAGGAAGAGGTCATTCACCTGCACCATGAAATCTTGTGCTTGACCTCATCTTGGACTGTGTGCTTGCTTTAGTCTGCCCATGCAGACTAGGAGAACCACTTGTTCAGGAGGGATTGAGTCCTCTCCAAGACTTCTCGGCCCTGCCTCACTAACTCTCACATCACATGGAGCTCTGTGCATGTGACAAATCAGTCTATGTGATATGGTTCACAGCAGCCATGACTCCCTCAAGGTCACAGTGCATGGCTCTGTGCTTGTGACCAGATGAGGCCATGTGACCTTATTCACTGCAGCCATTCCCTAACATAGAGGAGTAGTAGACCCTGGTTGCAGGTGAGGGGCTGCATTGGTGGGACCAATTCACACCCACATGCATTGGGAGAGCTGGATCTGTGATGTCTGCTTAAAGAGCTAATGGGCAGAGCTAATGAGTTTCTCATCCTGAACCCACAGGATTTCAGGTGGTTCCATAAACCAGTCACAGAGGCCAAATGCCTGTCATTTAGTCACATTCATACAAATCATTAACATTCTTCTGAGGATGGCACTGGCCTGCAGAAAATTTTATGTGTAATTCGAAATGAATAGAATCACTTGCTAAGTCTGCAGGGGAGCAGAGGTGTTTGTTCTCTGTAGCCCATGCTCCTAGCACTAAGCTATGATTGACAGGTGTCTCTCAATGGCCCTGAGGGGAAGAGACCCTATTTGCTCATGGTGATGTCCCTAGTACATAGGGCAGCAGCTGCACTGAAGTGCGTCCTCAATAAGTGTGTGCTGAGTGGACAGCAAAGAGTGGCTATGGCCTCAGAAATGCCATGGAGATAAACTGACCCAGAGCAATGGCCACTGATGAGCAGCAGACTGTGGTGGACATAAGAAGCAAATTGTAAAGGCTCAGGGCATTCAGGATTTCAGGTGCTGGGCATGTCCAGTGTGGGAACATAAGACAAGGTGTCCTATCAGTCTGTGCCCCTCAGTGTCCAGCAACATGGCCCACATGTTCAGTGGTCCCTTCCCATCACATAGCAAAACCCAGGATGAACTTGATTGGCATTTCAGAGACTCATCTCTCTTCATCTCTGTGTTTTCTCTTTAGAGACTCTCTCTGAAGAACTTGGTAAGTTCTATGTCTCTGTTCTATGCTCACTTAAAATTCCAGCCATTTTGTCCTCCAAACACTGATTTCTCCCTGTGATTGATTACAGAGGAACGAAGTTCAATAGAAGAGATAGGTAAGTGAAGCCCGTCCCCCTTGTCCCATATGCCCATTACTGCAAAACATCACTGTCCCCGTCACCCAGCTAACCCTGGATGTGTCCATCTCATTGCAGATCTGGAGGAAGCTCGGAGATATGCAGGTAGGTGCACAGAGAAGGAGGTGTGGCTAAGAATGGCCTCATGCCTGTCCTCTAAGCTGTCCGGGATTCTATTGTGTAAGAAAATTTCTTCCCAAATGATCCAGAGGATGCAAGTAGGCAAAGACAGTGCTTAGACACTGCATGTAGGGACCTAAGTTGGTTAGGGCCCAAGTCCCGCTATGGGAGAGGTGGTCTAGCTAGACTACCATAAATGCATGCATGAGCTGTGGGCAGCACAGACACTTCTGACCTGACAAGCAAACCCTGCTCCATGAGGAGTAAGTCCCCACCATCCCCTTGTCACCACCACCACAGGACTCTCTAGGATGATGATGAAGAGATGATGAAGGATTAGGTCTCTTCTCTCTCCTCTCCATTCAAATCAAACCCTCCATGTCCCTCAGGTCATTCAACAGGAACACACCCTCTTTTTCCTCCTTAGTTTTCTTAACAATAAAGTAAACAGCAATCTCAGTTAACCCAGTCTCTCCTTTGGGCTGTTTTCCTACTCCCCTCTCCCTCTCCAGAACAGCCTCATTTCATACTTGTGAATCCTCCTTCCTTATTTGTACCCTCTTCTCTCTCCCACCCCAGCTCCACAAACACCCTCAGCCTTACAACAGCCCTTTTGGTCCTCAGTGTTCCCCACCACCCTCCTGCTGCCTCCTAGCTCCACCTTCTCCCTCTCCCTCCTCCTGTGGCACTGGCCAGTCTCCTGCCCTCTGAACCCACTCCTGAGCTTCCGCCTCTGAGCTGAGCAGGGGGATCTGTCTCCTTGACCTTCCCCGGCCCTTCTGTTAGGTCCCCTCTGTCCATGGAGGGCCTGGTGTTCCTAGTGCTAACACCTGGAGACCTTCTGAGTGTCAGAACCTTGGTAAAGACCTTTCCCAAGGGGTTTCCATGCTCCACCCATCTCCTACCAGCTGAGGCCTTGCAAGCTCTGAGGTGACAACAGAAATCTGTTCCCCAGATGGAGCCGTCTGGAGTACTTTCCTGGAGGAAATGAACTTCAGATCAGTAGTGGGGATGGTGTCCTGGATATGGACAGAGTGGTGTTTATTTTCTCTCCGTGTTGAAGAAAAGGGCCCTTAAGGACACGGGCCTTGTTCCTCTTCTTTGCTTTGACCCTGGCTGAGAAGGTGAAGAGTCTCTTCTTTTTTTGTTATATTTTTTTTATTTGCTCCTTTTAGTTACACATGACTGTAGACTATATTTTGACAAGTTATACATACCTGGAGTGTAACTTCCCCTTCTTGTGGCTGCGTATGATATGGAGTTATACTGGTCATGTGTTCACATATGAACACAGGAAAGATATGTCTGATTCATTCTTCTGCCTTTTCTATTGCTACCCATGCTCCCTCCCCTTCATTCCCCTTCATGTAATCCAGTGAACTTCTCTTTTCCCTTATGTTGTGTTAGCATCTGAATATCAGGGACAACATTTGGCTTTTGGTTTTTGGGGGTTAGCCTATTTCACTTAGTATATCATAGTCTCCAGTTCCATCCATTTACCAGCAAATGCCATAATGTCATTCTTCTTTATGGCTGAATAATATTCCTTTGTGCATAAGTACCATGTTTTCTTTATCCATTCATCTTTTGAAGGGCACCTAGATTGATCCCATAGCTTAGCTATTGTGAGTTGAGCTGCTATAAACATTCATGTTGCTGCATCACTGTAATATGCTGATTTTATGTCCTTTGGGTATAAATGAGGATTGGGATAACTGGGTTCTGCTCTAAATTTTCTGAGGAATCTCCATACTGCTTTCCAGAGTGGTTGCACCAATTTTCAGTCCCCCAACATTGGATGAGTGTACCTTGTCTCCCCACATCCTCACCAGTGTTTTCTCTCACATGTATTCTTGATCATTGCCATTCTGAGTGGAGTGAGAAGAAATTTCAGTTTAATTTTAATTTTCACCTCTCTAATTGTTAGAAATATTGAGCGCTTTTTCAAATTTGTTGACTGATCATATTTCTTTTTCTGTGAAGTGTCTGTTCATTTCTTTGCCCATTAATTGAAAGGGTTATTTATTATTTTCATGTTAAATTTTTTGGGTTCTTTATACATCCTGGAGATTAGTGTTCTATCTGAAGTGCAGGTGGCAAAGTTTCTCCCATTCTTTCTCTTCACATACCTGATTGTTTCCTTTACTGAGAAGAAGCTTTATAGTTTCATATCATCCTATTTATTGATTCTTGATTTTACGTCTTACACTTTAGGAGTCTTACTGAGGAAGTCTGTTCTTAGGCCACCATGATGGGCCTACTTTTTCTTCTAGTAGGTGCAGGGTCTCTGGTCAAATGCCTATATCCTTGGTCCACTTTGAGTTGAGTTTCATGCAGGGTGGTGAATACTGTCTTAATTTCATTTTCCTGCATATGGAATTTCAATTTTCCCAGCATCATTTGTTGGAGAGGCTATATTTTCTCCAATATATGTTGATGGCACCTTTGTCTAGAGTGAGATAACTGTGTTTCTTTGGGTTTGTCTCTGTGTCTTCTGTTCTGTACTATTGGTCTTCATGTCTGTTTGGGTGCCAGTATCCACCCTTTTGTTAATATAACTCTGTAGTGTAATTTAAGGTCTGGTACTTTGATGCCTCTTGCTTCTCTTTCCTTACTCAGGATTGCTTTGGCTATTCTGGGCCTCTTATTTTTCCAAATTATTTTTATGAATTCTTTCTATTTCTATGAATAATGTCATTGGAATTTTAACAGGAACTGCATTCAATCTGTATAGTGCTTTTGGTAGTATGGCCATTTTCACAATATGAATTCTACCTATCCTGCAGAATGGGAGGTCTTTACATCTTCTGAAGCCTTCTTCAATTTCATTTCATAGTGTACTGAAGTTTTCATTATATTTCATTGTCCTTCATCTCTTTTGTTAGATTGATTCCCAAACATTTTCTGAGGCTATTGTAAATGGGGTAGTTTTTAAATTTCTCTTTCAGTTGATTCATCACTGATGTAGGGAAGCAATTGATCTTTGGGTATTAATTTTATATCTCTCTAATTTAATGAATTCATTTATGAGTTCTAAAAGTTTTCTGTTGCTGTTTTTGGGGGTCTTCTAAAAATAGAATCATGTCATCAGCAAATAGTGATAGTTTGGGGTTCTTATTTTCCTATTCATAACCCTTTAATTTTTTTCTTCTAATTGCTCTGGCTGGGGTTTCCAAGACTGTTAAATAGAAATGGGGAAAGAAGGCATTCCTGTCTTGTTCCATTTTCAAAGGAATGCTTTCAGTTTTTCTCTTTTGGCATCTATCAAGTTAATCATGTGATTCTTTTATTTAAATGTATTGATATGATAAATTCCATTTATTGATTTCCATATGTTGAACCAAAGTTGAATCCCTGTGATTAGCCGCATTTAATCATGGTGCACCATTTTTTAAAAATATGTGTTTGTAGGAAATTTGCCAGTATTTTATTAAGAATTTTTGCATCTATGTTCATCAGGTATATTTTTCTGAAGTTTTCTTTCCTTCATATGTTTGTCCAGTTTTGGTATCAGGGTGATACAAGCTTCATGGTATGAGTTGAAAGGGTTCCCTCTTTTTCTATTTCATGGAATAAAATGAGGAGGATTAGGTTAGTTTGTCTCTGATGGTCTGGTAGAACTCCACTGAGAATCCATCTGGTCCTGGGCTTTGGTTTGTTGGTAGGCTTTTGATGGCATTTACAATTTCATTGCTTGAAATTTATCTGTTTAAATTTTCTATGTCCTGATTCAGTTTGCATAGGTCATATGTCTCTAGAAATTTTCTGATGTCTCAAGACTTTCTATTTTATTAGAGTATCCATTTTCAGGATAATTTCTGATTATTATTTCTATTTCAGTAATGTCCCCTGTGATAATTCCTTTTTCATAGCAAATAATTAATTGATTATAGCAAGTAATTTAGTAATATGAGACTTCTCTCTTTGTTAGCTTGGCTAAGGGTTTATCATATTTATTTATTTTTTGCAAAGAACCAACTTTTTCTTTCATTGGTTTTTTGGGGGGATTTTTTGTTTATTTCAAGTTCTTTGATTTTAGCACTAATTTTAATCATTTGATGTCTTCTAGTGATTTGATGTTGATTTGTTCTCTTTCTAGTGCTTTAAGATATAATATTGGACTATTTATTTGTTGATCCTCTATTCTTTTAATGAATGAACTCAATACAATGAACTCTCCTCTTAGTACTGCCTTCATAGTGTTCCAGAGATTTTGTATATTGTATCACTATTCTCATTTATGTGTAAGTATTTTTAATTTTATCCCTGATTTCTTCTGCTACCCATTGGATATTCAATAGCATATTATTTAAATGTCTCCAGTATTAGAGTAGCTTCTATTTTATCATTGATTTCTAATTTTAGTCTATTATGATCTGATAAAATGCCAGGTATTATCTTTATTTTTTGTATTTTCTAAGAGTTGCATTGTGGCATAAGATATGGTCTCTTTTAGAGAAGGATCTGTGTGCTGCTGAAAAGAAAGCACATTTGGTTATTGATGGATGAAATAGTCTATATATGTCTGTTACATCCAAATTATTAATTGTAATTTTTTGTTCTGTAGCTTCTTTATGTAGTCTATGTTTGGGGGATCCATCCAGTGGTGAGATAGGTGAGTTAAAGTCACCCAGTATTATTCTATTGTAGTCTATTTGATTCTTGAAATTGAGAAGGGTTTGTGTGAGATATATATATATATATATATATATATATATATATATATATATATATTTCATTGTTTGGGGCATAAATGTTTCTGATTGGTATGTCCTGTTGATGTATAATTCCCTTTAAAAGTATGAAATTTACTTCTCTGTCTCTTCTGATTAACTCTGCCTTCAAGTCTACTTTATCTGATATGAAGATGGAAACCCCTACTTGTTTACTAGATCCATGTAAACAACATGTTTTTTTCCCATCCTCTGACCTTTGGTCTGTGGTTGTCTTTGCCTATGAGACCAGTTTCTTAGAAACAGCACATAGTTGAGACTTATTTTTTAATACAATCTGCCAGTCTATATCTTTTCCTTAATGAGTTAAGGCCATTTACATTCAATGTTTTTACTGAGAAATGATTTTCCTTCCTTATCATTGTGATTGATTTATGATTTTTAATTTGAATTAGTTTCTCCCTTGATTTACTATTTCTTTAGTGTATTCCCCTCCTTTGCTAGTTTTCACTTTCATTTTTTATTTCTTTTTCATGAAATACTTAATTGAATGTGTATTTTAGTGCAGACTTTCTAGTTGTGAGTTCTTTTAACACTGTTTTTCATGGAAGGTTTTATTTCATCATCAATTATAAAGCTTAATTTAGCTGGGTATAGTATTCTTGGCTGGCATCCAATTTGTTTCATTGATTGGTGTATATCATTTAAAGACCTTTGGTGGATAAATTGAGGGTCTTGGTGGATAAATCAGCTGAGATCTGGATTGGTTTCCCTATAAATGTGAGCTGTCATATGGCTGCCTCTAAAACTTTATCCCAGTTCAGGTTGGCATTTTCATAATAATGTGCCTTTGGGGAGGCATGTTCTAATTCTGTATATTTGTGGTTCTGTTAGCCTCCTGCAGGTGATTTTTTATTTCATTCTTTAGATTTGGGAAATGACATTACTTCTTTGAAAAGATTGGGCATTGTTTTGGTTTGAACCCCCCGAGGCATCATCTCCTTATACATCTTAAATTTGGTCTTTTCAGGTTATCTCATATTTCTTGGAAGTTCTGTTCATGGTATCTTAATATCTCTTCTCCATGGTCAACTATATTTTCAAGATTACACATTTTGTGTTCATTGCCTGAAACTCTGTTTTCCAAGTGGTCTAGTCTGTTGGTGATGCTTTCCATTGAATTTTTAATTTGTTTCCTGATTCCTTCACTTTGAGGATTTCTGCTTGATTTTTCTTCTCAGAATTTCTATGTCTTTATTGAAATGATATTTCACTTTCTGTATTTTTCCTCTGATTTCACTCCTTACATCATTCTTTACCTCATAGATCAACTTAACTATGTACATTCTGAATTCTTTCTCTGACAATTCTTCCACTGTGATGTCAATGGATTTCTTCCACTATGATGTCAATTATTGAGGTATCTTGGTTTGTTTGGGACAACAAGTATCTTGATTTGTCCCATTGCTTTTTCCTGTTGTTTGTGTATGTGTACAAATCTAACACTATGGATCTGAGGCAGTAGAAATTCTACCCTATGAACTTATAGTGTCCCTGAAGGTTTCCAGTACCTCACCATTAAAGGGGAAACAAATAATAACAACAAACAATGCAAACAATATACAGCATTTAAACAAAAGTTCTTGCTATGACTTCTAAATGTTAATTGTCACAATAAATAGAAATGATACATTATTGCCTACACACAAAAAAACAATAAGTTTGCAAAAGAGTTTACAATTTTGAATACGGTGGACAGGGAGAGAACAGAAATGATATAAGATGTGATGCCTATGAGGGAAGAGGAGAGAAGATAGAAGTAAAAAATTAAAGGAGTCATGAAAGAGAGAACAATAGAGCTTGGCTGTTAGCAGAAGAAAAGAGAGAAAGAGAATCCAGGGAAAGAGAAAAGGTAGAAAAAATATATTTTATATAATATATATTTAATATATTTACATATATAAATTAAAAATTCCATAAATAAATATAAAAGAATATTTTCAAAAACTGAAATATACTAATCAAACATCCTAGTCTTCCTAAAACTAATTTATGAAAGATAACTGGCTTCAAAACTGGTATGAATTAGAAAAAACTCACAAATATGAATATGTATAAATGTCCATGAATTATTAAAGTCACAATTATACAGAGAGAAGGAGAAAGGAAAAAAACTCAATGAAAAATTACAGAATTTTTCTGTTGCAGTTCAAGATTCTCACTCCTTTCTCAGCAGTGTTAGGTGAGGTCCTCTGGAATGTGATGCTTGCTCCTCCCCTAAGGTGGGGTTGCTAGAGTGACAGAGGCAATGCCATAGGTCGAACTCCTAGAGGCAGGGTTTAGGCATGGGGGGGCTCCAGGCCCTTCCCTGCATGCCAGTTGGTCTGGAGATTTTAAATCAGGCATCTCCAGGGCCCAGCAACTGCCTGTCCATGCTGGAAGTCTGCACCCCAGGATCTCCCTGGGTTCCACTCATGTGATGGAGGAGCCAATTCTCAGTCCACCATGTCACCTGCAGACCTCACATTTCCTGGTCTTGGGTTCAGTCTCCAAACTCCCTCTCTCCAGCCCCACCCTATCAAATTCCTAGCTAGGTGGGTCTCTCCAAGCTTGTCCTGCAAGCAGCAGATTGGAGGGGGAGGGGAAGAGCTGGGTGGGTTTCAAGGACCTATGTCCCCTGTGAAAACCTTTCTCCCAGTTTGATTTTCTCCAGGTTACTTAGGCACATTCTGTGAAATAAAGTGTGGGTTTGCCAGACCTATATTTTGGGATAAACTCGAGTTAGCCAGGAATTGGTGCCCTCAGCTGCTGCCCCCATGCCATAGCTGCAAAATGATTCTTCTGTCCTCTTCAGGTAGGTAGGACAGAAGGGGCTTCTTTCCCATAAAGGGATGCAATGCAGTGCAACTTTTAGTTTAGCTGGATAGTGTTTTTGGTGTCTAAACTCTTTGGACCCAGACATACCTCAGGCCTCCTTATAATGCAGGTTCCTTTAATTCTCTTCTCCCTCCACTTTGCTGGTGGAAGGACCACTCTGGCTGGTGCCTCCATCCCCAATAGTGGCTGCGAAACTGGGGATTTCTTCCTTATTTTATTTTATTCAACCTCCTGAGTCCTTGATCTGCTTTAAATTCCAATTGAACCCCCCCGCCCCCCCCTCCCACACACACACCTTATTTTGTTCACCGACCTTGCTGAGAATCTACCTGTGTATTTCTTGGTCTCACACCACAGAACTGCCAAGAAAGTGACCCTCTCTATTCCTCTATCTTAACTCCCCCCCTCCCCCAGTGTCTTTTCTTATTGCTCACAAGTGACTCATCTCCTTCCTTCTGCAGAGGACATCACACTGGATGCAGACACAGCTCACCCTTCTCTTCATGTGTCACATGGTGGGAAATGTGGAAATCCTGCCTATGAAGCAAGATGTTCCTGATAAATCTGCTGGATTTACTCTTGCCCCATTTGTGCTGGGCCAAAAGAGCTTCTCTAGTGGCCATCACTACTGGGAGGTTGAAGTACCAGAGAAGTACATGTGGAATGTAGGGCTCTGCTTGGATTCAGTTAAACGAAAAATATCATATAATTACACCAGTCCTGAGAATGGTTTCTGGTCCATTTCCCGGATTGATAGGAGGTGTGATGCCCTTTCTGTGCCACGTTTTGTTAATGTTGAAAACCCACCCCTTAAAATAGTGGGGATATTTTTGCAGTATGAGAAAGGGTTGATCTCTTTCTATGATGTGAAGGCATCTTCCATTCTCTATACTTTCAAAAGCAAGTTCACCCAGCCCTTGAAGCCGTATTTTTCCCCTGGGCCTCATATCCCAGGAGGAAATTAGGCGTTTAAGATCCTCCAGGTGCCAGGTGGTTCTCGAGTCTCCAGGGGTCATCCTCATAGACAATGAAAGCAGTGGCCATTCCCCAACCAGGATGCTGCAGGGCTGGGGTTAGAGAACCCCCAAGGGCCCTGGCTTCTCCCAGTCTTGGGGGACTAAGGGTGGTCCTGCTCATGTGGCCAGTTCCACGTCATTAAACTCTGTCATCCTAGCTAATTACTACTGAAACTGATTAGCTTCATTTCTCAACAAACATCTCTTTGATGTTTCTCACCATGCCTCACAGTCAATTCAGAGTATTTTACTTTCACTAATAACCTATTGGTTCTTCAGAGCTAAACATCAAGTGCTGCCTATTTCCACAAATTTCTTTGATCCAAAATCAGTGACCTGAACCCAGTTTTATACACAGAGCCATGACCTCAATAAACTTGCCTCTTGTAGCAACTGACACACCTGTACTCAAAGAGGTTTTTATTCAAGAAGCACCATATATCCCTCTCCAAGTCCCTACATTAAAGAACACATTTTCTTAACATCATTATCAACTTTTATATATTTAATTAACAAATGTTATGTAAATTCCTGGCATACAGTCAATTTGATATTGAGAATCCATTGTGCCATTTTTACCAAAATTACATTAAGAGCCACGGGGTGCATATAAAATTGCAAGGAACTATTCACCTTCCAATATAAAGTCAGTAAACCTTGAGCACTACTTCACAGTGCTTACTGACTACTTCAAGTCCATCTAGCCATTCTCTGCTCTGTGCTAACCATAGGCTGAGATTCTTATACATTTTGTAGATCCCATGGTAAGTGGTGAAACTGAGCTGCCAAAAGTAGATTAAAGGCCAAACTGGAAGGTCAGTTCCAAGAAGGTCAGTTCCCCTTCCTCCCAAAGTCACCCAGCTGCATAAATGGAGCCTCTGAGAAACAAAGTAAGACACATACCCCAGAAACATTGATAGGAAGCTCAAAGTGTCCTAAATGCCACCCACAGATTAGCTCAGGTAAGCAAAACCCCAGGGAATTAAAGAGAGATTTGAACTCTCACACATTGCAGTTTGGAGAGCAAAGTCACACATCAGCTCAGGGAAGATTTGTGGCATATTCTCATGAAGGTAACCAGAAGAACATCCTATGATCCTCATAGTTACATGTTGGAAGGAAATGAAAACATGTGAACACATGAGCAGGCACTAAAACTTCAAGCAGCCTTATTAATGATATCTAGTACCTGGGACCAACACAAATGACTCTCACTTGAAAACTGTATGAATAAATTGTCATTGATTCACAAAATGAATTTGAAAATTTGGCAATTTGTTTTTTTTTTAATTTTTGTTCAGTTGTAGGTGGATAAAATATCTTTATTTTATTTAATTATTTTTATGGGGTGCTAAGGATTGAACCCAGGACCTCATGAGTGCAAGGCAAGCACTCTACCACTGAGCTACAATCTCAGCCCAAAATTTGACAATTTGACATTTTAGAATCAAAACCCTGACACATTCAACCAATACAGGATTATCAAAGACACTGTGCTAGATGACACAATTGAGGTGGAAGAAAACTGTACATAGCCATGTATGAGGGTCTTAAAAGGCTTATCAGAAAATGGTCATGGTGTCAGGGAGGGCTACCTAGAAGGGGAGGAAGGACAGTCTGGAGAGGGACATTCTGCTCCCCTTGTGCAGGGGTGTGTGCATGATGTGAACCCAGGGCACAGTCAGCACCTGCCCCCTGGAGGTCCTGGCATCCAGTGCTGGGCACCATCCCCCAAGATGGCCTCTCATCATCCTTGCTTCCTGGGGTCCTTGCCCTGATGTCCAGGTGCTGCTGCCTTTGCTAAGTGAGGGCTGACCCTCCAATGATAAAGATAACAGTTTGCACATGCAAGGTTCATCCTCAAGGGCAGGTCCACCTGGGTCCCCAGCAGTGCGTTCTGTGATAAGATGGCACCACACCATGACTACAGTCACATGGTCCTATAAAGGGGCCAGGGAATCTGAGTCTCTTGCACAGAGCCCTGTGGACCAGGAGCCTTGAAGTGATTTTTCCAGTCCCATTGAGACAACCTCACACTATCATGTAGGGACAGATCCAGGATGAAGCTTCTGACCAAGGCCCAAATCCCTGAGCTGCATCTCTCCATGGCTGGTGCAGTGCCCGGGGCTTTCTCAACTAACTGAGTCTGAGGAGGGTGTTCCTAGCTGGATGGGAAGGGTGCATGGTATCTGTGGATTGTGTCACAAGCATTGTAAATAAACTCAATTCAGTATGTTTTGTCTTTGAAGCACTATAAGAAATTCTCTGCAGTGTAGGCTTAGAAAAATGAGAAAGTATATTAAAGTTAATGAAATCTGAGTTTCTCATAGGTGGAAACCTTAGTTTCCTGTGAATCTGAAGTGTTTCAATCACTTTTCAGTGATTTTTTTCATATACAAATATGAAGGGGAAGGAGAACATGTGCCCTTTTGTATTCTGGATTGAAATGGAGGCAAATTTCTATGTTTCTATATGTATATATGTATATGTATGCATATGTATATATATATATATATATATATATATATATATCCCCTCTATGAAAGAGTAATAGATTATCAACTAACAGAAATGTATTATTATTACCAATTCACTTAATGTAGACAGGAATCATGAATATGAATGTGTGTTCCATATGCACATGCAGATACCTGTTGCTTAGAAGGTTTCAAACCTTTGAAAGCTCAGTATCAGTGAGCACACCAGTGACCAGAGATTGATCTGTAAAATATCCTCATTTAATGAAACTAGAGGTCTTGAGAAAAGAGGTGATTTCTAGGAATGAGCAAGTCAATGTGTGGGTTGGGCTTCTTAGGTCTTGTTGTAAAGAAGGGAATCTCTCTAGATAGTCCTGTTTATTGAAGTATAAATTTTCTAATGATGCCTCTGATTTTCAGAAGATATGTGATGTTAATTCATCTTACATTTCTACTTTTGTTGATTTGGCTCTTCTCTCTCTCTCTCTCTCTCTCTCTCTCTCTCTCTCTCTCTCTCCCCCCTCCCCCACAATTTATAATTAGTTCGGCTGAGGGTTTACAAATATTGTTTGTGTTTTTAAAGAAGCAACTCTTTAATGCATTGAAAATGCAAATTGTTTTCTTTCCTCTTTCATTAATTTCATTTCTAATCTTAATTACTTTCTGTCTTCTACTGATTTTGAAATTAGTTTGTTCTTTTATTTTCTAAAGACTTGAGTTGGAACATAAGCCTATTTATTTGGGAACTCCCTATTTTTTTAAAGTAGGCATTCATTGCTCAAAAATTTTGCTTTAGAATTGCTCTTCTCTGTCCCAGAGATTTTGGTCTATTGTATCTATGTTCTCATTTGTTTCTGAGAATTTCTCAATTTTTTATCATTTCTTTTATGATCCATTCTTCATTTTAAGAGAGTAGTGTTCAATCTCCATGTGTTTATGTGGTTCATTTGGTTTATAGCAATATTTGGGTCAGAAATATTTTTATTGATCTTATATTTTGCTGGTGGCTATGTTTTGACTGATTATTCATCTGGAGTATCCATCTCTCAGTTCTTTGTGTTGAAATGTTGTTGAGGCTCACATAGGGCTAGATGTTTTGTGGAGTGACATTCCCTGTTACTTGGTTGTGAGAATTTCCTGGCACCAGGATCTCTGCTCTGTGAGTCTGAAGTGTTTCAATCACTTGTCAGCCTCTCTTGGAGAAAGGGAGAGCCAAAGGTAGCATTAATGTTGGCAACCGTTGTATAAACTTAAGATAAATGTTTGACATTCATAGCACCAATTGTCATTTGTATAGGAATGGAGGGGGTCATCATCTAACATCTGAACCAACAATAAAAATCTGAGCTAGATCAGGCATTGAACAGGGGCATCTACTACATCATCCACCATATTAACAATCACTACACAAGTAGGGGAGGAATTATACTAATTACTTAACTGTATCAGAAAGTTGTCAAGTGAAGGGAAAATAAACCATTGAGGCAAGAGAAAATCTAAAATATTTAAAAAGTGAGTGGAGGAAGACAAGAGAGAAGTAGCAGACAATGACTATAAGGATGGAGAAAAAGGTAATAAAAAATAAAAAATAATAATTTAGAACAGGGAATTTAGCTAATAGTGTAAGAGAGATTAAAGGGGTGCATTAATAAGGACAAAAACCAAGGTACAAACAAACACACAAATGTATGATCAAAACCACTCAAACCCATGGATAAATTTTACCCAACTAAGTCAAATTAAGGCTACATGATAAATGAGTCAAGAACAAAGCAATTAAGTGAAAGTTAAGACTGTGGCTGCTGTCACTGCCACCACTGCTGCTGCCAGCCCACTGGCACCGACACCCAGAGGCCTGCAGCCAGGTGCGGGCAGGTTGATTCCATGCAGCAGCTCCATCTTGGGATGCGTCAAGGTCTGGGGGAAGAGGGCCCAGGAGGTTTGCTGCCACTGCCATCTTGGGGTGGACCCCGCTTTGCCTGTGGAGATGCAGGTCCCGCTATGGCTGAGGTCGGGCTCGCCCCTCGCTGCCCTTGTTTCTCGAAGGTTACAGGACCGTCCACGTTCACCCGTGCAGGTCCCAACTACCACTGTACCTTGACCCGTTTGGGTCACCAGCTGTCCTGCCCTCAGCACTGTGCTGCGCAGGCAAAAAGACAGTCGTGTCCTTTTGATCTTTTTGCTGTGTAAGTTCTTTGGTCACATTGTAGAATGACAGTTGGATCAGCTTATAAAACTTTAATGTCCGTGTGTATGGGTTTACTCATCTCATGTATTTTTTCTCCCTGGGTGGGGCTGAAGGCCACCGCTCTAGTTCCAATCTCTGATGCTCACCGAATGGACCCTCTGTGTGGTTAAGGAAGGAGTTGGAGGTGGCCTCATCATACAGCCCCTCCCGTCCCTCCCAGGGCCTGGGGTTTGGGTCTGGAGAGCTCTGGCCTCTCCTGGATCAGCACAGGGAGTCCACAGCAGCTGGCCCGAGTTGCCCCCCTGGGCGTGCTCATGTGCCGCACAGGCTCGGGGGCCTACGTGCTCTGGTGAGGTCCCTGTAATGCTCAAGCAACAGCATAATGCGGGAGTGAGCGCAATGCAGGACGTGATCTTCCTCTCCTTGCTCCAAAGAGGGTTCCATGGGTGCTACCTGGATACTACGGAGACTCTGGGCCGGGTAAAATGCCTAGGTGACAGGATCTGGGTTCATACCAGCAAAGGTAACAGGAAAGAACTTATTTAGGCAACCAAAGAGGCTAGGGATCCCAATTATCTTCTGTGGGGAAGGCCAGCCAACACCTCCTCCGCTGGAGTAGCTGGAAACACGCAGAAAAGCCAGGTTTCTACTCCTAATAATGATTACACTGACAGGAACACGTGTACACCACACATTTACAACATTATTCCTTGTCAATAACATTACACTTAAAAAATTGAAAAAAAAAAGCAGGAACCCCAGGAGCATGCCTCTGTGACACACAGGCTGTACATGGAGACACAGCTCAGTGCCAGGCCCCACACTGCAAGGTCAGCTCAAGTGGCTGCTCTGAAGTGCCCCACCTGAGCTACCACCCAGACAACTGGAATTCAGCCAACTGGCGGGGCAGGTTTGAAGACTCAGACTGGGAGACCTGGGTAAGGAAAGTGCTGGGAGCCATGGCAAAGCTCAAGAAGCAGCTCAACAACAGCCATTGGTCTGAACCAGGGGCATTTGCAGGACCTGAAACTGATCAGGGAGCCAGAGCAGACCCTCAAGGGGCTACCCCAGAACAGAGGTCATGGACATGCCACCCTGTCCACACCACCAACTGCTTCAGTGGATTTAAAGATAGCTCAGATGGAGGGTCACACTCAGATGGTGCTAGGAGGGTTGAAGGGCAGAACTCCTGCTATTTACAGTTCTACAGGGCAAAGGGCAGCCAGGAAGGCCATGCCGATTGCTCCTGGGGTCTGGAAAGAGGCAGCCAGGGCTGTGGGAAGTGGATTATGCCCCAGCAGGCAATATGGCTTCAGCCCAGGGCTGCTAATGTGGTTTCCTGTGCTCTGGGGCAGAGGGCTGTCCCTGGCTGTCTGCTGCCTGGCCCTGGGATGATTAGAGCTGGTGCAGTAGCCAGGAGTGTGAAGTCCAGGTAGAAAGAGTGGTCAACATAAGAGATTCAAGGAAGGGAACTGACAGTGCCTCGTTACTATAAAAAACACCAGTGTATACCATGGAGGAATACCACAACACACCTTGAAATTTCCCTGAAATAAAAAATTCTAAAATCTCCAAGCACTGATGAATGTTGGACAATGGAAATTCTCATAAGTAAGCTGGTCACCCTCTCTGGAACTGTGAGGTTTTCTGGGAGATTCAGGTGTGCTCACATGGGGTGCACACCAGGTTGCTCCCAACACACCTTTTAAATAAGCCCCAAACTGAAACAGTCACACTTGTCCATTGTTGGTGGGACTGCAGACCAGTACGACTCTCTGGGAAGCAATATGAAAATGCTTCAAAAAAACTGGGATGGACCCACAATAAGACCAGCTATCCCACTCCTAGGTATTTCCCTCAAAAGAACTGAAATCAGCATACTACAGCAATGCAGCCAATTCACAGTAGCCAAATGATGAGATCAACCCAGATGCCCATCAATGCATAAATGGATTAATAAAGTGGTGTATATATACTCCATGGGGTTTTCCTCAGCTGCAAAGAAAAACAAAATCATGGCATTGGCTGGTAAATGGAAGGAAATGGGGAACATCATGCCAAGTGAAATAGGCCAGATTCAGAAAATCAAGGGTCAAGTTTTTAAAGGAAAGGAGAAGGGAAGGGTAGCACATCACAGAGACAAGGGTAGATCAGTCATGCACAAGAAGGGGAGCCAGAGGCAGAACACAGGGCCAGGAAGGGCAGGAAATGTGGAATGGATATTCACTCATTCAGTGAATATATACACACATGTTACGTGTGCAATGTGTGTATACAAATACAGCACAGGGATCCACCTTTATGTGTGAGTAAAAAGAACCAATTGAATATAAATAAATAGAAAAGCCAAGTCCAGCAGAGCAGAGGAAGGAAAGTGAGGTAGGGAAGGGGAAAAAGAGGGCAGGGGAGAGGTGAACTGAAATCAAATTCCATGCATTTCTGATTTTGTCAGGATGAACCCAGCTACTAAATATAACTATAAAACTCTAAAAAAAATAGCGCCAAACCCAAACCTCCCAAATTGTTGAAAAAAGTAAATAAATTTTTACATATTTATGTGAAATTCTACAATGTTAGAAGAGTCTTCAGGTACCAACAGTAGGTTCAAGGGCACATTTTACAACTAAAATATTGAGTGAAATTAATCTCTCACAGAGGAATACACATTTCCTGAAAGTTCTTGAACTACACTTTATTTTAAGGAATGCATAAGTGTTAGTCAGCTTTTGTGTCATTGTGACCAAAATACCAGAGAAAAACAACTCAGGGAAGGAAAGTTCATCTGGGGTCACAGTTTCAGAGGTCTCAGTCCATAGACAGCAGCCTCCATTGCTCTGAGACTAAGGTGAGGCAGCAGTATTTGGGGAAAAGGCCCAGAGGAGGAAAGCTGCTTGGCTCAGGGGAGGTCAGGAGGCAGAGAGGGGCATGGGCACACACATCCTTGCAGGGCAAGCCCAGGGACCATCCATCCCCACTGCTACACCTATCATCACATCAGTCCAGTCAAACTAAGATGGAGGGCTAGGTTACATCTCTCACAATCCAATCACCTTACCTCTGAATATTTCTACATTAACAGGAGCTTTGGGGGGACACCTCACATCCCCATGGTAACAGCATATTTGCTGCATAAAAACGGGGGAAAATGGGAATGTTGAATATATCAACTCAAGAAACACATTTATGAAATAAGTGTCTGATTTACCATATCTTTTTAGAATTGCACATTTTTTTCATACTTTTCCGGATCTATGTCACTTGTAAAACTAAAGAAGTCCTTATATTTGTCTATTTCTGGAAATAATCACAAGGTTATCTAATGACAGTGATTGGGCCTGGTCATGAAGTTCTCATTTCTGGTGCCTGAGGGTTTGAACTTCTGCTGCTTATTTAGGGAGTTTTCTTTTACTGCATGTGTAGGAAGTAAAGGATGTGTCCCCCTAGGTGCCAAGAAACTCAAATCTCAGCACTCTGGTCCTGCCCGCAGCTGCGAGGGGATGGCCATGCTCATGCAGTGGTGGCTTCTCCTGGATGTCTAGGGGGGTGAAGTGCCCTGCCATCACTGATGGAGAGCCACCTTGTTTACAGCCACTTCCCAGGAAAGGGTCTCGAGTTTCCTACAGCCCCTAGCTGTGCCAGATGTGCATCTGAGAACTCAGAGGTGGAAGCAACCTGAGGGCTGCCAGAGGTGAAGGAAGCACACCAGACAGCGGCAGCTGAGCAGGGCAGCAGTGAAGCAGGTTTGAAAAAAGGATTAATTAGTGGAAAACTTCTGATGATTTCAACCTTGAGTTTATTCCTCTCTGCTCTCAGTATAAGAACATGGCCAACCTTGTTCAACCCAATGAAAACAAAAAGTAAGAAGAAGATCTCTTTTCCCCCCTTTTTTTCAGTATTTTGAAGTAATTGAAACTTATTAGTTGAAGTCTTCCTTCATATCCTAAATTCAAGAGCATGAAATGTCACCAGGCACATGTTCATGTGTAATCTCAAGGAATCGGGAGGCTGAAGTAAGAAGATCACAGATTCAGGGCCAGCCTCAGCTGCTTAATGAGGTCCTCTCTCAAAATATAAAGGGTGGACTTTAGCTCAGTGGTAGATCATCCCTGGTTCAATTCCCAGTACAAAGAAAAAAAAAAGAGTGGTCAAAGTCTTAATGAGTTAAACTGATTTCAACACATTCCTTTATTCCATGATTTTTAAATTATAAGTGACTCCATAGAGTCACTTATAATTTTATAGTGACTAGCAATGAAAGCATTTAATAAATTCCAAAACACTTGTCATTTTTATAATGTTTATATTTAGAAAAAAATCTACTTGCAATTTTGATATTTATCTCCAATTTATCTTCATGCTTCTCTGAACATCTTTTTTAATTCTAATTTATTTTCTCAGTGATCAGCTCAGTGGTGGATATCCTCTAATATTGTATCATTGGACCTCATCTCTTCCACCATTTTCTCTTTCTGTTAGTTGATTAGGTGTCCACAAGATCAGCTGCCTAAAATGTGCTCATAAATTCTGACAAACATCCAAAATTTATGTCTTCTCCTGTAAAACTCAGATCTAAAACCTTAGGCACTCAGGTCCCTCCTTAGGCACCTATAAAATACATATATTCTTACTTTCCCAGAAATTCTGTTTTGCTCAACTATTTATCTCTTCATTTATTCACCCATACAAAATGGAGTTGCTGATACTGCAAGTCACACCTCATGGGCTTAATATTTACAATACAGCATGAGGAACACACCTGTAGTCCTGGATCTCTTGGAATGATTCATTTAGTTGGAAGGAAGCATAACACAGACAATACAAAATATTATTAGTGTTCTGTAGCCAAGAACTGTGCATGACTTTGGTGGAGGCAGGTTCCATTCCCCTAGCTGTGAAGATGGTGATGTTTGCAGAAGAGACTGTGAAACTCAGGGCATGGAAATACACAGGCTTGGGACTGAATGTAGCTTGAATAGCCCACAAGGAGGGAATCCGAGGTGCCTCATAATCTGAGAATCACTTGGCCTCCACTGTGAACCCAAGCCCAACAGAGATGCAGCACAAAAGGGAGGGTGAGGAGTTGAGGTTTCCTCCTGGTCAGGTCCTGGGGGGACCCTGGGGGAGCACTTGCCCTTCTATTGGTGAAGTCTGGTGGAAGCTCCTTCCTGTCTTTCTATGTCACTGCGTAATTGTGCTTTTCCACCAAAGTGCACAAGGGCTCTAATTTCCCCTCCTCTTCTTGATACTGGCTACCCACATACTGTTATTTTCACATCTAACTGTTTAACTCTGACTAATTTATACACTTCTAGGATAGTGAATCAAAATATGGACTAAGCATTCAGGAGGTGCTAGCAATTACTTTTTAAAATAATGTTTCAGGCCAGGTGTGATGGTACACACCTGTAATCCCAGCTACAGGAGACTGAACAGGAGAATCACAAGTTCAAAGCCAGCAGTGAGGCCCTAAACAACTTACTGAGACCTCATCCCAAAATAAAAAAATAAAATTGACTGGGGTCAAAGCTCATTGGTTAAGTACCCCTGGATTCAAATGCCAGCACCACAAAATAGGGGGAAAATTTTAATGATGTATGTTAGGTAGCTTCAAATTTTGTAATTTTTTAAAATTATTTTTTATTCTAATTTGTTATATATTACAGAAGAATGCATTACAATTCATATTATACATCTAGAGCACAGTTTTTCATATCTTTGGTTGTACACAAAGTGAAGTCACACCATTCATGTCTTCATACGTGTACTTAGGGTAATGATGACCATCTCATTCCACCTTCTTTCCTACCCCCATACCCCTTCCACTCTCCTACCTCCCCTTTGCTCCACCTAGAGTTTGTCTAAACCTCCCATGATCCCTCACAACCCCACTGTGAATCAGCCTCCTTATATCAGAGAAAACATTTGGCATTTGGGTTTTGGGGATTGGCTAACTTTATTTAGCATTATCTTCTCTAACTCCATCCATTTACCTGCAAATGCCATGATTTTGTTCTTCTTTAATGTTGAATAGTATTCCATTGAGTAGACATATCACATTTTCTTTATCCATTCATCAACTGAAGGGTACCTAGGTTGGTTCTACAGTTTAGCTATTGTGAATTGAGCTGCTGTAAACATTGATGTGGCTGTGTCCCTATAATATGCTGTTTTTAAGTCCTTTGGGTATAAACCGAGGAGTGGGATAGCTGGATCAAATGGTGGCTCCATTCCCAGCTTTCCATGTATTCTCCATAATGCTTTTCATGTTGGCTGCACCAGTTTGTAGTCCCACAGCAATGTATGAGTGTGCCTCAGCAGTTTAAGGTCTGATATAGTGATGCCTCCTGCTTCACTCTTCTTGCTAAGGATTGTTTTAGCTATCCTGGGTCTCTTATTTTTTCAGATAAATTTCATGACTTTCATTTCTTTTTCTATGAGGAATGTCATTGGGATTTTTATTGGGATTGCATTAAATCTGTATAGTGCTTTTGGTGGTAT